>NW_004567115.1:44758206-44892461 GCF_000260355.1 Condylura cristata | reverse complement strand
GTTCCATGTGAATAAATAAATCTTTAAAAAAAAAAATACGGTCTTAGAAACAAATTTAAGAAACAGCAAAATAAGTAGAAACACTACTGAGGACCTAGGAAAAAGGGACCCGCTCAGGGTCAATTTTACTGCAAACTATGAAAGTGAGGAGTGTGGGACGTAGAGGAGATTTGTGGTCCAACCCGCAGGGACAATCAACTGTAAGACACAGGAATAATCTGAGGTGTGAATTTATATCCCTAAATCATATGCATATGCAGTGTTGCAAATCAGTGTTACCTCAAATTAAAACACGCATACACACAACCGGTGGAGGATAATAATCTGGTGCAAATCCACAGGCATCTTTCAAAATTTCAGCTCCGATGGAGTTGGGCCCAGTGACTAACAGGTGTTTCTCAGTCCACGTACTTACCAACTTGAGTGAACTGAGGGATTAGATCTAGAACTTACCACTGACTCCTAAATATTCAGCCTTCCCATCCCTCTAATTCCAACTGTTGACATTTCCTGGGTCATTAAGGTTGTGATCCTCACTTTTTCTTAATATAAAATTTAAAAATTCATACATTTGGGGTGCTTATTAAGTATTCTATTCTTAATTTTAAAATGCCGAGTTGAACATTTTATATTTAAAAACTTAAATTAGGCCCTCCCTGGTGAGAATTAAAGCACAGCACGAAGGAGCTAAAGCCACTTCAGCATGAGTTTGACCCCTGCCCCGGAGGTGACCACATGGCGCAGCAGACCTCTCCTGACCCTCCCACTGCTCCCCTCAGCAGTGTACTTTGTTGGTGTGCCTGTTCTGCTCCCCGCTCTGTCTCTGGTGAATCCTCTCACCGCCCCTGCACCTCTGGCCTAGTCTCCAGTTCTGTATGCATAAATAAATAAATCTTTTTTAAAAAAAAAATCAATCGGTAATATGGTATCCCACAGAGAAAAATAAGATCTCCACTATAAAATGAAAATGGGTTGTAAAAAATCTCTGTCCCCAAATAAATCTACATGTGCTCAGTGTTGCCGCTGCTTTCCAAAGGTTTTCTTCACTCTGAATAGTGAAGAAAACGGCAGTTTTCACTAGGAACATTCTCAATCAACACAATAATTAAAGTTTTAATTTTGTAGTTTCATTTTACCTTCCCACTATCACCACCTCTCCACTGTCCCCACAAACCTAGTTAAAAAGTAAAAATAAAATCTACGATGTTATTTGAGTTCAAAAAGTGTTGTAGTTTATAAAACCAACAAGGTCCTTTTGCATTTTATTACCTCCCTGAGCGCCTGTCAATTACACGAAGCTGTGAGTAACGAGTGGCAAGAACACAGTTCCAAGGTCGGGAAGTTTTATTTTCGGGGGAACATGTCACATGGTAAAAAATTAAAACGCTAGAGTAAAACACAAGCACACAAAACAAATGGCATACAGGTAGACAAGATACTTTTTCTGACACAGTAATTCTTAACTCTTGCCTGGAATTCGCATGTCCTTGGCCAGTCGTCGTCTGTGTTGGTCTGACCGGGACCTGCCGCGCGGCCTCCCGGGCCGGCCAGACCCTTCCGCTGCACAAGCTGCAGGGCCTTCGTTGGTAGTAAAAGGAATACCTTGCAGGGGCTTCTGGGAGAATTAAGGGGTTCAGCTTAGTGAAAATTCCAGTTAACAAAGGGTTTAATTATGTAGCTGGAAATAATCTGTGCAGGATTTAAGCCCCTCTTCTCATTCTCTCAAACTTCCAAGTTAACCAACAGGGGCTTGGCTGATGGCTACAAGCCACATAACCAAGTATACAAGAGAGAAAATTTTTCTAGTTCTCAAAGTGTTAGAATATTAAATCATTTGGCTTTCTCTTCAATAATTTCAACAAAGTCCAATCTGCTTTTATTTTTTCCAAATTTTACATTGTTAAAGGAGTACACTGAGATTCTAAGTGGATGGAGTTATGAATTATTAGTTCCCCTTTGTTAAATAGAAGCCTTAAAAAAATCTTTGAATTCCAAATTTCCACTCTGACACGTCTTTTACTATAATTTCAACGTACAGTTCTGTTTGGCACACTACACATATATTAGATCAGATATTAGATGAGAAATGTTCCAAGGCATCTAACTGGGTAGAAGGAAAAAAGGAGGACAAAAGAGACAAAAAGAAGAGCCCTAATTTTTATGCTGTCTCCATAGAAAATTTCAAATTGTTTTCTTTCTATATAGAAACAGTGTTTTTCAAAAGGAAACATAATTATATCTTGGGGAAATCATGGGTTTTAGTAAATGACAAAAATACTGGTATATTGTAACCACAAGGTGGTGCTATAGCTCCACGCTAGAACTGACAAGTTTTTCACTTGTTATGTCGTGAATTTTTTACATTTTCATAGTTGAAAAAGTTAATTGTATTCATTAGTTCTAAAAACACTGAAACTCGACTAAACTCAAGGTTCTATGCTTATTTCGAAAGTTCATAATTTTAAAGTCTAATGACTGAATGCACGTTAAGATACACAATACTTTTCTTAAGTCACTTCTACCCAGAATTACAATTTAGTATTACTGTTTTATCTGTGACAAATATAAAGTTATACATATAATATAAACAGCTGAATAAATAAAACAGTCTGATGAGTTGCATATTAAAAAAAACCTACCCCTTTTTTCCTTCCAAATAAATAAAGGAATCAAGATTGGTTACCCACAATTACTATTATCACATTTGGAAAGTTTAAAAGAATGATAACTTATCTAAAAATTTAAAAACGAACTCCATTTTTCCCTTGATTTAACTTTCTCTAAGATTGTGGTATCTCCTCTTTCCAGAAAAAAAGCGTAACTTCACATCACTTACTGAAAAAACTTCCCTGCGTCGTGCAGCCCCACGGGCACCATCTGCCCGGGCTGCCAGTCTGTGAGGTGTCACAGACCAGGGCACGAGAAACTCAGCGCTTTTCACAATGAACTTTCTGACCTGCTTCCGAGTACAAGAAGAGACTCATACCCTGCCTTCCTCAGTGCTAAGTGAAAACGTGTTGCTGCTTTTTGACCAGGCGGGAAACAGCTGTCTTTTGTTCTATTTAATGTCTAACTTTTCACTGCAGCGGGTTGGTCAGGACAGGTGAAAGGATGGTCTGATGTCCGGGAGCCTCGTGGGGACAACGGGCGCCCCAGCTGGAGGCCTGCCAGCAGGACGGAAGCCTCCAGCCTGTGCTTTAAAAACATATTCCTCAGCACACTGCCAACAAATGTCAACACAAAAATACAGTACTCTACTGACTTCACTCCATAAAAAATGTAGTTTTCCTAAGAGAGTCAAGTGGTATAATAATGCACAAAAATATTTAAGCGTTTACTCCATACTGAAGGAAAGGTCCATACGCCAAGTGGAGCTGAACAGCAAAAAGTACTGTGGTCTATTAAATTATGGCAAGAATCCTTAAAACATACAACATGTACAGACGCCAAAGTCCCATAGAAGTTCATGCAGACAATTTTATAATTAGTGATTTGGGCATTTCAGTAACTCTGCAGTTTCTTCAAACCTGCAATGTAATAAATAATATTCATTACTCATGAGGCATAGGATTATTGAAATTGTACTTATGAATCTAAAATAAGCTTCAATTTTTTCTTATTTATAGGGGCAGTCGATGTTAATAAATTAGTTATAACCAGAGGGGGAGGGAAAAAAGAAGAGTCAATTTTGAGTCTTTTTCATTCTTGGACTAAGTTATTTCAGTTACTTTTCAAATTTTAAAATATATATATACTTTTATAGTAGACTACATCGTAATCTTATATACAGATTCATTTCATTTGACTTTTCCATTGTTCTTTAATGAAATCATGTAATTTCATATTTCTACTAGATGAAAAATGTCATTTGTAATATTGCCATACCAATAACTTTCTGAAAACTAGTGATACCTTAACAATACTTCAAATGTTCCCAAACCATGCATCTATACATATTATTTAATATTTTGATAAATCAGTTATTAAAAACAGATGACAGTCTTGATTAACTATCACCCCGAAAGGATCCCTGTGCTCTTTAATCCGTGATTAACTCCACCAACAATGTTTAACATCACTTGCTGGAAACCAAAACAGTGACTCATCTTACAAACACACAACTATAGGTGGATTTATTATCCACCCGAGTGCTGAAGGAAATTCCACACCTGATTGCGAGACCTCTAAGGTCTGAAACACACATGCACGTTCTACGTGCCCCGCAACCAATCCAATTCCCCACAGAGAAATGAATTTCTGTTGCCCCTCTGCGTTACTTACATTTTTTTCATCCTTTCCATTCTCTGGATTGTTGTTTCCTTGAATTTAAAAAGCAACAAATTTAGGAGACTTTGCAAAGTAAGCCATTACCAAAGAGGGACTATGAATATATAAAACAGTCTAAAACACTGCATTAAGCACTGTTTACTTATCACAAAGAATTTTTATAGAGATTAAGATTTATACAGTTTCACTATTTTTCTTGCCAATGGCATGTACCACTGAATCTAATGTGGGCTTGTTCTCCTGACCTAGAAAGGAAATTATCTAAGCAGCTGCCAGGTTTTCCTACCTCTGAAATCTCTCTCAAGCCACAGTAAGTAAGAGCTGAGTTTTGGGGAGTCCACACTGCTGAACTGGGACCGTAACCAGAGGACAGAGTTGGGCCCGTTTGGCTCCCCTCGTCGTTTTTCTTGTCTGTGGAGAAATTAATTTGTAGTTAATTTCGCCTTTGACAGAGGAGGTACTTTACCTGGAAAATATTATGGAAATATGGTAGAAAAACAAACACATCATTTTAATATGAAATGGCTACTAGCATAGATCCAGATGAGTTTTTAATACTCTTAAGTCAGTGACTTACATATGGAGAGCTAGCTGTTAAAGACTGGCCCATACAAATAACAAATGGTAATATCTTTATCATGATAGCCAGCAACAGAATAGACTGGCAAGTTAATAATATTTTTAAGTATAAGATGCTGACTCATGTATATTCTTTTCTTCAAATGGTGGCATTTTTTCCTTGGGGTTTTTTTTTTTTTTTAAAGATGTATGTATGCACACAGAACTGGGGTAACAAGCCAGAGGTGCAGGGGCAGTGAGAGGATTCACCAGCAACAGAGTTGGGGAGCAGAACAGGCAGACTGATGGAGTACACTGCTGAGGGGAGCAGCCCACAAGCCAGGAGAGGTCTGCCGTGCCATGTGGGTCACCTCTCTGGTGGGGATGGAACTCATGGTGAAGTGGCTTTAGTTTCTTAGTGCTGTGCTTTAACCCACTGCACCACCAGGGAGGGCCTCAATATATGCTTTTTTAAAATCAAGAAACAGGGCCTCAGTGCTGCAACAGGTTAAAGCTCAACACTGCAGTACAAGTTCCATCCCGGCCAGGGAGTGACCCACAGGGCGCAGTAGCCCTCTCCTGTCTCTCTGCCCGCTGCTCCCCTCAGCAGTGTGTTTCAGTGGATCCACCTGTTCTGCTCCCCACTCTGTCTCTGCTGAATCCTCTCAGCACCCATGTCTCTGGACTGTACTCCAGCTCTTATAAGCATAAATAAAAGAAATCTTTAAAAATTAAACAAAATCTTTAAAAATTAAAAAAATCTGAATGAGATGTGCATATGGGAAACATGCTTAAAATTCAAGGTACATAGATTTCCTTTTTAAAAGAACTGAACAACTTTCTATTTCCAGTATCCTGATAGGATTCCTTCCACAAATGACGGCAAATCTTTCCTACAACTAAGTCAAGCACAGACCACCGTGGGAATGCTCCTGTGGCTTCTACCCCCAAGTCCTGCTTTAGTCACAGTACACTTGGCTGCAAAACAAAAGGTGCAGAAGAAAATCACACACCCACGTAAGCTGGTTAGCGTCAAGGCAGCACGCTGCAGAAGTCTACTCAGACAGCCTCAACTAGGGAACAGAGTCCTGCCTCCTGCCGGATACACCACGAGAGAGGATTCCATATCTCCCTGTTTTGGGGAGCTTCTCTTTGGGCTGCTTCTCTCGCCTCTGGCTCCCTTCCTGTGCCTACACATCAGTGTCACCTTGGCCGAATGGCCAGCCCAGGGCTCTACATCATTTAACTGACTCACTTTTGATGTCCTAATTCCCATTTTCTAAAAGAGAGAAAACGATGTGCCTCGACACTCTTTCCAGGCCCTCCCTGGTGGTGCAGCAGGTTAAAGTGCAGCACCGCAAGCTGGCCACATTCTCTTTGGTACCAGTTCGATCCCCTGCCCTGGAGCTGACCCACATGGCACAGCAGACCTCTCCTGCCTTGCCTTTAGCTCCCATCAGCAGTGTAGTTTTTCGATCTGCCTATTCTGTTCCCCACTCTCTCTCCTCTCTCTGGTGAATCTTTCACCACCCCTGCATCTCTGGCCTGTACCCCAGTTCTTTATGCATAAATAAATCAATCTTTAAAAAAAAAAACCTCTTTCTAACAGTGTTCCTTACACTGGGCGACCCAATTAGCTGGTGGCTGGAGTCGCATGGCCCAACTTTGAGGGGCAGTTACACCCAGCTCTTTCACCCAGGGGCGTTGGGAAATTGTCATTTTAAGAGTGATTTGAAAGTAGGCAGCAACTAGAGCCACTGTGCCCTAATCTTGAGTCTTCCCCGTAAATAAATGCAGCTGCCCGCTGACGATCATGAACATTTCTTATGCCGTCCAAAAGCAGGAGAGGCACAGGAACTGGGCTCAGGGGAGCACAGGAACTGGGAAGAGGGGACGGAAGGGAGCGCAATGGCTGCCACGCTGCCTGCAGGACTTGGTCTCGCTTGTCTGTCAGCCTCGCTGGAGGGAGAATCTTGTGGTGGGAGAAAGCCGGTGCCATGTGTCCCGGGGAGGGCCTTCGCTCTGCGTGGGCCATGGAAAGCACACCGGCCACTCGACAGCAGCTTCAGGAGAGTGCATGGTGCCTCTGCGGCCATTTTCCCGAGTGCTTCCCGGAGCTGGTGGCCGAGCCTCGTTTTAGATCCTTCCAACTATCACCAGTGAACTGTTCAAGTGCAAGAGCTCTGTAATATTTTACATTACTGACAAATGTGTTTTTCTTTTCTTACATATATTACGTAAGTGAAAGCTAGTAAACTTTGGAGGTCATTTTCATTATTTTAGAGCACTAAGCAATTATAAAAGTAGAAGTGGGGCCTCCCTGGTGGTGCAGGACTTACTCTTTGCACTATTGACTACTGCCAGCCACTGAGTCGTGAGTTCAGTCAGGGTGCAGGAGGCCTCTCACCTCTCCTATCTATCTGCTGCTCCCCTCAGCAGTATATTTCCATCAGTCCACCTGTTCTGCTCCCCACTCTGTCTCTCACACTCCCCCCATACCTCTGGCCTACACCCAATTCTTATATGCATAGAATAACTGTAAAAATGCTCCAGAAATATGTACTTTAGTACACTGGAATTTCTTCCACCACTGTATCATGTAAGATATGTAAGCTGTTGTCTTTAGCAATCCTTGGCTTCATTAGTCTAGAAGGCACTAGTTTTTTTGTTCCTACATGTTTTGCAGTTTCTAAAAAAAACTAAGGCTTGGGAATATCAAAATACCAATAAAAATCACTTCTCTAAAAACTCCTTACCAAACTACCAACAACATCAAAAACTTACCAGTATTCAGATTTTTGAGGTCACAACTAAAAGCGTAGTCTTCACTTGCCTCATTAAGTTCCATAGATTTGTCATTCTGAAATAAAATAACTTAGACGTTAGAATGAAATGAAAATGGTTCTCATTTTATATCCTTACTGCTAAACATAAAATATAAAGATAGTATGATAAATGTTTAAGCATTTTTTACTATTTTATTTATAAAAACAATACAGAAACAGCCTTCTATGTGTGAGAAATAATCTTCAATGTGGGCACAAACAGCAAGCGTCTTTGAACTACCAACTTTACTTCTAGGAAGGAAAGCGAGAGCGGGACCAGGAAATTGAAACCCTAATAAATCAAGAAACACATTTTTCAGATTTGACAAGGTAATGAAAATTTTGGTAACTGTTCCCATGAAATCTGTAACTTGACTGAAGTAAATGAATGAAAAAAGAAATGAAAATTTTAATTTTTCCCCTCTTGCCAACTTTTCTTTATGAAAACACATCTTTTGTGCTGCTGAAGACTATAAAGTAATCTCAAGCTTTTCATAAACAAAATCAAATACTTCATTTTAAATACTGCAAGTATTAACAGCTTTTAAGATCAATTTATAGGTTTGCCAAACGTTCTTATCTGAAAGAGACCAACAGCTACCACAATGAAACAGGCTGGATCTGTACTGGACTTCATTCCCACTAAATGCTCTCCCATGACCTAAATATTCTCTTATTTAATATTTAGAAAAGAAAACAGATAATAATGAATAAAAGGAATGCTACATTGTATCTATATAGAGATCTATAAATATAAAGAAAATACCTTCTTAGACAAAAGCAATTCTGTTTCAAGGAGAGTGACACGACTCAGAAGATTAGTCCAAGTCCTTTCATTTACCATCACTTTCCCTTTCATCTTCTCCTCCAAAGAATCTAATCTACTTTCTATCCAACTCAGTTTCTGAAGCTTCTCTTGGCATTCCGCAAGCACAGTCTGGAGAGCTGCAAACTCAGGATTAGCTTTTAGATCCTGAAATTGGAAAGAGCACAAATAACATGGAAACTGGGATTCCTTTACAAGTCACTGTGTCCCCATTTCGTTTTTGCTGTTGCAATAGTAACAAAAGACAGTGTAACATGAGGGCTAAGTTTTGCTGGAGGTAGTTAGGTATTGCTGTCTCTCTGACACTCACACTACTTGCTCATTTGAAATGTATGACCCTCTATCATTTCAATTTCCTCATCTAAAAAAATGATAAGGTACCAACAGCACCTCCTTCATATGGTTTGAGTTCTGGCATAATGCAACTAGGATAATACCAGGTGATGTGATAAAACTATCACTAACCACTAGCTTATGGTAACAATGCCTCAAGCAAAACAAAGAAGAAATGACTGAGAAAAATGGCAACAGATTGAGACTGTGCAATTTCCTAGAAACACGAAGTAAGGCTCATGGTATCTGATCGGCTGCATGAATGCCAAGTATATGCTGACACGTACAGAAGTCACATAACATAGAAGGCGGGAAAAGGAATCAGAGCAGAAGCAGCAGAGACTAACCTCCAGTGAGATCTGTGGCAATAAAGTAAAAAAAAAAAAAGTATTCTGAGAGAGGAAGAAAAAGCATGGGCCCAAAATGGGAAATGAAAAGGCAGTGGTGAACCAATTTGCCATTCAACCACAGAGGGAGGAGGTGACAGAGAAGCCTGAATGTACAGAGTAGCAGATCTCCATCACGTTCACTGAATCATACATTCCCTGAAGCCAAACGCTGTATCTTATACATCTCTGCCATACCATAACACCAAGCTCAGGATCCAAAACATAAGCAGCAAACAGACATAAGCAGTCTGTTGAGTTATATTCAGTAAAACTTCTTGATTCTTAAGTTCTGGTAACAAAGTAATGTGTCATGATTAATGCTTGACAGGGCTAGCAATAATTCAAATTTTAGACACTGAATAATCATATCCATCACAGTAAGAAATATTTTTATCTAGTAAGTCCTTTAACTTGTTGCTTACTTACTACTCAGACTTACTTGTTGCTCGGACTCAATTTCAGGGACCTTTACTTCAGGAATCTTTATTTCAGCAGGCTTTACGTCACATACTTCAAACGCTTCATTAACGTCTGTTACTGTACTTAATGTGTCCTCGGGAATGTTACCTCCATCTTCATTATACAGGTGACGGATCACCACAGCTTTCTTCTAGAGAGAGAAGAATATGTCAGAGTTACTTCATTGTCTCCTCACACAACCATTTTCAGCATACATGGACTATATTTGCAAAAGGAATATCCTGTAATCATCATATACACTGCAGACATCAAAAAAATATACACTGTTATTAATATTTTGTGTGATAATGAAATGGTGACTATGATTTTTTAAAGTGTGACTATATTTTAGATAAATTTTGAAATACCTATTTTGTGATTCTGGTATTTGTTTCAACATGTGTTCTGATTTGCGGGAGAGATGTTGGAAAGTGTATCCATAATGATGAAACAAGATTAGCAAAGCAGGTGTTGATAAATCGCTGGAACTGGAATGTGTACTTTTGTGTTTGAAATGTCCCAGAAGAAAGGTATTTCTAAAGGTTACCAAGTCTCACAGCACGAGTTGGCTCTATTAGCAGGACTTACCACAATTTTTGTCCATTAAACAAACCACATAGTAGCAGACGTTCAGCTAACAAACTGAACACGGACAATGAGAAGACCCTGAGAGGAAGGTCAAACTCTCCATGCAAGACTTCCATTCACTTGCTTTTTCAGAGTCTGTGCAAGTGGCATAAGGACCACGTATGACCGGGAAGTCACAAGTAGCAGCAGTAAAGCAAACACTTTGCTTCAGTTGTCACCTAATTTTTTGCCAACAAACTCCAACTTTTAAAAATTGAAATACTTTTAAGGTGTAAACACACTTTTCACATTTAGAAATTGATGTCATTGATAAAACTTTGTTTTAAGGTGAAAAACAAGAACTATATCTTGAAATTTAGCTTCTTTGTTAGTACAATTTAGAGTACCCCTCAAACCCATGATAAAAAAGACTGAAGAATTCATGTCGTTTTAGCAACTCAGGCTTAATAAATACTTACACAGTGTACCTAATTCTGGGCTAAGCAAAGTGAAGAAAAAAAAAAAAACAGTGTAAGAAACTCCCTGATTATATATATTTGAAGGAAGGAAGGACACAAAACATACGTGACCTAACAATTAGAAAATAAAATTGTACAAGAATTAGATAAGTCAGATGCAAGGATTAGAGAACCATGAGCATTTGAACAAATGGCCCTTATAATCCTTTCCTTATTGTCTTCATTACTTGAAGCAAAAGAGGCATATTAAATAAGTTATTAACATAAACTGTTTTATAAAACAAAATATCACTATTTTTCATAAAGGCATAAAAGCCTATTTTTCTAACAGATTCTGCTTATTTAACACATGTATTCTGGATCGGTGAGAAATAACTCTCTAGATTTAACTTCAGTCAGAAACTGTTCACATCCTTCACTAACTACACTCTCATTATTTATCTGGCATTATAACCTTAAATCTCAGAAGGGGTTTACCCCAGATAGAAAACAATAGAAAGCATAGTGTCATAATATAATCTTATATATTATATATATAATATACTACAAAGAAGCCATAGTGTCATAATATAATGTTATATGTTGTATATATATTACGAAGAAGCCATAGTGTCATAGTATAATATTTTAGAACCGATTTTCTTTGAAGATAAAGTATTCCCACCTCTCTGGATTCAGAGGGGTCAGTGCTTGAAACAGACAGCGGTGGAGAAGATGTTGACCAACAAAGAGGCAATTTCAAAATCTAAACTCAAACCCAGATTCTATGCATAAGGACTATCAAGCATTAGTAATTCAGACTGATATGGAACTATAAACGTACATAAAATGAATCATCATAACCTATCACTAGAACTAGTAATAGACTCTTCAGATGTTCTCAGGTTTTAGGAAGCTGGATACCTACTTAAGAAAATTCATGACTGTATATTAAAACCTTCATAAATAATCACTATTTTGAGAAATGAGGGGAAATCAGGAATAAAAAGAGAAAGCTCATTCAATCTTTCACTTTTATTTTTTGAACTTCTAAGAATGTTCTCCAGACAGTATGTGGTATGATTTGTTGAAAATCTTTACTTTCTAATATCCAACTGGAATGTTTTATCAGATGTCCGTCAGAAAAGTGGACTCTATGTATTAGGTAGAGAACTCTTGAAACTGTAAGACACATTGTATTTTCCTACCTTTCCTGAAGTCAAAAACCTGCCAGTGATGTCAATGCCAACAGGTTCTGCAGATATTTTCTCAATGCTTGAAGAAGGTTCTGGTTTATTAAAACTGATTTTCTTCCTTTGTTGTAGTGGAATCTTAAAAAATTAAGAAATAATATATTTTTATCTGCAAGTTGACTATAATCATTAAAATTTTCATGTGTGAAAAACTGAAAGATTCTTATATGAAATATAACTTCAAATAGTGAGAGCCTAGGAAACTACATGCCTTGAAACTAAAAAGCAATAAACACACATAACATGTTTGAACAGTTTAGGAGAAGTAACTCTAAATCACAAATGTGCAAAAACAAGTTTAAACATATTTCAAACAAACTTCAGGCATTATAAGGCTATCCGAACCTGCAGAAAAGTAGCAATTGTATAACATGCTAACTGTTGTCTATGGTGTCGATTTTATACATTAAAATGCCGAGTTACCTATTAGCAAAAGCTACCAGTAAAATCTACTGTAAAATTACCTTCTCCAGACCACATAACTCCTTGTGCTTTTTCATCACACAATTCAAAACGTCACAAACAATTTGGATTTTCCATTCCGCAAATCCACACTGGAGAAACTGCTTTTTGGTCAAGATTGGTTTATAATTAAATTGATCACGAAGAAGCTATAAAGAGGGAATAGATCAACTTAAAAGCAATTTTTTCCTAAATTCCAAAGCAGCCATATGGTCAGGGGTACAATGACATCTTTAATGGGAGAGGAGGATCATTTCATTAACCAAGGAGCACTAAGAAGATCTGCAGGAATGGTGTAGGTCATGACCACATAGGAGGCGACCAGGCAGAAAACAGGCAGGTAGGCATGTAACAAGAGTACAGAGGACTATTCAGAGCGTAGGGAAATGCAGCTCATCCTAAACAGTGAAAATACTCTGAGAGGTAACCATAAGGTCATTACAGATGAACAGATCCCAGAATACCTCACCAGCTGTCAGAGCCACAGTTCTGCTTAGAGATTCTTTAACATTCCTCACTGGCTGGTTTTTAGACAGGGCAGTAGGCCTCTTTGTTTCAATGTCTCATTTGTATAACCAGAGAAATAACTAGATCAGTAATTTTCAAAATCTACTCTGTAGAGTGCTAAGATTTCTTAGAAGTGCCTCTTAGCTTCCAGGGAAGCTTTCTAAGGTGAGAGACAAAGAAAGGGAAGATTAAGCGAAGACTCTATATATAAAAACTGGTGTTCTGTCAAATGATCTCTCAACAACAACAAAAGATCTCATTTTGCTAAATGGGCTTTACTATTTTAAAAATTTATCCAAAATAGTTGAGCAAAAATTAATGACAGCAAGCAGGGATTTTCAAAATAAAATGAAATTAATTTCAATATATATATAGTGGACAGATGTTGACATTACAGTAGATACAAACAAGGGTTAGACCTCAAGGAACAAAATATCTCAGTCAAAGTCGCAGCTCTTCTTTACACACAACTGAAGTGATTCATAATTACTTTTTGGATAACACAGTCTAATCATTATAATCATATTTCCTTCCAACCTGTTCCAGTACACTGAAATTTTATATAAAAAGAGCAATTGATGGAGAGCCACTAACATAATTTACTAGTTTACTAGTCACATTTACTAGTCACATTTAGTAAAATTGAATTATATCTTGAGTGCCACAGGGTCTGAGTTAAATGACATTAATGCATAAGAAAGTACTTGTCAACTTTATTTGCTATAGATATTTAAGGAATTACTAACACAACCTTAAAATACCATTCAATGACTTTTAACATAATGGTTTCATAAAATTGAAGTACCTTATAGACAGTATCTACAAAGCGCAAGTCAGTCTTTGCTATGAGCTCCACATTGGCTTCCACCAGGAGTTCTGCTATATAAGGTGAATATGAGGTAAAGGAATAGCTGATGATGGGCAAAAAAGCTGCTGTATCTCCTTTAACCAAACTGTTAGGATAATAAAAAAAAAAGAAAAGAAAAGAAAAAGATTTCAAATGAGCTTCATTCTACAAAGCTAGATAATCAAGAAAATAGTAGAACACTTGTTGATAATTTATATTATAGCTACAATCATTACCTGATGCTCAAGACTCTACATTCCATCCCTTACTCTGAACCAGTCTAGCAAATTTACTATGAGACTATTGTCCTAGCTCAGAACCTTACAACAGCTGTTTAATATCAAGTCTGTTTACCACAGTATTTACTGATTTTCTAGTTCAGTCTTACCCAATGTAGCCCATGATTTCCTACTCATGAAACAAATGTACCACCTCAAAATACTCAAATACATGGTTTTGAAAACACTTGTTATAGTTCCTGATTTGCTTTCTGTCACAGATCCACACAATAAGACATTAAGAATTCTAAGTTACAGATAACGAATCGGGACTGAGAGTTATCGCCTGCAACAGCCTGGTCAGTTTGCCATCTCCCAAACTGACCAGGCTCATTCAAATTCTTTATCTTAGTAGCTCATGCTAATTCCTCTGGTCCAGCACTTTGGTATCTAACTATTACTCATTATTCATGAAGTATTGTAATACCTGAAGCCTTCCAAGAAGCAACCCTCAACTTTTTGATCCATACTGATCTCATCTGAAATGGCACCCAATGTCTTCAGTATCTGCCGCCTCATACTGTCTTACAGTTTTTCTAATTGACTCCACACATGGATCTGACTTCTCAGTGTGAAGTACTGTCAGAGTCACCCACAACAAAATACAGAGGTCTTTGTAGAAATAACGAGTTGTATTTGTTCAACTGAAGTAAAAGTGTTCCTATGTGAAATATATTTGTTTTCACCAAAATTCAAAACATGTCCATAACCTCTGCCCAAGAGTTTCTTAATAAGACAAAAACAAATGTAAGATGATACATTTTGTTTTCTAGGACAAATGCAAACAGTTACTCTTTCATGTTTATGGGTACGATGATTACTTGATGAGAAAACCATACTTAGCTACCCTGTCTAGTCGACAGTTCAACCAAGGCAGTTCAAAAACAGGAAATGAAAAAAACCTTCAGAAAACAAAATCTGTTCATGATATATACATTATAAATAGAAGACAATCAAATCTATACTAAATGCCTCAAACTTCTCACATAATTTTGATTATCTAGCTCTAAGCATTTAGATTAGAAATTAAAGAAAAACATTACAAACAGGCACACCAACACAAAAAAAAATGGCAGAGAGCAAGAAAAAATTTTAAATGGGAAAAGTAGTAAGGACCAAAATATGTGGGGTGTGTACGTGAGGGTGGAGGGAAAGCAAGTATCTCAATGCACACTCAGACATTACTGCTGAGGAGTTGCCTAAGAAAGCTGCTTTTAATGATATTGAGTCAGTGAGAAAATCAGCGTTAAACGCTATGCTTAGAAGATAAGATTCTTGAGCAGACAGCCAATATACCTTTAAAACACTGATGCTGAAAGTAGTAAAAGGATAACATGGCTACTTCAGCTGGTGAAGACCTGCTAAAACTGAGTGGTGGAGGTGTTCCTGTTTGGAGAACCCAAGTGTGACTAGTGCATACTCCTAAACCAGATCGTGGCCTACCTTCTGCTTGTCTCATGTAACACCGGCAATAACAGCCACTAGAGCCCCACTTTCTCCTTGTCTGCCTCCCCATCCTTTCATCCGCAGTCCTCTCTTGGAGACACTTAGAACAAAGATCTTATCTACGGAAGCCAACTACTCCCGGATTCTACATAGCAGCTGGCTTCACCATATTTCACTCCACTTACTTGACCATATGCCTAGTCAGCTTGTCCCTCGATACTCCTGAAATGTCTGACTGCTCCTGTGTGTGCCAGGCACAATTCTGGGTGTGGTAAACAATAGTGAACAAAACAAAGTTCCAGAACCCATCTTACATTCTAGTGGGGGAATATTTAATCAATCAGTGGGGGAATATTTAATCAATCAGTGGGGGAATATTTAATCAATCAGTAATTCCAGGTAGGAAGAAGAGAAGTACTGAGGGACGGAGGATGGCAGAAGAACCACATTTGAGAGGCACAAATTTAGGAGAAAGGTACACTTAACTGAGATACCTTAAAAACTGTCTTCAAACATGGCATAAACTGTGATAAGAGTCAAGTCAAAAAAAAAATATCATCCAACTGAATGTAGAGGGTGGAAAACGATATAATTAATAAAATGACACTTGTATGAGTTCAAAAGTTTCAGAGAGACCAAGTTGCATACTCATGTACTCTGTGCTTCTGTTACTAAATATGTTTAAAATTCTTGAATTGCAATTTTTCATCCATTCATATTTGAAAGCAAACTCTTATCAATTCCCCACTTCCTTAAGTATGCTAATCATTTTAATGAAAACCTTTTAAAAAATCCACATCTCTTTAGAAGTTCCCTCCATATCAAATGTTACCTCAAACCATTACCAAAAAGAATACAAATAAATGTGATATTATAGCTTACCCTACACAATCTATTTCTTTCGGATAACTGAGCAAACGAAGCACTTGCTCCAGGTTTCGTAAGCTTCTTTTTAAGTCACCTGTAGCCATCATTTCACATCACATTCAGCTCCAGCTTTTAAAATAATCTTTTCACCTAAACATAAAAATCCACGAAACACTGGGTAAGTCTATATAGTTTTTGTGTGTCTTTATCTACTTAGTGCATATCCTACAGGCACTTGCCATATTTATCTTCCCTCAACTTATCCCTTCCCTTTCCAACTATCTTGGATCTACTGCATGTTCTTGAACGTCAAGGGTGCTTTTTCCCCAGTGTTTTTTTCCACAACAAAAAATAAACTTGCCTTGTTTCTGTTCTTACAAATGACACCCACCCAAATATATTATTTTGAACAACAAAGTACCATTTGGGAAGTCACATCACTCCAATCCTAAGTAATCTCCCTCAATGACTCTTTTGGATGCTTTTATCAGTTACACTAAAATTAGTAATACACGGAGACAGAACACAATCATTATTGTGAGAACTCTGACCTCACATAGCTGCCAATTAGATATTCTTCTTAAAAACTAAAACTAAGCAAGTTTAAAAAACTCAGATTCAGCTGCTTAAATATGGCTGGTATTTAGTACATGCTACCTTCATGTCCTTTTGCAAACACCACTAACATGAAGCTAAATAGTTAACAGACAAATATATAATAAACAGGGAAAACAACCAAAAGGAACTCCAAATGACAAAATTTAGAATACAGAAAGCAGATAGGTGGGTGATAACAGCAACCTGATAGGGCAGAAAAAAAGGTCGTTATCCCACCTGCCTGTTCAGGAAAAAACAGCCCAACAGGTTCAGAATGAGGGGTGCTCAATACTTCTGACAAGACTGTGGGGTTAGGCCAGGCGGTTGAAATAAGAATGATTATTTGGAAAGTTATACATGGATGTGCTAAAGTCTAGATTTTTCACTTTCTCTACCCCCTAGCAAATATAACCTCTTCAGTTACGAAACCACTTCTCTGCTTCCCTTGGCTTGGCATTAAGTTTTTACATATCAAAGTATAGTTCATGTAACAGAAAATAAATTGGATTTCATTAAAACCCTCTGTTCCTGGGCCCTCCCTGGTGGCGCAGCGGGTTAAAGCACAGCACTAAGAAGCTAAAGCCACTTCAGCATGAGTTCTATCCCCACCTCGGAGGTGACTCACATGGTGCGGCAGACCTCTGCTGACCCACCCACTGCTCCCCTCAGCAGTGTACTTTATTGATCTGCCTATTCTGCTCCCCGCTCTATCTCCAGTGAATCCTCTCACCACCTCTGCACTTCTGGCCTGTACCCCAGTTCTGTATGCATAAATAAATAAATCTTTAAAAAAAAATCCCTGTTCCTCTGTAGACACTGGTAAGAGAATGAAAAGGCAGGCCACAGACTCAGAAAGAATACTGACAACACATATGGTGGATAAAGGCTTGTTGCCAAAAAACACAAAGAACTTAAATTCAGCAGAAAGAAAACAACCAAGCCAATTAAAAAATTTGCAAAATATCTGAAAACCAACCTCACCAAAGAGATACAGATGGCAAAGATGCACATAATAAAAGATGTTCCACAATATGACATTAGGTAATTGCAAACAATTATGACACTACTGTTACACACCTATAGTGACTAGAATCCCCCCAAAACCAAGCAATGCTACCAAACATTTATGAACAACAGGAATTCTCATTTATTGATCGTAGGAATGCAAATGGATTAGCCATTTCGCAAGACAGTCTGCTTAACTCTGACAATGCTAGACATAGTCTTAAGAGACAATCAGCAATTGTGCTGGTATTTACCCAACTGACTTGAAAATTTACATACATAGAAGATCCTACACAGATACTACTCAGATGTCTACAGCAGCTCTATTCATAATCATCGAAAACTAAAAGATGTCCCTCAAAAGGTGAATGAATGAAAACTGTGGTACATCCATACAATGGAATATTATTCAGGAATTAAAAGAATTAAAAGTGCTATAAGGTCATTTTTAAGACATGGATGGAAGGTAATGCACATTGCTAAATGAAAGGAAAAAGTTGTAAGTGCTACATATACAATTTTACTTACATCACATTCTGGAAAGGCAGAACTGTAGAGACAATAAAAATTATAAATATCAGTAGTTGTCTAGGTTTCTGAGGAGGAAAGAGAGGGTTTGAACAGGTAGCACAAGGGAAGTTCTTAGAGAAGTGAAATAATCTAACACTACAAGGCAGAAATATGACATCATGCATTTGTCAAAACATACAGAAGTGTACAGCACGGAGAGTGAACTGTGACTACACAAATTTTTAAGAAATCATTTAGGAAACAGGGCAGTGTTTGGGAAGAATGCAGACTGGGATGAGGAACCTGACTGTGGAGCAGTCTCGAAACTGGAGACAGGGGAAGATGGTGACTAAGTGACTGGGGAGCGAGCAGAGCCTGTCACGTGAAAAGCAAAACAGACTGTGCGGTGTGAACTAGACACTAATTCAGTGTGATAAACTAGACATTCAATGTCCAGTTTAATGTCCAGTTCACAAGGCTGCTACATCCCACATGCAAATGAGTTGATTCAGATACCTGTCTATGGAAATACTAAGCAAATAAATAGATGGCTGAATAGCAGGAGCTAAGTCTCTCACAGCTGGAGTGAGAGTCCACAGGTAAGAAAGGGCAGAAGCATAAATGACCAATATCTAAGACTGGTTAGTTAGAGACATCAGTATCAACTCATGGGTAGCTTAATATAATGTCATATTCAAATATTTATCCATATGTTTATATCTGCAGATATCTTAGAATACACACTTATAGTATGTTTGTATGTCAGCTGAAAGTAACTAAAAGCAATTATGCCCCAGCAGTAAGGAGCCCTCTAGCATCCAGACCTTGGTATGTATGTTATTCTCTGGCTAAAAAAAACTATGGTTTATTGGAGCTACAAACAATTCTAAGACCAAGACACACAATATACAAGAAGAATCTGAAGTACTGTGTAGCTCAAGAAGGTAAGAAAGGCCAAACGCAAAAACAAACCAATCACACAGTGATTCCACCAATGTAGAAGGGACACAGGAATCAAATGAAACAGCTCTGATGATCAAAGCTAAATAATTTAAACAACAAAGCTAATAAAGTAATATTGGATTATAACACAACAGCTAAGACAAAGAAAAAACCAATATAATTCAATAGATTGACGAAGGTGAAAAAAACTGTAGTCATTTGAATAAACACTTGATAAGATTCCACATTCATTCATATTTCTTAGAATATGAGGAATAGAAGGAAATGCTTGCAATGACAGAGATATCTGCAAAAAAATCTCATGTAAACACCATATTAATGGTGAAAAATAGCTGTCTCACTGAGGATAACAATGAGCCCAAACTATTTACTATCATTTCTAGTCAGCATGGTCCTTGAAGTCCTGGACAGCAAAAAAAAAAAAAACAAGAAATAAAAGGAATGGAAGCTAAAAAGGAATAAATTGTCATTTTCACAGTGACAAAACTGTACATGAAAATATCCAAAGAAAATAAGCAAGGCTGCTCTGGATAGAAGCCAATATACAAAATTTTTTTCTCTGTATTCTCAAAATTGTTACAAAAAACGTTTTAAAATTACATGTGTACAAATAATTCACTATAGCATCAATACATATCATAAATGTGAATAAACATAGAAACATAAAAGTCCTCAAAACAGAAACTAAAAGCTTTCCCGATTATTAAGGAAGTCCTAAGCTGAAGGAGGTACAGGAGATACACCTTTTGATCAAGGAATAGATGACTACATAAACTGACAACTTCAATGCAACCCTTTCCCCATCCACAAAAATCCCTGCAGGAGAATTTTTAGGAGAAAACTGACAAACTAATGGCAAAATTTATATAGAAATGAAAGAGATAAAGGATAACTAACATAATATTCAAGATAAAAATTGAAGGACTTCACTATAAGATATGAAGTCTCATTACCAAAGGAAATTTGGAAGTAGTGAAAAGAGATACATATAAAATATTGGAACAGAATAGAGGCTAGACACAGACGATGCATGTACTGACACTAGATTTATGACAAAGTGATGTTGAGTAGCTGTGAAGAATGAATGGTCTTTTTCTAGTGATACTGTGCCAATCTAATATCCAGATGGAATAAATCTATCTTAACCCCTTGATATAAGGGGGACATCACAGCCTTCACAAAATTAATTCCAGGTTTGTTGAAGAACTATATGTAAAATGGAAAGAAAGCAATTGGGCTTTCTGGAGATCACAGAAGAGAATCTCTTTATGATCTTCAGATAAAGAAAGGTATCTTAGGAGTGATAAACCACATTAAAATTAGGAACTTCTGTTCATCAAAAGGCACCTTTAAGAGAATAGAATGATAAGTCATTGAGCAGAAGATGATGCTGCAATACATATTACTCACAAAAAGATTCACATCTAAGATACTGCCTACAAAGCTGCCAGAAAACAGAGATCTATCTGAACAGGAAATTAACAAAAAAGTAAACTGTAGTAAAAGTAATTAGAAATGTGACTACAGAGCAAAACACCCAGAGCACTGAAAGCGTAAACTATTACAATTCAGGAGTTTTACTGGTCACCTGTACTAAAGCTGACACACACAGAGCCCATGAATCAGGAATATGAATCAAAAAAATACATAATGCAAAAATATATATATAGATACATAAAATAAATGAACAGGACTTGAGATTCCAAGTACAGTGCTTAAATTATTTAAAATCTCAAAGAATATAATACCATGGAAATACATATATATATATTTTTTTTTTTTTAAGATTTTATTTATTCATACAGAACTGGGATACAGGCCAGAGATGCGGAGGGTGAGAGGATTCACCAGAGACAGAGTGGGGAGCAGAACAGGCAGATGACGAAGCACACTGCTGAGGGGAGCAGCGGGCGGGTCAGGAGAGGTCTGCCACACCATGTGGACTCCTCCGGGGCAGGAGGGAATCGAACTCATGCGGAAGCGGCTTTAGCTTCTCAGCGCTGTGCTTTAACCCGCTGCGCCACCAGGGAGGGCCCGGAATTATATTTTAATGACTCATGTTATAGCATATAGGACTTTCATTAAATTCTCAAATAATGGTATTCCCAAAGGAGGTTCATAAAATAAACAAACAGAAAGATAGTTAAAATCATTTGCCAGAAGGAGATAAAAGACGTCTGTGTTATAAATCTAGTCAACCAAAATGGAAAAGCTCAACAATACCCTTAAAAACATCTCCTTGTAATTGTTCATGGACACTTCATAAAAGAAAATATATATAAATACCTTAAATAATGGATCCTCTGGGAATGAAGTTTCTTTGAAATGAGGTCACTGTCATTAAAAATAAAATGGCACATTTTAGAAATCAGATGAAGTTAGTCAGGACTCTTCCCACCAGTCAAATGCCAGCAGTTGCCCAGACTCCTCACATACCTCTGTAGTGACATGTAACCGGAGGTGAATAAGGCTTGCAATTTGCAAAATCCCAAACTTACTAAGCTTTCTGTGTTAAGGTCCCAGCCATGGAATTCCATATGCCCCTCCTCTCTTTAGGAACACAGTGCTATCCTATTCCAAGTCTCCTACCCTTCATCAACATGATAAAGAAAACTTACTCTCTTGTGCATGACCTTAGTATTTCTCAGTCAACTAATGTCTACTAAATATTTACATTTTTAGGCAGAGACAACTTTAGGTACTATTAAATGGGATACAGAAAAAGACAACAGTACCCTGAAATCACATTCTACAAAATAAAGGGCAAGCAATATTTTATTTAGCATCTCTTTTAGGATGACTTAGGGGTAAATGAGCAAATGGCTTCAGTAAGACTCTTTCCAAGAACAGCCTTCAATTTCCTGGGAAAGATGAAATAGTAACTAATTTGGCTGTAATTGAAAAAAATTTACTGTTGGGCTAACACAGTAAGTCTATGCATGTTCTATGTTCAAAACCCACAATTCTTGAAGTTCCTTCCACACCCAAATCTTTCTATAACTTTAAAATAAATTGTCTCTCCCCCAGACTTTAACTTCATCCAGATGAAGAGCCCATATTTTCAGTACATGTAATTTTACTTCATTTAACATTTTGTGATATCTTCCCATCTTCTTTAAATCCTGAAATATATATATCAATGTCACATATCATTTCTACCTCTGATAATGGAATTTCTGACAACAATGTATGTCCCTGGAACACATCCTCTTCAGCAGAATAAATATTTTTGAAGAAGAGTAAGATACAAGTACAGCTTGATCTGCAGGTGAAGGAGGTAAGTGATAAAAAAAAAAAGGCCAGAAAATAAAGGAATAAAAAAAGGAATAAATGATACTTAGAGACGAAAAACTGGTTCACTTTTCAACATTATAATCTTTATCAAAGCAAATTAAGAGGAATTCATTACGCATCAAAGTAAATTAAACGGAGCAACAGATATTCCAACCATTAAGATGGTGTCAATATTGCTTCCAGGTTTCCTCCAGAGAGTGCTCTGTCCAACTTAATTTATTAGGGGAGGCGTGGTGAAAACGCTGTACCCTAGCGGCTTAATACTTTTAATCCAGCTAAGTCGCATTGCTGTTGGATATCATGAAAAGATCCTCCCAAGGGAATGCCATGGCCGCATGTTCAGAATGAAGCACTTACAGTCAAGGCAACGATTAAGGTGGATGCCTAATGTACCACATGGTTCACAACAATAGATATTATCTAAACCGGGCATCAAAAATAAAAAGGAGCAGAGTGATTTGGAAAATTAAGTCTCCGAAACGTCCCGCAAGAAAGAATACGGAAATCCACTGTAAAAAATAGGGAGAAAGGTCTCCGAAAGGGGAAACTTGAGAAAATGGGAGTAGACGAAGAGGAGGGAGAAAGGGGAAATGCAGAACTCAGGGAAGCGGCTGTGTTCACATATAAATGGATAATTTTAGGGGGAAAAGTATTATTTCCATAATTCCAGAGTCAATTTCGAGGTCAATTTTTTCCGCAAGGAGGGAAATAGCTGTAGTCCTCTAGGATGGTGGAGACATATTTGAAACACCAAAAAAATCCAAACACGGTAAACACGAACTATTTTTCATTTCTTCCTTGTAGACGATATTTCAGAAAAGCGGATCGTTCCACGGATCCAACAGGAGGAATCAGCCCATAAACTTTACAGCTTTAAGTCACAAGCGAATAGGAGAGGAGCTGTCAGGATCCTTCCTACTTCGCGAATTGTTACCAAGAGGATGAATGGCCTGGGTGTGTGGGGAAGCTAAGGAGGGCTCCTCTCTCCACCTGATTTTAAAGGTGAAATGTCCAACCTGGTCATTCGGCCGCCAGGGCCCGGCGTCCGGACAGCAGAGAGAGGGGGCGGCAGTCCAACCCGGGGCGCAGCCCCGCCCGCTCTCCCGGGCTCACCCCGCAGGCGCCGAGCCCAAAGAAGCGCGTTCCGAAAGCCTCCGGGAATGCACGACAGGGAATGGGTGGGGGGCAGCACTTGCAAGCCCCGGGGAAACCCACGATCCCAGGCGGCAGCACCAGGTCCCAGCAGCAGACGCTCGCGCCTAGCTAGCTTCTCGCGCCGACCGTTTGTATTTGCAACGGGGGTCGAAGCCCGCGACGCACCGCGGCAAACCCTGCAGAGCTGCCGGCGGCCCAGCGTCCTGCGATTCGTCGCGGCAGATTCGACACTCCGTCTGTCCGGACCGCTGAGGAGTCGGACTCTGCCCACAACCTTTCTCTGAGGCTGGTCGGATCGTGAGCATCAGGTTAGAAGTGGGGCGGGTTTTGATGCCCCGAGAACCTTGGGCTGCTAACTGAGAAACAGAACTTTTGTAGCGAATCGGAAACAGCGGGAACAAAAATGCTTTTTCTTTAAGGCTCAAAGCTGAACGTCACTTCCGGCAACAATAGGAAACGTCAAAAGTCCGACGGTCGGCGGCTCCGGCTGCTGCGCTGGAGGTCTGGAGGTGCTGGGTTCGCCGGGATTTGGAGCTGTGTCTGGCGGCCTCAGCTCGGTCCCCTCCGCGGCTTGGACGAGTGGAGTCGGAACCGGCTTCTCCATGGCCTGGGCTCCAGTTCCCGGCTGAACCGCTGTCCTGTCGGCTGAGAGCCCCCACCCAGAGGCCGAATCGTCGCGGCGGCGGTGGGGATCGCAGGTCGCTCAGGTACCAGCGTCCGCCTAGCTACTTCAGAGCTTTTGCCTCTTTTCCCTGTACCCCGCTCCCCACGTCTCCCTTCGGAAATAAAGATAAACTGTGCTCGCCAGTTGGCAGAAACTTGCCAACCAGCAAGACTTGGGGACCAATGGCAGCGCGCAGCATCTTGAGTGAAAGCGGTGAAGGCTCATTGTAGGAAGGCGGTGTCTGGAGGCGGGAGTAGGTGTGTTCCTGGTGTTTCCAGGCCATTAGGGTATAGGTAAGCTTGGAACCCCAGTATCACCTGGCTGCCTTCAGAAATCAAGCTCAGAAAAGGCAGGGATTACTCTCTATTGGCCGAGTGTTGCTCTTGGTTCCAATGTCATTTTGGTGCATAGGCATGGATTTCGGTTCTTTCCATACTTTCCAATAATAAAAATGCAAACAGTTAAGGTCACGGTGAATCGCCAGTTGATTTAACGTCCAACTTTGGTTATAAGACTGGCAAACTCTTGATCTGTTGTGTCTTGTCTCACTGTAACAGGATTTTAGTTTCTCTCCTGGTGGGAACTCCATTAAATGTCACTGATTGGATAAAATCGCATAGTGAATCCCAACCCTCAATCTTTGATTTTTTTTTTTTAGTTTTTTTTTCAGATTTTGTATTTGTTTAAATAAGTTAATAATTGAGTCGGGTTGTTAAATGAATTTTTATTTTCAAGGAACCTGGTTGCTTATATCTTCACGTGTAAAGTGAAATTAATCTTTTTAATACATTTCAGCTCTCCTTCTTTGACTGTCTGGAGTTTGGTATCCCTATTTCTGAGAGAAATGTTTCACAAAATGTTTTACAAAATGGAGCAAATCTCAAAACGACGAATTTTTTTTTGTTTTTCAGTTTGTATTGGAAACTTCCGAATAGCTAATTGACAGCTTGATGAAATACTGTATTTGTTATATGTTGTTGAGTAACACATTACCTTAAGATTTAGCAACTTAAAAGAGCAAGCATTTATTATTTCATATTTTCTGTGTCCAGAAGTTTGGGTACAGCATAGCAGAGTACCTTTCTTTGCCTCTGTTTTTCTTGGGGTTGTAGTCCAGCTATCATTGGAGGCTCTGATCTCATATGAGGGTTATTACACTGAAGAAGAGGATCTACTTCAAGTGCACTCACGTGCTTGTGGCAGCCCTGGTTTTCCAACACATGAGCTTCTCAGCAGACCTACCCCACAGTGTGGTAGCTGACTTTTTTAGAGTGAACAACCTAACAGAAACCAAGATATCTCAGAAGTGATATCCCTTACTACTGTGATGTTTTGTTTGTTCCAAGTGATCAATAAATCCAACCCCAAATCTATAGGAAGAGGACTACATAGTTTGGGTCTCAAGCCTTAAGGATCTTAGGGGGTCATCTTAGAGGCCACTGAGCACATGTAACCATGACTGATATTTTTTGGGAGTTATTACACAGGGATAAATGAGGAAAAAATGTGTCCAAAAGAAATGCAGCAGATTGGGAAATAACAGAGTGTGAAGAATTAAGCCAATTTATACCAGCATTCTTTTTTGGAAAATTATTTTTTTACTCCGCCCTGCCATGATCTGAAGGGAGGTCTGTTATTATGTTTCTTGGGAAACTCTGCCTGAGATTATGGATATGTTAATATATATATGGTATAGGGTCTACATGAGGAAAGGGTATCACACCTGGAGATTTGTACATGCCTTACCTGTCACCACTTGTCTGGTGGAAATGAAATTAGAGCAAACATAACTGCAAGAATGCAAATTAATAGCAGCATTTGTGTTGGCATGAGATCAAATAGAGATGGGAGAAGAATGTTGTAGAATAGAAATGTGTCTTTTTTTTTGTCAGTTTTAAGCATTATTAGGTGTCAGGTTCCAGCCTTTAACATAACCTATAGTCCATCAGAGAGCCATATTAGCTTACTGGACATTAAAGATAGGGCCTTAGGGTTTGTTCTAATACTGTTTGGCTGTAACCCATGGCATCTTCCAAGATGGAAAGATGCTATACAACCTTTACTAATGAAATGTTATTCAGGTTTATTAGGTGCTTAAAGGCACTAGCCTGAATGTGTCAATTCTCAAATGATAAATGTGACTTTAGAGTTGGATCTCCCTATCTGGTTAGCATACTTAATTTATAATGGGTAACAGCCAATTAAATAAAGTAATTTCAAGCCTTTAGATTGCTGCAACATTTTATTTATATGGGTGCTTGAGAAAAGATCACAGTTGAAATACTTTCATTGATGGACTATTTTATGGTAATAACCTCCCAGATAATCCAAAACCTGATTTCTGATTTATACTCTATGATAAGTTTAATAAGGGAATATTTTGTATGCTTCACAATAGATATTTTTAAAAGTCATTTTCTTTATTTCATAATATAAAAGACAATTGGATTACCAAGAGATTATCTCTTCTTTGGTCATATTGCATTGAAATGAGTCTTTCAGATTTATGGTTTTATTGCTCATATTTAGCCAACTGCTATGAAACAACTCTTTTTTCCCCTCTATATCTGGATTCATACTTGGAGGTGGAGGCTAAGCCCTTAACTGGCCGTTTAACACATTAACAGTGAAGATTTTAACGTATTTCACTTTTTTTGTTGAGTTATTTTTAAACAATTTTAGTGAGATAATCTTTTAGGAATGTGTATCCTCTGTTTTTTCCTGGCAAGTACATTGTCATAAATTCTGCAGTAAAAAAGCGTAAGTGTCCCAAATTAAATAAGTTTGCATCATATTTGGGGCAAATGTTTAGTTAAAAGGAGATATTTCTTGTGCTTAGGCAGCAGGCTTACAGAATGTGATAAGCAGTCAAATAAATTATTCAGTGTTTGTTTTAACGAATGGAATTTTTATTTTCAAGTGTCCTAAGTCTTCCTCTCCAAATCTTTCTTCAGAATAGATAGCATAGAATTTCATAAACTACTTGAGTGAGATGTAGCGATTCATTCTGGGAGATCCTGTCTCTCACTACTTGGATTAGGGGGGAAAGAGAAGCAGGAGTTTAGGTGCAACATATCCACACACACACATCCACCACAGTCTCTTCATTTTATTTACTTACTAATTAGGATTCTTCCTCATTTTTGTTTTATTCTATTTAATCAACGAATTTTATAGTTAAAAGAGAACTTAGGGATCATCAGGTTCTAAATGCTTGTTTGCCAGGTGAGGAAACTGAACATTTGAAATTTAAGTGACTTGCCCCATAACGTTGACTAATATCATTTCACTCAACATCATTTCATTATAATGTTGCTGAGGAAAAAATAGCTGTTCTTGGATGGGACTGCTGACTGTGGGTGCACACAGTCACTCCATGTCTGGGGTGTCTCACTAAGTCTCCACTTCCTCCCCATATTAGTTTCACTGCCGTGGCAGTTGTCCTAGTGTGTGCTCTGCACTAGACTGCTGACCCATCAGGGACGGTCCCCACCCTCTGCCTGAGTTTCAGGGACAAGCTTTAGCCACTCATGATGCTGAACTGGAACAACGAGTTGGAGAATGGATGAATGAATACAGATTATTGTTGACTATTAGAATTATTTGGGGCCTCTAGTTAATAGCTTGGTGATGTTTATGTGACCAGAAATGTTCCATGGAAATGTAATTTTTGTTTAAATCAATTAGCCTGTGGTAAAATTGGTGAGCTATTTAACATAAAATCACTGTTTCCAAGAACTAGCCATGATGTTAAATGAGGACTCACTATCCTCCCAACTAGTTAAAGGAGGCTCTTGCATCAATGTCTTCATTATTAGATGTTTTCTTCTATTTTATCTCCAATTTTGGATTGTCCTCAGCATTTCTTACCTATTTTTAACACCTTATGTTATTTTCACAAAAGCAGTTCCCTGAGGATCATAGGCAGATGTTTTGTTTTGTTTTGTTTTGTTTTTTAATTCCACACATCTCCTAGGAATGGCTGTTGTGGCTAGTGGGCCTGGAGTGAGGCGTGCCCAGCTGAGGTGGGTGGGGGCGAGCTGGTTTGGCAGCTGCTGAGTACAGCTGGGTTGAGTAAGCAGTGCGTTTCACTAAGAGCCTGGGTACTTCCAGACAATGCTGATGAGAAATGTATTTAAAAATTAAAATAATTAGGCATATAATTAGAATATTTCTTTTAAAATAAGCCTGAAATTCTCAATTTTTGGTCACATTTCAATGATACCTTCATTTTTACATTTGTTTAGATGTTTGGTAATACTCACTGTAAAATCAAAAGAACAGGGGAAAACCCTTCAGAAAACCAAGTAATATTGTAAATCTTAAATTTAAAATAACTACAAAAGGTATCCTTTTTAACAACAAAAACTGTTCTTGCAGCCCCCGATCTTTAAATTTAATGAGTGGGGTTTTTTTGTCGTTTGGTTTTTTATGTGCTAAATGTAGCTTGTGACTCTTAGTCCTTAGCCGTTTCCTTTTGTTCCTCAGAAAGGCCTCCTGGTGCACTTTCCGAACTTTATTTCTCTACAGTTTGTTGCCTCTCAGTTTTAGGGGTGTAATTTGTTATCAGGTTCTTTTTCCTTTTTTTCCACTCAGTCTCTTCTACTTTGGTGGTCTGTTCTTTAGAAGTAGAGAAATAAATGCTGGGCTGTCACTTTGATTTCAAGTGTCTCAAAAATATTTTCTCACAGATTCTCCCTGTTCTTATGCCATTGAATAATATTACATGAAATCACTTAAAGGTTTTTACAGCTAAAATAGCCAAAACTCTAGTTATTACTCTTTACTTAAAAAAATTTGAAAACTTCTAAAAAATTAAAACAAGTGAACTGCCTCATCTTTCAGTCTTTATGAATTAGCAAACCATTTTAGAGATTACTCTTTAAATTCACATTTTAGACCTGTGTATCTGAGATAGGAAATTTCTTATTTCACTCTACAGATATATTAAAGTGAGATTACTCATATACCATCATCACATAGTGATTTACCACTGTTTGCCCAGAAATACACATAATTGATTTGCTTCCCAAAAAAAGCACATTAAGCTGAAAGCTTAAGACCTCCAGAATCCTCCCACTTTTTCTCATCTTCAACTATGTATTCTCCAGCTAAATGGTTTATAAACTATTGTATGGTTGTGTCCACAGCATATCATTTTAATGCTTTATGCCCTAGAATTATAATTTTTAAAAAAATGCTTTCATATAATTTCCTTTTTCTTTAGTTGATATTTAACTTGTTAGATTGGGATGTTTTGATGAAAGCTGTCTGGTAATTTTTACAGGTAGGCTTTATATTAGACACACCAACAGCTCATTAATAACTTCTATTGTTTTGTTGAATTACTCTGATTAAATTTTTTTGAAAAAACACAATCAAAATATCTTTCTTTAAAAAAATATAGCCCTCCCTGGTGGCGCAGCGGGTTAAAGCATTGCACTAAGAAGCTGAAACCACTTCCGCATGAGTTCGATTCCCGCCTGCCCCGGAGGTGACCACATGGTGCAGCAGACCTCTCCTGACCCGCCCACTGCTCCCCTCAGCAGTGTACTTCGTCGATCTGCCTGTCCTGCTCCCCACTCTGTCTCTGGCACCCCTGAGTCTCTGGCCTGTACCCCAGTTCTGTATGCACAAATAAATAAATCTTAAATATATATATATATATATATAGCCCTCTACTGAAAGTACATAGAAACTATTTCTTGTCAATGTTAACATTAATAACGGCTATAGTTTATTGATGAGTAATTTATACTGCTCTCTGGGTGGGAGTTCTGTTATCCTATGATATAACAGGTTCATTTAAACTAAAACGGTACTATATTTTTAAATGAGAAAACTACATCCAAGATCATGTCAGGAAAAAAAAATAAGAGTATCTCTGATTTTTGTATTTAGTAAAAGAAATTGAGGCAGGACCTCCATACTGCTTTCTCGATAAAAAGATCCTTTTGTATATGTTATCCTATTTAAAGTTCATAAATTTCTTTAAAATAGGAGCGCTTCTCCCATTTATAGGAAACAGAGGTTTAGAAAGCTAACGATAACATAGTATATAGCGTACTTGATGTTTTGACACTTTAAGTTCTTTCTGCAGATAAATGTCAAGAAAACCTGTACATTCTCTCAAGCAAACATTTTGTATCCCACAATCTGTAATGACTACATAATAAAACTAGAAATTAATTTTGAAAAACCAAAAAGACCTAGATATTTTTATGTATTTTTAGATAGGCTCTTCTAAATAATTACCCAATTACCCAGTGCATAATAAATTTAATGTAATTATTCAATACAATGTATAATAATGATATTGTTAATATTGTTGTTATTAAAAGGTTATATAAAGATTTATGAGCATCAGACAAAACTAATTTTTAAAAAATACTTTCACGTATTAAATATGTATTATTTGATTTAAAATAATTCATACTAGTTTGTCCTTTGGTTTCTAAGTAATTATGCAGTTTCCTTTTTTTTTTTTTTAAAGATTTATTTATTTATTCGTACCGAACTGGGGTACAGGCCAGAGGGTGAGAGGATTCACCAGAGGCAGAGTGAGGAGCAGAACAGGCAGATCGACAAAGTACACTGCTGAGGGGAGCAGCAGAGCAGAGGGCGGGTCAGGAGAGGTCAGGAGAGGTCTGCTGCACCATGTGGTCACCTCTGGGGCAGGCAGGGATCGAACTCATGCGGAAGTGGCTTTACCTGGCCTGCGCCACTAGGGAGGACCCTCAAAGGACAAAAGTTTTATATATGGTGAGTTCTACTTTCTCAATTTCTCCCTTTGTAGATCATGATTTTGATGTGTAAGAATGTTTTGCCTAGCCATCGATTCCCAGGAATTATTTCTATGTAAATTTTTTAAAATTTTCTAATTCTATGCTTGATATTTAAATTTGTGATCCATTTTGAGTTAATTTTTTAATGTATGAAGTTTAGGTCCTGATCCGTCTAATTCAGATTTTTATCTTATTTACCATTCATCAATTCAGTCAATAAATGCTTACTCTGAATTTCACAGATGTAAGTCTCTGTGTTTGGTACTGGATTTATTCATGTAACTTATTATGTGGATATGTGGAATCAAATTCTCATCTTAATACATACACATAATTCTCACTTTACACGACACCATGTTAACTGAAGCTTCTGTGTATTAGAACATTGGCTTTGTTTTACACATTCCTCAGTAATTTTTTTTCCTATAATTATTATTAACTGGTAGTTATCCTGCCACTATACAAAGCAAGAAATACTTGTACTTACATATTTTTAAGTGTTTATTTCTTTTCAGAAACTATAATTAAACTGGATGAACTCTCAAAGGTGAGTTCCAAAATTATTGTTTCAATTAACATGTTTGAGTAAATATTACTTTGTAACCAAGAAATATATTTAAAATACCAGTCTCAACTGTTGTAACATGGATTTCAAAGATCTGAGAAATTCACATTCCATTTATAAAGTACTTTATGAATTGATGGGGTTATGAAAGTTTTCTCATTAATGGACAGGTTTATACTACCAGAAGGACCTTTGATATGATGGATTGTCCCATGAAATCTTGAAGTCTTTATTTCTAGAAACACATTGGTAGTGATGAGAGATGTAGTACTTAAATGCCAAAAAAAGTATTTCTGTTATCACTAATCAATGGCTTGATCTTATTTGCCAAACTCTTTCTGTGTGCTGTATATCAGTCTAAGCAAAGTTCACTTCTAGCTTGCTTTACATATTTACTATTTTTTTTTTATTCCTAGCAAAGGTAAATGGCGTAACTCCTTATTTCACAATTCCTAAAGAATTAAGAATCAGGATAATGGCTACTCAATCATACAAAAACTATTTTGTATTAAATACAAAATAATCAGGCAATCTCTGAAGTGAAAGAACCAAAGTTAGCATCCTTATTTGAAGGAGACTAGAAAGGGTGACTGCAGAACTACTTCATTATAAATTTCTTCCTGGGGCTAGATTCTTACATGTTATCCACCCAAGTTCCCTGGAAGAAGAATCATCCATTATTTTACTGATGAGAAAAGTGAGGCTCACAGATTGCAGGCAAATCAGATTCTGTTTTACAGTTGCATTCAGTGTGTGCTGTGTGTGTGTGTGTGTGTGTGTGTGTGTGTGTGTCAAAGCCTATGTGCTTTTCCTGAAAAACAGTAGCCTGAGGGAGAAGCTACATCTGGGAACAAGAGTGAAGGTAATGAAGGGTGAGAGATTAAAAGACACAGAAACAGATAGTAGACTGCCTTTGCCATCTGTGGGCTGACAGCTCTGGCTTGAGGCTTGGCGGTGAAGGAAAAAAAGCTTTGAGAAAAAAAAGAATAAAAAAGCTCTGGACTCACCTAGACCTGAGTGTGAGAGATGTGAGAGATGACACAGTTTCTTATCTCTCTGGCTCACCATTCCCTAAATAGAAAATTAGAATAGTAATGGCTACCTGTTAGGGTGGTTGAGAGGATTGATTAATGTGAAACCATACAGACTTCAACAGCCCTGGCACAGCCAGTATTAAATAAATGGCAATGTATAGTAGAAGAGCAATTTTATTGCTTGGTATTCTTAAATGTTACATGAATAAATGTTGCGGACATACTATTATGCACAAAAGTAGAAAACATAGCCAGGAATTCCAAGCCTTAAGACTCTTAGAAGAATAAATGTTATTTCCAAGAAATAATGATTTTTTTCCTCTACCTTATTTTTTAGTGAACAAATATCAGCAATACTTTCATCACAAAATTCATATTTAAACCAAAACAGGTTATTTCAAATATAAAAACTTACGTATTTTTTTTAATTTGAAATTTCATCATACAGCTTAATTTTTTTGCCCAAATAACAAAGTATATGTTTTATAGTGTTTTGGTGTTGGAAAACATCAAAATTTTGTAAAGCTTTAGGATTAATCCAAGGAACTTGTATTTTGAAATATTTTTGAATGGTTTGCGCTGACTGCCTCTTTTCAAGAATTAAAAACCATGCAAAAACCCATGTTGAAAATGAATCATATTTCGTATCTCTTTTACTAGATGTCAACAGGTTGCTAATGATAATGCAAGGGCTATCACAAGATACTTTCTTGTGAAATGTAACACAGACTTTTTTTAAGTTTTTTTGTTTGGTTGGTTTCGTCAGAACATGCATATAAATGAGCTGCATTTATGGAAAAAATAACCCTGGATGAAATATCAAAAAACTAAAGCTTATGAAGAGTTGTGTGTATAAGCTCTACAAAAGTGATCATCAACATGGATAGAAGAATTTCTTCAGCAGGCAGAACATCAGGACAATTGAACTATCATTTAACAAGTTTTGCCAGTAGGCTCATCATTTCCACTTTAGGAAAATACGATGTTGTCAAAAGAAACTAATAGCAGGCATTTTATTGATTAGTTTTGGGATATATTTTATATGTGTCATCTCATTTAAGACAGCAGGCTTTTGAGCTAAAGGCATTATCATTATTGTATTGTCATAGTACATATGAAGAAAATAAAACTTTGGGTAGTCATGTGAATTCCCCATGGCCCTGTAGGTAACATCCTGCAGAGCCCAGATTTAAACTCAAGTATGTCTAGTTTCCGAGTCCACAGCACTATGCTTCAGGCCTCATGACTGACTCCCGGAGTCTGCAGCGGATGTCCTGTCCTAAGAGCTTTATCCCTTTTCGACAGTTCCACATACATTTCACCTCCCTCTTATCCAGGCAAGATTGGGAGGGAGTGGGAACATTAAGGAGACCCTTGGCTATATTCCAAAGGATAAGCTTCTGATACCAATCTTCCTCAAGTGATGTATCATACTTGGTTCTTACCCTATTAGTAACTGCTTTCAAGGGAAAAGGAAGTGTCCACACAGCAACTTGCACACTATTATTTAGCCGTAGGGAAATTTTTAAATGAGGCATAATCTTGTAGTTTTCCTCATCTGAATTATATGTACCTGAGATTCAACCCTCCATCCTCCCCATCAGTGTTTGGATTCTTTTTCTTTTTTTAAGAACCAGCTGTTGGCATTACCTCCTTCTGCTTCTGGATGCTTATTGAATCACATTAACCAGTGCTCTCAATTTAAGTGATCCCAGAGCCAGGGAAACCACCCTGATGTGTGTTCCCTAGCAACATTTTCCCTGAAAGTTTGCCTTTCACAGAAAGAATGCTGTGTGGTTGGAGTCACACATTATGTGGCCTTTCCAGATTGGCTTCTTTCTCTTAGTAGTATGAGTTAAAAGTTTCTCAGCCCTCCTGGTGGCGCAGCAGGTTAAAGCACAGCACAAAGAAGCTTAAGCCACTTCCGCAAAGACCTCTCCTGACCCGCCCGCTGCTCCCCTCAGCAATGTACTTGGTCGATCTGCCTGTTCTGCTCCCCACTCTGTCTCTGGTGAAGCCTCTCACCCTCCGCATCTCTGGCCTGTACTCCAGTTCTGTACGAATAAGTAAATAAATCTTAAAAAAAAAAAATTCCTCTGTCTTTATAGCTCATTCTTTTAGAACTGAAGTCTGTTGTGTGGATATACCAGTTTATCCGTTCACTTACTGTAGAAAATATTGGTCATTTACAAATACTGATAATTATGACAAAAGCTACTATAGAATATGTGTGTCGGTTTTTAAGTTTTTGACTTACCTGGGTAAATACCAGGGAGCATGAATGCTGGATGACAGGACACAAGTGTGTTCTGTCTTGTAGTAAGAAGCTCCCAACATGAGTATCATTTTGCATCCCCACATCCTCACCAGCATTTAGTGTTGTCAAAGTTTTGGATTTCAGTCATTTTGTAGTTTGTAATTTGTGATTCTCTGATGACCCATCATGTACAGCATCGTACCATATTCTTGTTTTCCATCCATACACCTTTACTGGTGAGATGTCTCTTCGGGTCCCCTGGATATTTTTAAGTGGGTTGTTTGCTTACTGTTAAATTTTTTTTTTAAGATTTATTTATTCATACAGAACTAGGGTACAGGCCAGAGATGTGGAGGATGAGAGGGTTCACCAGAGACAGAGTGGGGTACAGAACAGGCAGATCAATGAAGTACACTGCTGAGGGGAGCAGCTGGTGGGCCAGGAGAGGTCTGCCTCGCCATGTGGATCTCCTCCCAGGCAGGCGGGAATCGAACTGATGCGCAAGTGGCTCAAGCCTCCTTGTGCTGTGCTTTTACCCGCTGCGCCACCAGGAAGGGCCCTGCTTACTGTTAAATTTTAAGAATTCTTTGTATGTTTTGGCTAGCTAATCCTTGCTCAGATATGTGTCTTTAAGAAATTCTCCCCACTTAGGACTCAACTTTTCCTTCTCTTAATGCCCTATGACAAACAATAATAACATAGTTATTATAGCTTAACCACTAGTATAGAAATATGTCATCAATTACTTTGTGTTATAGGAAGAAAAGTTTATCTTCTGTGGCTTCTTTGCTAAAATAAATTTAAGGATCATGAATATGTCTCTTCTTTTTGTACTCTTTCCCCTTTCTAACTTAAACTGCTGGGATCCAAGCAGTCTGTTTTCAGGAGGCTTTGCTTAAAATTATTTGGACTGTTTTGATAAAAAAAAAATGATCCATTATATACTTTTATCCAAACAACAGCCAGGTACTCAGTAAATGCATATGGATCATGCCTTTTTAAATTAAAAAAAAAACAAAACCTTTAATTCGTTGAAATTTTATTTAGCTTTCAATTTATTTCTGATAATTTTCACATTTCTGATAACAGTGATTTGTTTTTTACTTTAGTTTTTGTTACCCCTTATTGTAAATAGCACATTAAACAAAATCTTACTTAAAATTAGGTCATGTTATATAATTTAATGATTTTAGCAGCTTTTTGCCACTTTTAAATACACACACACTAGTAGTCAACCTGGGTTTATAAAACAAGAATTTTTTTTTTTTTGTAAATCAAAGTAGTTACTTGTATTAGTTTACAACTCTGATATAAATTTTCTCAATGAATTGATTTGCTCAGGAAAAATTACATATTTAAAATCAAGATCACATAGATGTCTAGGCCACTTGTTTTCTAAATATTTGTATATGAAGAAGTCCAGTGTGTGTAACAGACCAATGTAGACCTACCTGTTCTGCTTGAGGGCCTCATGGAGGTGGAAGAGACCAGAGCACACCTCTCTCTGCCTTTTCGCAGTACCTCTGTACATAGGGCATATAAAGAAGAACTGGAAAATTACTCTAAATATGTTTCTTAGTTAAAGCAACAGAAAAACCAATAGTCATTACTGAGCTATTTATCATGGAGCTGTAGGTGTCTAATTTATAAGGTTTCCGAATTAGACTTCAGGGCCTATGTTACGTTTTATTACAGTCTACAACATAAGTGTAGACTGGCAAGAATTAAACTAAAAGCCTGTTTAACAGCTGTTATGCATCTGGGAGTTTGGTTAAAAGGGTCTAGCTTAGCTTAGCCTGAGTTGTGATAAAAACCAGGGTCTAGAGGCCTTTTAACTAAAGTCTTGTGGTCTGATCAGAGCCGTATTTAATACTGGCCCATAAGTCCACATAATTATAATTTGTAAGAGTCTTTAGGACATCAGTAACTTTTAAATCTTTACCATGTGAAAAATGATTATGTCACCTGTGGACTTTAAAAGTAGCTAGCACACTGGAATAAAGTTGATGATCAAACTAATTCTGTAATTTTGTCCAAGTTTTGTACTTAGGATGTTCCAACTATTCTCTATAATACACTACTCCTTTTAATATGCTTCGAGGAGGAATTTTAATTCTGGTAAATGAATGTTTCTTGAGAGATTTGTTGTACCGCAGGGAAAGATGGGTTGCTTTATTAATGTAACCTTATTGCTTTTTGGCTTTCTCCCAGGCTTGCAGATGGGTCAGGGACTGTGGAGAGTGGCCAGAAACCAGCAGCTACAGCAAGAAAACTACAGTGAGCAAGGCTACCTCAGCAGAGAGCAGAGCAGGAGAATGGCTGCCGGCAACATGTCCAGCAGCAGTCATCGTAAACAAGTCCAAGGAGGCATTGATATATACCATCTTCTAAAGGCAAGAAAGTCGAAAGAGCAGGAAGGATTCATTAACTTAGAAATGTTGCCTCCCGAGCTAAGCTTTACCATCTTGTCCTACCTGAATGCAACGGATCTCTGCTTAGCCTCGTGTGTTTGGCAGGACCTCGCAAATGATGAACTTCTCTGGCAAGGGTAAGTTCAGCGTGCCAGCATGGTTCAGGTATCTCTTGGCATAATCACGCTTAACTAGTCTTTTTGTAATAGCATTATATGTACTTTGAAGTGTTTCTTTTTAAGTTGGCCTTATACTTTGAATTGCTTGGTGTAAAAACCTGGAAAAATATAGTTACCACAGTCAAATTTGATGTTAGGAAAAGGACAATGTAACAGAAATGGCATCACCATTACAGGAGAGTTTGCCAATCAAGATGTGTTTAGGGCCTCCCTGGTGGCATAGAGGTTAAGTCTCAATGTTAACACCTCTATGGCCAGAGTTCGATCCCCACCAGGGAGCTAACCTATATATAGCGCTGCCGACCTCTCCTGTCTTGCCCATGGCTCCCCTCAGCAGTGTATAGATCCACCTACTTGCTCCCCACTCTGTCTGTGGTGAATCCTCTCTTCCCCACGCCCCTTTCACCTTTGGCCTACACCCCTGTTCTTCTACATACACACACACACACACACACACACACACAGAGAGTTTATTATAAATTACAAATTGTTAGTTTATTCTAAAAATACAAGTTATGAAGTGAAAATTTTTTATTCTAGCTGTAAAGTGTCAACATCCCTGGTGTGGTTTATGCTTCCCATTTGAAATGGGAATTTTTAAAAATCAGTAAATATTCGGGCCCTCCCTGGTGGCTCAGCAGGTTAAAGCACTGCACTGGGAAGCTTAAGCCACTTCCGCATGAGTTCGATCCCCGCCTGCCCCAAGGGACATCCACATGTAGTGGCAGACCTCTCCTGACCCGCCCGCTGCTCCCCTCAGCAGTGTACTTTGTCTGTCTGCCTGTTCTGCACCCCACTCTGTCTCTGGTGAAGCCTCTCACCCTCCGCATCTCTGGCCTGTACCCCAGTTCTATATGAATAAATAAATAAATCTTTAAAAAAAATCAGTAAATATTCTCAAATCATATTGTTTTCATTGGTTACAAATTGAGTATATTTCTGCATTTACTTATTTATATATCTTAGCTTTTTTTTAATATCAGAGAAGTGAAACTATTTTAAAACTGATTCATTCTTCATGATAATTGTTTATCTGCATGTTAGTATTTCCAGAAAACTTCATTTGTATTTCTATATTTGAACTTAGAAAAGTTTACTTCTATGCTTATTGGAACCCAATCAGAATGTAATCTTCACTTGAGGTTTAAATCTAGATTATTCATTTCTGAAAGAAATGCTTCCTTTATTGTTTATCATGTAATTATACCTATTTTTATGACTCCTGGATTTAACTTTGGATATATTGATTATTAATATAGAGAGGCTTTTTTACTTTCACATAGCTTAAAAAAGAAAAGTTAAATGCTAAAGAGGCTGCTAAAATATTGATAAATTTTCTAAACCAGGTATTAAGCTTGATGTTTCAGGGTCAGTTTGTTTTATTTGATTGATAAAAATAATGCAAGGATATAAATTAACTATTAAGATAGTCTCACATTAAATTAGGTATTTTCCCCTATCCTTAAAATTGTTTATGTTGGCCCTCCCCGGTGGCACAGCGCGTTAAAGCACAGCACTGAGAAGCTAAAGCCACTTCCACATGAGTTCCATTCCCGCCTGCCCCGGAGGCGACCACATGGCGAGGCAGACCTTTCCTGACACACCCGCTGCTCCCCTCAGCAGTGTACTTTGTCGATCTGCCTGTTCTGCTCCCCACTTTGTCTCTGGTGAAGCCTGAGCCTCTGGCCTATACCCCAGTTCTGTATGCACAAATAAATAAATCTTTTTTTAAAAAAAATTGTTTATGTTGTAGGCTGAGAAAGCAATTTTTCTTGTTTTTCTATACATTGTGTATGTGTAAGAAGAAGTTTGAAGCAAAATTAATAATGATTGTCAGAAAATGAAACTTTTAATGTTTTTGAACACATAAAAATCAGGTCATTTTGAGACATGCTGTTAAAAGAATATCAAAATATAGTTTCAGTATTCTCATGCATTTATATTTAATAATCTCTAATATATAGGCTGAATTTCTAGGTGTTTTAATAAGCTAGAACTTTAGCTTTCAAGTAATATCTAGCTAATATGTTGGTAGAGTTCAAAACAACTATACCAATCTATAGAAATGGCATGTTTGACATAATGAACTGACAGCATTTTAGATTTTGCAGAATTTTTAAACAATCCTGTATCACTGTGAGAATGAAAAACCAGTGTTTTGAAACAGATCTTAAAAATAGCTGTGCTTTCTGCTGGTGGGAATGCAAACTAGTACAACCACTATAGAAAACTGTTTGGAGATTTCTCAAACTGCTGAACATGGAGCTTCCATATGACCCAGCAATCCCACTCCTAGATACCTACCCAAAAGACACAAAAACTGATTCAAAAAGATACCTGTACCCTCATATTTATTGCTGATTTATTTACCACTGGAAAGACATGGAAACAGCCCAGGTGCTTAAAAGTGGATGACTGTGAATCAAAAGCTGTGGTACATATACATGATGGAATATTACTCAGCACTCAAAAAGATAAATGCATGCCTTTTGCAACAACATGGGTGGAGCTGGAAGGGATCATGCTTAGTGAAATAAGCCAGAAAGAAAAGGAAAAATACTGGATGGTTTCACTTATAGCAGGAGTATAAAGGACCAGGCAAGAAAATAATAATAATGAACAACTATATACCAGAGACATTTTTCGGGGGTAGAATGGGGATTGGGATCAAAAACAGTGGGGGCAGGGAAGTGCACTGTACTATGGTGATGGCACATGGATGATTTGGTGATGGGAAGCCCACGGGGATTACAACTGAGATGGAAAAAGGCTCAAAATGATGTAAAAATAAACTATTATTTTTTTTTAAATAGCTGCACTTCATATCACAGCTTTTGATGCATATGTTGAAGTTAATGAAGGTATAACAATTTTTGTGTTTATTTTCCTTAAATATGCATTATTGCAAAAAAAACACACAGAAGGCCCAGCAATCTCTGCTAACCCTATTCAGTTTTATTTCACATTTGCACTCTAAGGTTAATTAGTAGATCCTTATTCACTTCTTAGTTCAACTTGCAAACTCTGAAGTAAGACTCCTGGGGTTTAAATCCCATCTCCATAAATTAGCTGTGTAACTTTGAGCAACTCGTTATTTGTCATGTCTATATTTCTTAATTTGTATTTCTTAATTTTTAATTTCTTGAATTGTAAAGACTAAGCAGGTTAATCCTACTAAATGTTTTAATTAGTGTCATATTTATAAGCAATTGGTAAATGTTACTATTATTATAAATACCTTATATTTAACTTCATGTAGCATGCACAAATACTATTCATCTATGTAACTCACATTTTTTAAGGGCTATCAAAATTGCTAAGTTGCAGAATGGCCTGTCATGCTCTAGCTAATAAAAAAAAAGTACAGAATTTAAAAAAAAAATATTTTAGAGCTGTAAGATCCTATTTTATTATATCATGTCATTTTACTTTTTTATAACATATGCATGTTTTATTTGGGAAGTTAAATATAGTAAATTTTTTTGTCTGATTTTTTTTTTTTTTCTCTTTTACAGCTTGTGTAAATCCACTTGGGGTCACTGTTCCATATACGATAAGAACCCACCTCTAGGATTTTCTTTTAGAAAATTGTATATGCAGCTGGATGAAGGCAGTCTCACCTTTAATGCTAATCCAGATGAGGTAAGTGAAGAACTTGAGTTTTTGTAACAGTTTATTACTCTCAGACTTTATTACTCTCTACTGCACCTTTCTAATTTATAAACTTGTAAGTAATAACAGGTCACTGAACATGCCTTTTCAATCACTGTGAAGCCCAGGATTTGAAGTTCTGGCACATGACACCATGTGGCAGTGTGACCCTTTACTCGCTCACTTTGTATGTATGCCAGTTCTGGGATGTGTATACTTAATTGAGATACACGCATTCCACTATATGGCGAGCACAAGATATGCTCATCAAATTTTCTCTGCAGTATTTCCTTCCTGTTGCATTGTTTCTACTTAATAAGGATGACACTTTTGACAGAGATGATCTGAACAGCACGTCAAAATGTCCTTAATTATTGCTTTTAATAATCTTAATTCCATGTTGACTCAGAAACTGCTTATATAAAATGGATTCTTGGTAGTTTGTCCTGTGGAAAAATTAACTGGTCAACTTTTAATCTTCTTGCAAAGATATTAGTTGAAATAGTACAAAATATTTTTTAGAATTGGACTTGTGGTGAACTAGATATATATATTTAAGGCATTTCTTTTCTCCTTTAACCAGTGAATAGAAGAATGATACTTTTAATGAAAACTAAGTGATTTATAACAAGTGAAAGTTTAGTTCTGTATGCAAAACCAATATAATATTAATTTCTAGAATCTAACAGTCATCATTTAGAAGGCAAATGAATGGATATGATAAATTTAAGTTTTGCAACTTGACCCTTTATTCAAAATGCCTCTGATAATTTTTTCATAAAATAAGCCTTTTTTATTTGAATTTGGGTCAAATCCAAGTTCACTTCATTCTACCTATGTAGCAACAGCAAGGATGACCCCTTTTTTACCTTGCACCATGGCGTAAGCGTGCTGTGTGAGATTCTGCCACACTCATATACAGTGCGGTGCAGTTTCAGACTCTTGGTTCTTATTAGACTTAGACACTACTTGTTGCTAATGATTCATGTAAAAACCTGATTATATGGTATACATATTTTGCATTAGATATTTGGGTTAGTTGAATGTTTATTACTCAAGAAAAACTGAGGCAGAATAGTTCAGTGTTTTGCTCTAGATACATGAAGAACAGGAAAGGTGATCTTGTTACAAGCGCCAGTCTTATCATACCCACTTTATCAAGGCACACTGGCTCCTGTCATGAATTATACTGATGTTGAGTAAAATTGTCATCTTCAATTATATCACTTGCAAATGTTACATTCTAAGGAAAACATTACTCGGTAAGTATTGAGTTGTAGATTTACATGTCAGAAAAATTGGATGTAACTGCTGAAACTGATTATGGTAAGTAGTCATTCCTTACTAAAGAAATTATAAATTATAAAGTCATTCATTTTATGCAAAGATGAAAATATAGGCCCTCATATACTAAAATATAAGATTGGTAGTTTTACATATCTCAATTAGAAAAACTGGGTGTCAAAATGTTTCCATCTTTGCAACCACATGTATCTTGTCAGTACCTCCTCTAGTGTTGGAGGGGGGGCAGAGAACAGAGGTAAAATGAAAGTCCTTTTTTTTTTTAATCTGACAGTTTTTTTTTTTTTTAATTTCAAGCCAAATGCTTGCTAAGAGAGGAGATTGGAAATATTAATTAAAATTTCTTTAGATCTTCAGATTTTCTTATCCATCCTACCTCCTACTGTTATTGAGAGTTGGCTGTATTTCCTTTTTCTTCACTCCCTGGCCTGACTTACAGACATGCTGGGCCATTCCAGAATCATTGAACTCACCATTCCAGAGCAACCATTCCAGGTGACTTGTAGCTGCAGAATTCTGCTTCTATGCTTTTCTGTCTCTGTAAAGCACAAGTCTACCTTCACCGTGATTCACTTATAGTATCTACAGTATCAGTAGGCAAAGGAAGACTCTGAAGTACACTGTTGGTGCAGAGGAAAGAGGGAAGGTGTTTTAATGGTTGTGCTTCTTTCTGATATAGTTAATTACAACTAATGTTGGTTTGGTTCATTTTTTTTATTCAGATCAAACCTTCAAACTTAATATGTAAGAGAATTATTTATTTTGAGATTTGTTTTTACTTAGAACTTACCTGTGTAACCCATACTTTAAACAGGTCTTAGAATGACTTTTTCTAAATTTTTAAAAGAACTTTAGAAATCAGAAAATATTTTTTGTTTTTTGTTTTTGCTACTCAGTGGAGCACTGTCACCAGATATATTCTTTTGGTTTCACTTAAGCTTTCGAAATAAATTTGTCCTGATGGTATGTAAGTGGTGTTCATTATAAGTACCCGAGATGACATGTATATAATTGTTCAGTATTGTAAAAACTTTACTTTTCCATAATTGCTGGTTCTGTACTTAACATTTTGATAGCAAAGCATCACTAAAATATTATAAAAATAAGAATACTTGCAGCCACAGGGAACAAGATTCTTCAAGGACATCGCATTTCACGGATATGGGTAACCCAACGCCACAGCAGCTGCCGGCAGCGGCTCATGGGGTGGGGGAGGACGTCGGCACGTCTGTGGTACGATGATCTGGCACGCTGTTGTTACCTGCATGAAACGTGGTCTCAGCTACGTGTAAAGTGTTGACCTTGTGCATGAGCTTGTGTACTTTGTGGCAGGCGACCACATTCTAGTCAACGAATGTGCTACAACTTTGACACTAGGCTGTATCTCCCCTGCATGTCCCAGTTATGTGTGTTGGTTTTATTCCACTAGTGGTGTTACAATATAGTAATTTTACTTATCAGCCAGAAAACTTTATTCCTTGTGCTCCATTTGGTATTAAACGTTTTCTTGGAACAGTTATTCTTACATTTAGAGTCCAATAAATTGGTAGTGAACATGGATTAACTTTAATGTGCTTAATTTGTCTATGCAAATGTATTTTTTTAAGTATTTTTATTACTGTGGTCATTGGGATCAGGTAAAAAGTTTTTCTTAAATTATATAAGCATATTTTCCCTGCATTTATAGAGAAAGATACAGTGCATTTAATATGTCGCACTTTATTGGATTGATCTGGTATAGAATGTATTTTGAGAAACACTTTCAATATAATCTGTGCTCATGTTTTAGTTGGTAGAAAGACATAAGCAAAGTATTTTCAGGATGACATTCTCTTGTTGAACCAGTTAAAATATAAACCAGGGAATTTGTAGTTCTGTGTTATAAGATGTATCTCAGGAGTTTATACTCAGTTCCCATGAATATTAAATCTTATTGACTTTTTGCTCCAGTGTACAATAGCAAAATGTTCATGACTGTCACTTCGTAGCACGGTAACAGCAATGAAAAATTTGCTTTTGCTCTTATTCCTAGAGGTAGAAAACACTGATTGTTGCCATCTGACTGGAAAGAGACAGATTTCCCAAATGTATTCTTTGGAGTGATTTATTTCATAGATAACAGACATAGTTAAAGGAGTTACTAGTCTAATGCATTTGACCATAATAGGTTATTATTGCTGATTTACAGAGTAAGTTTTCAAAGGCTTTAATACTTTGGTGCATATCATGAATAGCTGAGAGAAGTATGTTGTTCTGTGGTTTTTCTAAGTTTATTTGATATGTTGTCCTTTTAGGGGAGGTGAAGTAACATTCTTGAAATCATATTCTGGGATGTGGTAGTATCAATTACCTGTAACATAACTGTGTGAATAAATGGATAGACACCAGATTGAATGATTAGAATACCCTTTGTTCACCAACAGTTACGTGATATTTGCCTGAGATCTTTCGTCTTTGTGAAAGTCTTTGAACCTACAATTATTTGTTCTCTTTCTTTGGCTTGATAGTATTAGTTAAAAAAAAAAAAAAAACTGAGAGTTGAGTTTTGACAGATTGAGAGATTTAGCCATGTTCTAGATTAAGGAAAGTGTTCAGAAAATAAGGATAGGGCAACAAACCTAAGAGCAATATTGATTTCAGAAACTTGCCAGGAGACAATGCTGTAAGTATCCTTGACAAGTAATTAGGACAGATCATCCATCACTACATCCTTGGCATGTCATTCTCCACACGCACCTGACAGGGGTTTTCCCAGGGAAGACTGGCAGGCCACTGAGATGCTTTTAGTTTGGAAATGTATTTGCATTTTGATATTTTATCCTTAGTTTACAGACCTGGAAATTGGACTTTATCTATCTACCAAATCAGTTATTCAAGGAAAAACTGAATTGTAGATAGTAGAACCTAAGCCATGTTGACAGTAAGACGTGCATACTTGCGCAGTGCTGATAGCAGGAAAAGGAAAATGACTGAGTCCAAAACTCATCACTTTTGTTATACGTTCAACTGGATCCAGGAGTACTGCTGCTGCTCCACTCAGTTTTAGGGTCTGCGTCCTGCACTGCCCACTTTTCCCTGCCAAGTAGGGTGAATGGACTTGAAGAAACAGAATGTAACGAATAGTAGCTTCCACCATGGACTTTTTTAAAAATAGACTCAGAGGTGGATATAACAGTCATTTCAGTGATACACTGATCTCATCGTGGGCTCTTGTGTGTTGACTTTAACCTTTCTCTATACCAAGATGGCTCAGAATATCACATTCTCATGCAAAAGTTGATATCGCGTTGTCCTCTGTAAAAGAAAGGGACAGACAAATTCTTTATGCACATTAGAAGGAAAAAATACTTCCAGGATCCTCACTTTATACTTCTGCTCATCTTAAATTGAACCAAAGGGAATCACATGAACACCCCTAGACTAAGAGAGAACAGAACAGAAAGGATTATGTGATAGGCTTTGATGTGCCATGGCATAGCTACCTCAGCTGAGATTCTGGAAGTTGTGAAAAGAGTGAAACATCTGCAGCACATTTCTTACCGGTGAACCATTTACAAATTTGTGATTCCACTTTCCTTGTTTCTGAGCCCTGCTACTTTAAGGGCCTTAACACCCAAAAGAAGAATATTGCACCAGACTCTCAATTCAATTGCTTGCAGACTACTTTTTTTTTTTTTTTTTTTTGCTTCATAGCTTTTCCTATCACTGAGAAACAGGAGGAAAAAAGAGTGAAGATAGGCAGTTACGCTGTGGTTGAGATGAGTAAACCCACTTACGAGAGGAGAGTTAACTATGATTCAGTGGGGAAAACAAAGAGATATTAGTGAAAAGAAAAAAAGTTTCATAGTTCTTTCTAATCCTACCATATTTTGTTTAAAATAACTTTTAAAACACATGCAGTGATTCTACATGGCCAGAGTTTAAATCCAGTTACTTCAAATCCTCAGCCATCTGGAGAGGCTAACTCCATTCCGAGCTTCAAGAGTTGGATATAAGTTATTTCAAGCTAATCAAGTTAATTCCATTCCCCTTGGATCAGTGACATACATGCAATCCAGTTCTGAAATTGGGAGAGAGGGTTTTTTCAGATTTTGAATAGAGATAAAGGGATGTAGCTACATGTGTGTGTTCACATGTACAAGCATGCATTCTGGCCATGATAGAGGAGGATGGAATGGCAGTCGCACCTGCGCCATCTTGCAGCCCTGAGGGTCATGAGCAACAGGCTGAGAAGAGCACAGTGGCAGGAAGGAATTGGGTCCGTGATGCCAGCTGTGAGCCTAACAGCCCTTGGGCCATAGTAGTTGGAAGAAGGTAATCCATCTGTTCACTGTTTTTGAATCAGGATTCTTCTTGTTCACACTCAAAAACACCTTAACGTGTCATTACTGGTATTGTTGTTGTTATTACTACCCAAATTCAGTTTAAACTCAGTTTATATAATTATTTTTATAAAAATAAGCATTGGGAATTTCATTAGTTTTGTCCCCATTTGCCAGTGACCATTGAATGAGAGCCAAGTATAGACCGAGAATTTTGGACTAAACGAGAGAGTAAAGTTACAGTATTTTAATTAGGATGTTTTAGCACCACAGTATCCAGATAACCAAAACCAAATTGAAAAATAGGAAATGCATATGAACAAGATGTTTCATCTTTGAATTTTGTTACCAACATAGAAGTAGACCTAGACACTCTGCAATTTCAAGTATATTTCAAAGAAAAATCTGTTTGCCTTTTATTTTCTTATACACTATCTGATCATCTTGACACACCAAATGTGTTTTCATCTCTGTGACCACAGTAGTAGTCAAACCTGAGGTCATCTCTAGATTTAAGTTCTCAGCTGTGATGACACAGTAGATGTCACTCCAGTTATTAGTGCTTGCTTAGAAATCTAAACGACAGTCTTTCTTGCATTTTTGGCGGTTGCAATTGTATGCCATCCATCAGTTGAATTGTGTCTTTTGATCTATGGAAATGTGAAGGAAGCAGCACACTGAAAGCATTTTTATAAACCAGCTAACTGCTCATTTATCCATAAGATGATGTAATTTTTTTTTTATTATTTCATAGTTGTGCCTTGCTGATAATCAGAGTCTTAAGATTTTGGAGAACTACTTTTGATGTTAGCAGTTAATCATGTCATCTGATTGACCTGCTGCCTTTTATTGTATGGACTGCTGATTCTGGCCTTTGAGAGTTTGTATTTTGAGGCATTTCATAGTAATGCTGGAATTTTTGTCCATCTCAAGGTTTTGTTGATGTATTGTTATTTTCCCTTTTCTCCTCAGCTAAATTATATAAACCTAAAAAGTTTATAGCTCTTCTTTAAGTCACCTGGAGGCTTTGTAAAGATAGATTCAAACATGTATTCAATAATATTAAATATCTCTTACTGTATGGCTTTGATCTTGGGAAATTACTTAACCTCTTTATGCTCCACTTTCTCCATCTTAAAAGTGGGGACAATGTGGGTGTTCAGTGGTGGTGGTGTAAAGATTAAGTAAAATAAAATGTTAAATGCACGGTACCGCTAAGTGATCACCAGCATGGAACTCCAGTTCAACCTCCAACAGCCTAAGAGCCAGGTTTTGGGGTCCTTCCTCTCCTAGGATTGTTGGAGTCTGGTAGGTACATACTTGCTCTTCGTGGCTTCGCCTTTAATTTTATTTCCTTGTATCTGGTGAGCATTCTCTTCCATATGCAATAGCATTTTGCTTCAATGGTCCTATTTAGCTTAACCTTTTATGAGGACATTTTAAGTAATAATCACATGTATCTGGGGTGAAATGCTAGTATGCTAAGCCAGTACTGTACTACATGAGTAAGTACATACACATGCTGGTCACGAAAGTACCATTTAAATCCCAGCTTGCTTCTCTGTCTACCATGAAGATTTTAGGGGTATTTCAATGTTTATTTTTAAATTGTCACAGCTAATAAAATATTAGGTAACATTATAAGTCTACCTAGAATCATACAATAAAAGTATCATTTGTATTTGTCAAAGTAAAGTTAGTTATTTAAATATACAGTAAATATATATACACATGGAAAACACATTATTTGCGTGTGATTTTCTTATAAAGCAGGATTCTAAATTAACTAACACTGACATTCAGATGTGTTGTTTTCTCATTAGCTTAATTATTAATCATACCTTAACCTAATAATTTATCATCTTTTGATTAAAATACTTTCTAATTCATAGATTAAGATAAAAAGCCTTTTCCAAAAAAGCTTATTATACCTCATATAGCAGCAACTTTTGTCATTAGTAATTGCAGTAATGATTGTTATGTTTAATTACTAGTAGTAGTTTATCATTTATGAAGTATCTGCATATTCATTTTATTGCTCTGTGTCACTGTGTTTGGGGAAGGGGACTTGAGAACTCACAGTATGACTTTTTCTGTTTGAGTCTTAGAACTGACTGACAGGAACTAAATTATTATTAAAACCCTAAACATGAAATTAATGTATTTTTATCTGACGTCATTATTTTTCCACCTCCCGGAACTCCACTAGAGGAAACTGTCCATTTTCCACTAGAGGAAACTGTCCATTTTTTTAAATCTTCCTCCTTTATGTTAACTTTCCTGTTGACATCTTCCAGCTACAAGTAATTTAGGATGTATGTGTGACTGTTTTTAGCAACTCCCTCTGCATCCATCCCCCTCCAGGGAAGTACCCACATGGCACGGCAGACCTCTCCTGACCCGCCCACTACTCCCCTCAGGAGTGTATTTGTGTTAGTCTGCCTATTCTGCTCCCTACTCTGTCTCTAGTGAATCCTCTCACCTACCACACCTCTGGCCTATACTCCAGTTCTTATGTGCATAAATAAATAAATCTTTAAAAAAAAGAAAAATGAGCAACAACAACAAAAAATATTTTTCAAATCCATCTTTACCCATCGCTCCCTTTCAGCTGCCACGTACTTACCTTCATGCTGTGGAATCAACTCCTTATAAGTCTGACATCATCCTGATTTATCTCAAGGTTATATGACAGAAATGTCTCGGGGTTATCCCCAGATGGAAAAAAAACGAACTACACTATGGTGGTTACAATTCCATAACTTTAAAAGTTGAATGGAGTTGGTATCACTGGGTTAAAGTATATATAAATTAAACAAAGCAGTAATAAATCTGAGGCGTCAGCTTGCTTTGAAATTGTAAAGAAATAAAAATCGAGGCAGGTGAATGCCAGCAGTGAGCAGGGGGAGTGGGATGGCCTCTGTCACCTCCCTGCGGTGCGCGGCCCACTTTCTGACCTCAGCTTGGCCAGCTCTGCTCCTACGTGCGTCTAGAATAAGGACTCCTGACCTGCAGTCCTGGGTGGGTCACACGCATTTGACTTCTGTTGTAAAATAAGTATGTCAAGAAGTGTGTGTGTTCTTCTGGGAAGAAGCTCTGTAGCTGTCGTCAGCTTCAACTCATTACCAAAGCTACAGTGTCTTATTTTCCTTGTGACACAGCCCTTCAAATGCCTAAAAGGCTTCATCTTTTCCTCTTTTCTAATTATCTGTTTCTGTGGGCCTAAAACCCCTAAATTCTTCAACTTCCCCTAACATAACCGGGATTCTGGATTCTCAGCAGTCTTATAGGTTCTGATTTCCTTTACTCACATAGTTCTAGTTTGTCAGCGTGCCGTATAAAAAAAGGTAACATCCAGAACTGGACTATATTATTCTGAATCTGGTAGATAATAGTGAGCTACTTTCTTTTTCTGGAAACTGTGTTAATATCTATATGATTTTCTTTGTGTGAGAGACTCCCCTGGCCCGACTACCCCCCCACACACACACACACACAACACTGCTGGGCATTCTAATCCTGATTGGTGGTTAATGTGTTAAGTGGTCTAGAGGCCTATCGTACCATTCACCAAAACTTTATTAAAACTCAGAAATACTTATACTACTTATTAAACAAATGTATGGTTATTCAAAAGGCCTCATGCTATGATTTCTTCTGTATTTCGTTGCTTACATAACAAGATAGGAATTCAGAGGGTTGTCAGCTTGCTTACTGAACAATTTAATCTGGCCTGGTGCCTTTTTCTATTTGTATCCTTTACCCCTCACTTTGCTAGGCTTTCTGAATTAACCTTCCTTTCCAGAAGAATCCCAGCTTAGAAACTAATGCCTCCTTTCCTCATAAAACCAATAGAGTTGACTTATTTCAAGCCATGTTTAGCAGTGAGTTTAAAACTGTGTATGTACTTACTCTGTCTGTATTTGACTGATTTTTAGGAATTCAATTTAACTAGATTTTAAATTCTCAAATCACATATTTCACAAAAAAGGAAATGGCCAACAGTATGTTTTACAATGCATACATGAGATACATAGCAATGTTAATTTTTTATCATCAAAGGATATTAAAATGCCATATATCATGTAATTAGAGAATTATATACTCTTTAATGAACCATGGTAGTGGGGTTTTTTTTATTTAGTATACTTTTTAAACGTAGATTACAGTAAGTTTGACATCTCTTAAATATCGATTTATATATCAATATAACGAACCTATTAAATAATGCTTAATTGACATTCCTTTGTGTTTGAGTCACTTGGACTGAAATTAAGCACCAGAAATACTTCTAAAATATTGTTATTTTTTTGAATGAAAGACTTTTTGGAAAAAAGTAAACCTGTTTAATTTTTTACTAAATAGATCAACTAAATATACAGTCAACTCTCGATTATTCACACTAATGGAGGAAAGGATGGAAGAAGCATTCCCATTTTTCTCGTTCCTGCCCCCTCAGACAATTGCTGATTTCATTCCAAACAGATTTTTGGCTTTCCCATCTTGATCATGTTATGTTATGTCCAGGATGCAGTCTGAAATATGGCTTACAGTTGAGTGGACAAGAAAGTTTCATGTTTTCACATTTTGTTCTTTATATACATTTTTAAAGTCAGTGCTTTAGCATTGCTCTGGCACTATTAAAATTCACACAAGAATTTGATAGCATTGCTATTAGGCTATTGTGCTGGTGGCTCATAAGATTAGTTTTATATAAAAAACTTATCTTTGAGTTATAATTTACAAATGATTACAACTTTTCAAAAGCATTACTGCATGGCACCAAATTGCTTTAAATTTTTCTGATATAAAAATTTTATGAGTTTTATCTTGAAGAGTTTTATAAAATTCTTCCAACTTTTTGAATTCCTGATATGTATTGTTTCTCAGTACTATGTAAGTGTCGAGGGAAAAAATGCTAAAGGAATTTTATGTGTGAAAACAGTATGTTGCGTGTATATAATACATCATTTTCTCTACCAATTAGAAGCACACAATGTGCTATTATCCAGACATGAGCATTCATGGGAATGCATGTATCTGGATAACAGTGAGTTGAAATAAATACACCTGCCTTTTATTTCAATAACCGCGCATTCAAATACACATAAGGCATTTATTTGAATGTGGCCTCCATATCCATGAGGGAACATTGGTTTCAATGTTTGGGTTGTTTTGTTGTTGTTGTTGATGTTTTGTTGTTTTTGATTTAAATCTAAAGTAGGTACAAACTTATGGTAATGCTCTCTGGAAAACTGTGCATGCAGAGAAAAGGAAATTCAAAGATAAAGCCTGTGAAAAACATTGAAATTGCTTTGCCTTATGATGCTTTGCCTCTGTGTACATTGGAGCTAAATTCTTGTAGCACGTAGCAATGCTTAAAGCCAAAGTGTGTAAGGCCCATAAACCAGCTTGGAACTGTGCCTACTTTATTTTAAATTAGTAATTCAGTTCTTTTTCTTTTCAGAATGAAAGTATTAAGCTATCATTTGGAGAATCACTTTATTTTTTTCCAAGAAACTATTTTCTTGAAAAGTGTATTAGACTATATAGCTAAGCTTTAAGAAGTTATCAGCAGTGGAAGTATTCGTTTCAGGGCTTATTTAAAAATAGATGTAATAGCTTCTCCTCTTCTTCACCCCATTTAGACCATATTCTTATATAGTTAGTTTTAACTGAAAGGAGCCAGAAAATTGAATTAAGATGTACATAGGAGTCTTAACTTTGAATTTCCTACTTTTCATTGCATGGAAACTATCAGTCACAAATAATTTTCAGTGTAAGTTCTAGCTTGTATTTTGCATGTTTAAAGCTATTAAAAGCCTATTCATGCCGAAAAGAATTTATAGCTGTTGTTCCAATGTTGCCTAATTGTGGAAGTTATAAGCAAAGACCAGTTTTATTTATATAGATTTGTCTTTCTCTCTTAGGGAGTGAACTACTTTATGGCCAGGGGTATCCTAGAAGATTCACCAAAGGAAATAGCAAAGTTTATCTTCTGTACAAGAACACTAAATTGGAAAAAACTGAGGATCTATCTTGATGAAAGGTAAAAAAAAAAATAATAAGTTTTCATCAGAAATAAATTAAGTAATGCTTTTAATTGTTTTTTATCAAAACAATGTATTTTTCTTATTGTTTCTTGAGAGAGAGAAAATTAACCAGATTTGTACTTGTTTTTTCTTTTTCTACTAGGAGAGATGTCTTGGATGACCTTGTAACCTTGCATAATTTTAGAAATCAATTCTTGCCCAATGCACTGAGAGAATTTTTTCGTCACATCCATGCCCCTGAAGAGCGTGGGGAGTATCTTGAAACTCTAATAACAAAGTTCTCACATAGATTCTGTGTTTGTAACCCTGATTTAATGAGAGAACTGGGCCTTAGTCCTGGTAAGATAATAGTGAATTCTTTTTTTCCTCACTCCCTTCATCCCCTCATTTCCAGGTAAAAATATTATAAGAGAAATTGTCCTTACTACAGGGAGAAATGCTTCTAGTAATTACAAATACTTGTTTCTCTGCTCGTAGCAATGGCTACTTCAGTTTGTCACAGCTACCAGTTTTATATAGTAATTGGAAGGGGCAACTATATTAATTCTTTAAAATTATTCTTGTTTGAGCACTGACCTGTTTTACTAGCTTAATTTTGAAAGGTTTGAAAAATCCACATATTGCCTAGGTAACATACTGAGTTTTTCTACTACAGTACATTTTTAAGACTATTAGGTTTCGCTATGTGTATATTCTTGATGTAGCCTAAATGACCTATGTATTGCTTTCATGTGATAGTTTTATTTTCTCTCCAAATCAAAAGTTTTGTTGTGCTCATCTTGTGAGTTGTGTTAAAAAGTAAGAAGAGAATGCAAAACATTCACTTATATGAAATTTTTGAATATGCTTTTGTAAGACAGTGTTGCGTTTAGCTTTATTCAGACTGTAGAATTTGAAGTATAAAAACGTAATGAAAAATAAAGCACATAGTATCAAGTATCAAGTAGCCTTATCAAGTAGCAGGTGGATCATGCAGTATGTGATTCTTTTTTTTTTTTTTAAAGATTTATTTATTTGTACATACAGAACTGGGGTACAGGCCAGAGGCTTAGGCATGGTGAGAGGATTCACCAGAGACAGAGTAGGGAACAGAACAGGCAGATCTACGAAGTACACTGCTGAGGGGAGCAGCGGGCAGGTCAGGAGAGGTTTGCCGCACCATGTGGGTCACCTCCGGGGCAGGCGGGAATCAAACTCATGCGGAAGTGGCTTTAGCTTCTGAGTGCTGTACTTTAGCCCACTGTGCCACCAGGGAGGGCTGAGTGTGTGATTCTTTTAATAGGAAACATCAACTATTGCCCTAGTATATATGAAGAAGAAAATGTTTTATTGCCATACCCTCAGCTTTACCTATCTTTTCCTCTAAAGATAAGCTTTTGAGGGTTGATATGTAAATTCTAGACCTTTAAAATATGCATCTCAAATGATAATATTAATTTTATAGTTTCATAAGTTATTTACATTTATTTTATTTTCTTTATCAAGTTAGTACATTTTCTTATCATTAAAGATACTTTCAAATTAATGTTTTTCAAAAGGATATGTAAATAAATATGACTTTTCTTTAGAGTGAGTGGGAAAATAAATACATTAACAGTACAGATGCACTTTATGGGAGGGTAATTGGCAATATCATATTTGAAAGCAAGGGTGAAAATAAAGCCAAATCTGGAATTTTAAAATTTAGAGTTTTCACTGTAAGCTACTAAATTGTTCTCAAGTTCTTCTGATTTGGAGAAAATACATACTGAACTGGTGTTTAGTCAGGATTACTGACCATCCTTATTTTCCAGACTGAGGAGTTGCACAGGACCCAGAGCTTTCAATGCTAAAATTGGAAGAGGCCCCGGCAAACTTGATGAGCTGGTCTTCTCATCTCTCCTTATAATCTGGGGATCTCAAAATTCTGAGCATGTTGTAGTATATCATGCCTATTGAACCACAGAACTCACCAGTAACTTGAAATGTTTCTTTTTCCTCCCAGATGCTGTCTATGTGCTGTGCTACTCTTTAATTCTACTTTCCATTGACCTCAGTAGCCCTCATGTGAAGAATAAAATGTCAAAAAGAGAATTTATTCGAAATACCCGACGTGCTGCTCAGAACATCAGTGAAGATTTTGTGGGGCACCTTTATGACAACATCTACCTTATTGGCCACGTTGCTGCGTGAGCATCATTGCTGGGACTTCAACTTTAACTTCAAACTCACACTACCCGAAGACTGACTTGGAGATATGGGGGGTCACGTCAGTGCTGCTCAGTCTAGCCTCTGTACACAATCAAGCTTGAGTGTACAGCCTTTTCCTCTTTCCCTGCTTTCTTTTCTAGTAATTAATTTCCTTGGGGAACTAAAGAATTTTGCTGAATTTTTCTCCATTTTTCTCATCATGTTTTGCACAAAGCAGAGCTACTGTCTGATACAGCTATTTAGGAATGTTAAACTGACATTGTGCTCTAAAAGACGGTATGTGTGTTAGATTTGCCTGAAAAACTTTATTCGTTTCCATTCTTTTTTAAAATACCATGTAATGTGTACATACTTAACTAAAGAGATTTATAATCATAATTATTTTATTGTAAATATTTTGACTAAAGTCTTTCCTTTTTCTCTCAAACTGAGTTCTGAAATTTATTTGAATCTGATCTGTGGTTGTCGTCTCTGGAAAAGTTGGACATGACTTTACATGGAAACCAATATCAGCCTCTCTTTCCTTTGAACTGCGAAAGGAGTATTAATTTGTTACTACTGACTATGCAAATCTTGCATTTACTTTTATAAATTAATCACTTGACCTTTTCATTTTTAAAACTGTAGCCAAATCTCCATAAGTTATTTAAACCACTTACAATAGCAAACTGTTAAATCTGAGATGTACAAATATAATAATAAAAATGTTATTAGAATGCTAGTAATAAACCTTTGGCTATATCTGAAATAGTCAAACTTCATTATCCTCCTAATCTTGATAATTTCTGAGTCTGCTGAGAAGAAAATATTGAGAATGATAGTATGCATTCATTTAGTCATTCAGTATTTCTCAAGGGTATACAAAATGGACTCTTGCCTTCACAGATCACCAGGCCATGAACAGAAACGCTGCTTCATGGACAGCAAACCTATGCAGTATGTCTTCACGAACAATTATGTCATTCCAAAGTTCCCTGGACATACTTCCAGGTGAACAGCATCAGCATTGGGATGATAAGCCAGGCGATAGGCCGCGCAGCTGGCTCGGAGGCTTTGAGGAGTCCCAGTTCCACTAGTCCCCTCCAGACTTGGCTTTCAGTCAGTCTAGTGGCTACTACAACGGGAGTGACGTGCTCCAGACATTGCAGAGATAAAACAAGGCAATCAAACAACTTTTAAAGTCAAAGGGCCTTTAGCTTGGTAGTAATTTCTAAGTTTGTGAAATATCTATTTTTTACATGTTCATAATTTTGAATTCTATGACAGTAATTCAAATGATCTTCAAAACTAATTTACTGTGTGTTTCAAAATACAGCGTAGTGATATTAATATGTTGAACTTTCCTTGTCATATGTCTCCTCTCTTTGTTGTCTTGGTTTTCTTTCTCTCCATCTCTCTACCATTTGGTTCTCTCTCTGCTTCTATATTTTATCTTTTTAACTATCACTTTTCTTCTTTTGTTAGTATCTAATTCTATTTACTAATTTCCTTTATTTTCCCTTCCTTTTTTTTTCTGTTCTATTTTTCCACCCAGACCAGATTATAAGTGTAGATTGTCACTATTTTTTTTATCAGTGTTTTCTTATGAAAATTCCTGGGTATGTAAAAAAAGATTATTTTCATTGTAATACTGCACACCCATCACCTAGATTCTATCATAAATTTTGCTGTGTACACTTTTACTGCATTCATTCATCCGCTATCAGTCAACCCATCCTGCTGTTTTTATATAGGCCAGAATAAGCCATGCATCAGTAGACTTCATTCCTAAAGACTTCAACGTGCACATCATTAGCTAAAGATAATTTTTTAGCTTTTTTCTTTTCAAATAAAATGGAATGGAATGTGCAAATCTTAAGTGTCCTCAGCAGTGATCTTCACAAATGCATAGCCCTGTGGAAACCAAACCCTTATCTAAATTTGCAACTTGATGCATTCTATCAACAGCTAAGATTGTATTCCACATAAAATACAAACTTTGTGACAATATTGGAGTGATTATCCCATTCAGACTCTATTCTCTCTAGACCAGCTTTCTCAGTTTTTTTTTTCAGATGTAAATGTTGTTCTTTTATGCTAACACAGGTGTTAGCTCAGAGCAGTTTCTCAGTAAATACAATTGAATTCTTTGAACTCTGATGATTGAGTTTTTACATAAGAATAAAAAAAGATGGCCTTAACTGTTCCTACACACACACACACACACACACACACACACACACACGCGCGCGCGCGCGCGCGCGCGCGCGCGCATCAAACTAAATTTTTTAAATATTTTAAAATTAACTCGTAAAAATTATTAATGCAGCCCCAACCTATATATTATTCTAGGTATAAATTCACCTCCCTGGAACTTCTTGTTTTGAATATTTGGACCACTACTGCCTTAGGATTGTTTTATCTTTTTTAACTTCATGGATTTAAATTATTGATCTTATTCTTTCTCTACATTCTTGACATTGCTATTAATATGGTGCTTAACGAGAGTAAGCTTATTCAGAAGGTTTAGTATTTAAAACAATAAACTGTTTATTCTAGTTGGGGTCTGTTTTCCTGTGCTTAAAGTGAAGTTTTTCTCAAATATCATAGAAATAACACCATCTTCAGTTTCTTTTCAAGCATTCATAGGTGAATATATACACTCTGGAACCACACAAAGTAGGGCAATTCAGTAGGGACACCCTTAATTATGTCATTGTTTTTAATTGAAAAAAGCTGAAAACCACTGGAATATCCCAAACTTGAGGCTGTTGTAACCCATAGCCAATAAGTAGTCAACTAATTCAACTACATACTATATACCAGACACTGTACTAAGTGCTAGTTAAATAGGCTAAAACACATCTTCATGATATATTACTATTAAATGATGTTTATAAGTAACATGGAAAACATAATAAATAAAAGGAAACAAAATATGCATATATGTGTACACACATAACTATGTAAGACAAAGTAAAAACCTATGAATGGAAAGGAGACTGGAATAAAATAGAGCAAAAAAATATAGAAACTGCATTTTTTTCCTTATTTTGTCTTTCTAAGTGATTAAAAATCAGGTGTTTTAGCTAGGACACACTTAATTCCACTAAGAATATTTCCAAATATTTTTATTCCAAAGTTGTTTTATTTTTAAAAAACACTTAACCCGTTAAATCATATTGCCAAATGTTTTGTTTTCAAGCTTAGAAAAGATGGTGGTTTTATTTTATTTTTGTCTCATTGAATTAAAAGCTAACAAGAGAAAGATACCAAATCTTTACTGAGGAAATTTTCATTTGTTGTGGGGGTAGCGGGGGAAGACTTTCTTCTTAGCCAACTTGGACAGGCAAGGTTGGATTTAATTTAAAATGATTAATGAGATTTTGTCAGGCTCCTTGACTTCACCACCGCTGCAGTTTGTCAGCGCGACAACCTGGGAAGCCGGTCGCCACTCTGTCGCCCAGACCCCTCCCCAGGGAGTATGTTAACTGGGAGTGGAGTGGCAGGGATACATCACTGGCATCGTCTCTTGGTTCCCGACAGTTTGAAACTCAGGATCAGAAATGTGTATGTTTTGGGAACCGCTATTTCTGAGATGTTGTGTTCAGTCTGCTAGTGGTTCGTCACTTTTTACGTATTTCAGTTGTTGACATTTTCTGAAGGAAGCTTTGAAGGCAAAAACATTACTAGTGTCCATCCGGAATTTATTTTGTTTTTATCATGATCCTTTGTTTCTCATTTATTTTAAAAATGAAAGCAGACAAGAATTCCAGAATCTCAGGTTACTTTCTTTTTGTTTGTTTTAAAGAATCAGGTGTGTGTTGGGGAGGGGGGGGCCGCGGGAGGGGGGGAGGAGGTGTTAGGTAAATTGTTTTCCCCTTTGGAGAAAAGTTAACTATTAGCTTGATCTACTTTTACAATCAACTTTTCAGATGAAACTACTAGGTTATGTGTCACCTGAATTAATACACATTACTACTTTCTCGTGAATTTCAACTTAAAAATCGTCAGATGTGATTAAACCAAATTAGTAGGTGGTCTCTGCAATTTGGCTTTGGTGTTTGCTTGACCATGTAAGAAAGCAATACCAACACGTATCCTCTTATTTTAAAATCAGCCCAAAAGAGCACGAACAAAAAGATCTGCTTTTAATAAAAGCACAGAGAAGATCTTAAGATTATTATTGACCTCTGAGGAATAAGTGTAGAATTTTAACAATTTTCATCAAAACAACGAAAACAGTAGAGTTGTCTCATGCCAAGCAATTCCAGAGCTGTGTGAACAGACGCTCCTTGAGGAGAGTGGCCATGTTTAAGACTGGACTTCTTGCTTCCTGTGACTCACCTGTGCTCCCAGGCAAAGACAGAAGAGCCCAGAGAAGTGGGGTCAAAGCTGTTGCTCTTACTGAGAGAACCAGCAAGCAGTCATCCAGTGAGTAGCTTCCAACACCAGTGTCATTTCAATCCTGAGACCATCAACTGGTTTATTTGTATGTATTAAATACTCAGAAATTGTAGACACTGTTTTCATGGTGTGTGAATTTTATTATTCCTGAAATTTTGGTGCAGAATTACACATTTTTTTTCCTCTAAAACTAAACTGCAAAATGTAATACAGGCAACTGTGTTTATGAAGGATTTTACAGTTACTGATTTTATTTCACTTTGGAGATTTTTCATTTTATTGCACACACACACACACACACATATATATATATATATATATACACACACACACGCATATTCATATATGTATTTCTCCCTCTCATTCCCTTCACTTTGGGGCAAAGAAAATAATGTATAATATTTGCCAAAAGCCAGCCAAGAGAGATATGGCAATTGTCAATAATAACCAGAGAAATGAAAAACCCAAATGAGCCCAAGCTTTACTGGGTTAGGTGAAACCCAATGCATTGGAATAGTTTCCCCACAGGAGTCTTTATTGTGGGGATAAATTTGCATTGGCTTCTGGTCTGGTTCTCTGCCTCAGAAATCTGGTTTTGTCAACGTATTTCAAGCAAATGTGTTTTTAATAGCACTGATTTTTAAATCTAGAACAACAACAAAAAAAGTTATAGTGATAACTTACAGAATATGATCAATACATTCTCTCTCTTTGCCATATTTCAGAAAGTCGATTAATAATTATAGAATCGGAGCAAGACATTACCAGAATCAAAGACTTTGTTTTATATCAAACCAAACCAGATAATTATTGCATCACTCCCTCAAAAGAGGTGATCTAATACGTTCGAAATTTAGTAGCTCAAGTCACTTTCTAGTACGTCTTGCCCAAATTTCTTCCATATTTCTTTATATTTTATACTGTTAAGCAGAATTATCTTTTGTTCTTCCCCTCACCAGTGTCCCTTTTCATTGACTCAAATATCCCTAATACTTGCAATTATTACTACAAGAATTTATGTGAGACTTAATTTAGCCAGTCACCTTATGGGCTTGGTTTGTTCTCCTAAAATCATTCTGATTCATTTTGTGCTTTTCTCACTCTTAAGGGAAATCCCATTTCTCACATATTCAAGTTTAATGTAGTTCCCAAGTACCTACAATATATATAAATTTAGGGCATTATTTTATATTTCAGGGAAGTTTTAATCTAAACATCCAAATAAGTTTAAGCTGATACACTGTGTGCAAGGAAGGAATTAAATAGGTACCATAAAAGAAACAAAAATAAAACTGTTCCCTATCATCAGAACTTCAGGGGGAAGAAAGTGACCACAATTACAAATAGTTTATAACACTGTCTATTTTTATAATACTTTCACCATAATTTTGCAGGTGTCTAAAGAAATTAAGTGATGTGAAGGTTCACTTGACCAATTATAGGAATCCAGAAGAGGGACTCCCTGGTCACACAGGGGTTAAGTCTCAGCACTATGAAACTATTGGTAGCCACTGTAGCAGGAGTTCAATCCCCAGCCAGGGAGCTAACCCACATGATGCAGCAGACCTCCTTTCGCTAGCCTGCTGCTCCCCTCAGATCTGCCTGTTCCTCTCCTCACTCTGTCTCTGGTGAATCCTCTCACCCCCTGCAACTCTGGCCTGTACCCCAGCACTTGTATGCAAAAATAAATCTTAAAAAAACAATCAAGAAAAGTGCATTATGTATATTATTAACTCTCATATACAACAGAAGAAAATGTATTGCACACAGTGTATCATCTTACATTTTTAAAAAAAAAAACACTTGTATTTTAGAAAAAGAAGAGTTAGCAATTAATACTGACTAACCGAATGCTAAAGCATGAATGTGGCTTAATGGGCATATTCCAGGGTGGTGGGAAATAGCATGATCAAAGGCATAGAGACATGAAAGTGCGTGAGGGTCCCAGAATAGTGGAACATTAGCTGGCATTGGAAGGTAAGGTATGTAAGAAATGACTTAGTACAAGAAACAACAGGAGAATAAGTTTGGGGAAAAGTGTGCTAAAAGAAAAACTTAGTATCTGTAGGTATTTGGAGATTTTCATTCTGAAATGTGCCATTTCTGACTGGTGATTTAGGAAGCTCTTTCTAAAATATGAAATGCAGCAGAATCCAGTAAAAGGGAGTCTGTGAAGGGAATATTGAAATCATGCAGATGAAAAATGAGGTAAATCTAAATATCATTAGCATTGTTGCTGAAAGTGGAAATGACAAAGGAAAGATTTGAGAGACATTTTCCAAGTAAACCATCCTGGCCAGTGGCTGTTAGACATAGAGGTTGAGGAGTTAAAAATCATTCCAAATAGTGGGATGGAGATTAGTCCTTGTGGAGAAAGGAAACACAAGCGAGGGCAAGTTTCCTTCTCTTGGATGTAAGGTGGTAGCAAGAGAAGATGTGCGCAACAAAGAATAAGTTCTTTTTGGGTCAGTTAAATTTAAAGTGCAAATAGCACAAGTATGTGAAACTACTCATCTGTTAGTCTGAACATGTAAGGTAGTACAGAGGTGAGCGGTAAGCATAGAATGACATCTTAAGAGACTCTTCAATGTAAAAAAAAGAGAAAGATAAAAGAAGCTACAGCAACAGATATTTAGACTCCACACTAACACTCTCACCGACTATGATTGTGGCAATGTAAGTCTCTATGCTTGTGCGGACTCCCAGTGAACAGGGAGGTTGGAACTGGGAGAACTGTTAATCAGAAGAGTTTCTGTTTGAGATAATGACAAAGTCACAGAGATGGGTAGTGCTTACGGCTGCAAAACACTGTGAGTAGACTCAATAGCATTGAGTTGTAAAAAGCATTATGTGCTACCTCTAAGCCACTAACTGTTGCACACCTAACCTCAATAAAAAATTATGCAATTTAAAAAATGAAGTGCTATGATAAAACGCATTTCAATATTGCAAATACATATCTCTGAATGAACATATTGATATTGGCAAGTGTTCTCACTCCAGATATCAAAAAAATCCCACAGTACTTTAATCACATGCTTTGGGCTGACAAAGGTGTCAGCTGATTTCAATTTAAAGATTCTTTCACAATACAATTAAAAATACAGACAACCAAGATCTTGACTGTTTAGTAAAGTTTCTTTTCTCAGTCCACATCATTACCAGGACATGAGGTACTTTCCTATCAAATGTTTTCTTTACCCAAATACTCTTAAACTGTAATAAACCCACAATTGCAGTACTCAAAGGAAAATTATATAAACTAAATGAAACCTTGTTTGATAATTAAGACTCATGAAGATCTGATCCCACCCCCACCTGAATATTTCAGAGTCCTTAGAAACTCGGGTTTAGGGGTTTTCACAGCCTACAGGGTTCACAGTAATCTTCAGGCCCTCAATTGCTTCTCCTAATATATTTGCAACTTCAGAGTCAGTCAGAACAGCGGCGGTCTCTGCACCCACCTTGACAATGTGGTGTAGTAGCAAAATGAGAGAGGACTGCTTTCCTCAGAGGATCTAACAGAATCTCTAAGGTCCTTCTTAGTAGCAGCAACAGAATGGGATTCTCTTCTCCTGCCTAGCTTTCAGGTCCCATGTTTACACTCAAAGCCCAGCTCTGCACGCAAGTTGGCCAGACATCTCTGGGTCACCAGCCTCAGCAATTTCTCAAACAGACCCACACTCAGCTGAAGACCACCCCGGTGGGCCTCAGCCTCTCACCAGGCACCTGCCTCATAACCTGAGGGAGTATAGACTTTATTGTCTAAACCAGGACACTTTTGAGAGTGCTAAAATGCAAAACCAGATGGTTCTTCAAGACAACAGGCGTAAAGTAGGAAGTGTGGTTACCCAGCCGTGACTCTAATACAATGTGATAAATGCAATCATAAAAAGTTTAAACACTTGGCCGTGGAAACATTTTGAACATAATGTACCAAAGGGTCAAAATTTGTTTCCAATCAAAAATCTCAAAATTATTTTCCAGTTGACATCATGATAAAAACCATATCGTTAAGTCGGGGGTATCTGTACTTTGCTCTACTGCAGAGCTCGAGCTTAGGGAGAAAATCATCTTCCAGTATGTTGGAAATGTATTTTGCAAATTAGGACTCAGGTGAAGGAGTTGATTTGTAATGTGGTCAACACCTGAATCTGAAAATAATTTGGAGATATTTAACCAACAATTAATAACATAAACATCAAAATTATAGACGGCATCTATCTTATTTTTCTTAGTCAAGGACTTCGTATTCCTTAACTCAGCAAACTTGCAGAACTTACATAAGGACTCTGAGCAAGGAAATGGGACTTTACCTAGCCATCACAGGCTAGGGAGTCGTGAACATACTGGCTATGGCTTATATTTATATTTATATGCATCTCTCTCTACCTAAATATATTCATCCCTAGGAAAATCTGGATAAGGCAGGTTCAGAGCAGGAAGCCAGCTAAGACCTTGAGGCAAAAATGGAGTTGCACCAGCAGGGAAAGGGCAAGCTCCTGAAGCAAGACGCTTTCCTTCTTCACTCCAAGCACTGAAAGAGTCACTGAGACATATAGTAAATATTTGGGGAATGTTTAAATGAGTGTATTTGATAGCGGAGAGCAGGAGATGGGCTTAAAGAAAGGAGAGGTCATGTCCTGTAGCATTTGGGAAGTTGAAATAAGAAATTTGGATTCTATTCAGACACAATGGGATGCCATAGGTTAAAAAAGAGAGAGAGGTGAGTGATGCCTTGTGATTTTGTGTGTGTGTGTGTGTGTGTGTGTTTTTAAGATTTATTTATTATGCATACCAAACTGGGGTACAGGCCACAGATGCAGGGGTGGTGAGAGGCTTCACCAGAGACAGAATGGGGAGCAGAACAGACTGACTGACCACGTACTCTGCTGAGGGGAGCAGCGAGCGGGTCAGGAGAGGTCTGCCGCCATGTGGGTCACCTCTGGGCTGGGATGGAACTCATGCGAAAGTGGCTTTAGCTTCTCAGTGCTGTGCTTTAACCCGCTGTGCCACCAGGGAGGGCCGTGATTGTGTTTTTAAAACAATTGTTCTGACTGCAAGAGAGAATGCAAGTAGGGTGTTCAGCTCCAGGCTTCAGAGATCGTTCCCATGAAAGAAAGATCACAGAGCTTAGAAGGCTGTGCAAGAGAGAGAGAAAGAGGTGAACGTGGGTAGGTTTTTCTTTGTTTGTTTTGAAAGCTGGTTATTGAGGGTGCCATTTACTAAGATGAGGCATGTTGGAAGAAGTGGAAGAAATCTAAGGGAATTTGGTCATTAAACTAGAAAAATAGAAAACTTGTTAAGAATAGGAGACCTACTTATGAAAAAATCTTAAATAAAAACATCTAACTGGAATGTGTCCATAACTACAGTTATGAAGAGAATATGTTCGTAGATGGAAAAAGATAAGTAAAAATATGGTTAAATGAAAAACAGCTTATTGGGCATTATGTGATATTTTAGAACTTCAATTTAAAGTTCTAGTCTATTATATTGTCAGTCATAAGAAAAGTAAAATAGTCTATGAGAGAAATCTAAAATGATTGCAATCCAAAATAGACTTCATTATAAATAAATTCATTGAAGGCATTTGTAGTGAAATTATTTTAAAGCCACTTAAAGTGGTATTCCATGGTATGAAAACCCAAAACGAAATTGATGTGCGTGTGTTGGGAGGGGGGTGAGGGGGTTGAGAAAAGGGTAAGACTAGAGAGAAAGGAGAGAGGAGGGAAAGAAAGAGAAATGGAGGAGAAAGCAGGAAGGGTGAGTAGGTGAAAAAACCAGATTATTGATGTTGAATTCTACCGTTAAAGACCTCAAAAGGAAATTCTGGAAGCTGCTATTATAGCATATTCCATTACTTCAAAATTTAATCTCATTAAAATTCCTTCCCTTTTGCTACCACAAAGTACTCAGGTCTCTATGCTTTACTTTGAGGTGTTTTCTTGTTTTGCCATCTGTGGAATTGAATATGAGTTGGTTGTAATTCCATTTAGGAGCATTGAATATACTTAGACACCTTTTAATTGTCTTTTCTTGTGTTCATGCAACTAAGTCCTTTCACAATTAAAATCCTATCATGAACAAATTGGCTACTATGAAATAATCATCCTATCCACCAGTGCAGCTATTTTAATGTAACCACGTGTGACCTCCAAGCTAGCTGAGAAACTGATGACTGATTGCATAGTCAGGGCAGCAACAGCCATGTAAGTGTTCTTCCTTGTCCATCCTAGATCTCTGATAACTCTCAAACAACCAGAATTACCAGAACACTTTCCCTCATTTCAATCTATGTATAAAAGGAACCTACCTTTGTTTATTCACAAATAAGCGCTATTCCTTGTTTATGATCAAGCCAGTGGCCAAACTGAGCATGTCTGCCATGACCCATGTATTTCAAATATATTGGGAACTACTAAGGCTAAAGTGGAAATGGAGGAAGATTTTTTGCCTAACTTTTTTTTTTTAATGTTATACTTTTCCTACCTAATGTTCTTAGAAAAAGAACACACAGATGCTGGGAAAAGCACACCTTCTCACCAAGTAATATTTATCTCTCGTAGCCTATTTTTAGAGACTGAACAGAGAAAAAGAAAAATTCTGACTTCAGATAGCCAGTTGTCAAAATCTGCATTTAATCAGCTTTACAAATATTTCTACATTCAGTTCCAACTATTTTTCTAGGACATATTTTTTTTCTAAACCTCTATGAGAGAACTAAAATGAATAAAGGTCTGATTAAAGGAAGTAATTTAATTTTTTTCCCTACTGTAATTGTGAGACTTCACTTAGGGGTCTCTGAACACAAAAGAGATGCATAATTGCTTGTAACTAAGATTGTTTGGCAGTGTTTGACTACTTGACAGGCCGGATGGGTGATATTCTATGGTGCCTAAGGAGTCAGTGTTTTGGACAATACTAGCAAGTTGCACTGTGATATCTAAATATATCTATGTGAATATGAGTGTTATTGACCCAAGGCTTTTTGAGACTCTATGTAAAACCAGATGCTCAGCTCCTTAGGCACATTTCTATAAACCTGGAAGTGCAGAGACATGTAGGGAGGAAAAGAACATTTCTTGAGAGAGGTTTGGGGACCTTGAGATGAGCTTCCGGGGCATGCAGTTGGATGTCTTCTTTCCTTGAAGGGGGTGAGCACTTGGCTCAAATGCTTTGTAAAGCTGAACACAGGCTATATTCTAACCAGTAACTATTAACTGTAGTGACCCGAGAGATTTGTAATATAATATGGTAGAAATGTTCCCCAGAAATACATTTTTCTTTGCACCAAATTTAGTTTCATGTTGAGGTCAGTTTTGTACACTTTGCCACCTAGTGGATAATCTGCAATCTCCAAATTATTCTCCCAGAAGATTAAGTTCCCAACTCTCCAGAAAGAATTGCCCTAACTACACTTCCTTCAGCAAGTTTATTTGTTTTGTGCATGGAAGGTCTTCGAATGGTGTGTGGTAGTTAGAAGGTCAATAAATAGCTTCTAAATGAATGACCCCTGGAGTATACTCCATTTAAAGGCTACTGTTATGGAGGATGCAATTGAATTATAGTTCACTGTATGGTGTTAGGAAAATGTATTTCCTATTAGAAAGCTCAAAACTAGCTTAAAATTAGATGATGGGGGCCTATATGTTTGGGTTAGAGATACATCTACAAAGTTCATGAGAGTGAGATATCATTATTGCTCTGTAAAGACAAATACTCCAGATAATTTAATTTAGATAGTAAGAGTCTTTGTTTCCTTCACGCAAACTGCTGCAAATAAAAATCTACCTTATGAAATTATCTTGTTTATGTCTAAAAAAAGTCTTACTTTAAGCTATCATGCTAGTATTTCCAGTTAACCCATTTCAGAAAGCACTCATACACATCTATATGAATTTATATTTTTCTTTTTCAGTCCATGTTTCTATATCAATCGGCCTGAAGTGAAGGCCAATTCAATGGATTTGAATGGATTTCTCCTGGCATGAAGACCGGCAATTTTAAGTGGCAAATAATGATCATAATTAAAAATAGTTTTCCTTTCATGTCTTTTTGATTCTTGAGACTTTCATTTGGAACTATTTTTAAATTTTTCATATGTTTTTCTTTTTATGATATTTTCAGCCTCCTTAAAATTAGGCTGGAGAAAAAAACATTAAGCTCCATTTTAAATTTCTTTTTTAGGAGGATAGTTTTCTATTCTAAATCAGCATAATATGTATACTGCAATATAAAACAGATAATAGTGTGCCTGTCAGTATTTCATTAAAATAACATTATTTTTCTTTTTACATTAAGCTGATCTTAGACTGATAATATCCTAGCACTTTTTAATAATACATTGTTTACATACAAAGCTTGTTTTTTAAATAGTAAATTGTGTACATTCATTATGTAAAACTCATTATGGTGCATAGATTAAAATTCTCCTAAAACCATTTTTTTTAAATAAAAAGCATACATGCACAAATAAACATTAAACCCAAAATAAAAATTATTGCCACTTTATTTTGAGTCAAACTTACATGCATAGTTTACCAGAAAAATCCAGAAATTTTTACAGTGCCAATTTTGAAGAAGCTTCAAAATTTTTAAGATGAGAAAGATGTAAGTTATGGATTAAAAAACTCAATTTCAAAGGCTTTAAAAATGGAAGTTGTAAGGCAATTGCTTTCTAAGGTTATTTTCTTCCCTCAGAAAGAGATATAATATTTTTACAATACCATCATTTCTTACATATCTGTGTGATTGAGAATAACATTTACAAGTTTATCCAAACTAATGTACACAATAAAAGCAAAGTACAGAATAACATTTTAATTATTTTCTAGTGTCTGTGAAATAATTTGTTTCTCTCTAACTTGATCCCTGGGTCAAGGTCTCTCTGAATTTATTTGAACCAGCTAGCTATCTCATTTTCACCAGGGTCCCTGGAGATGAGAGTCAGACATTGTTACTTCAGCCTTCACAGAAGCAAAACAGCACAGAACCCTGTACTGTAACAGACAATGTGAAACAGCCAAAATTTCAATTCCTGTTACATTGACAAGACTCTTTCAGGTAAGAGAATACAACAGTCTTTTATCATTATAAGGTTAGTGACCATTTTGATGGGATAAAGGGATTATTTATACTGCATTGGGCATAGAAGTTAAGGGTGTGAACATAAGGAGATGTCTTGTCCTTTGTATGGTTTGGGATGAAATTAACTTTATATTCTTAATAGTAATGTTTACAACCAAAGCTATGGAAGATACAGGTTACATGGAACCTGACAAGGTTTCAGTGTACATTTATTTTAACCAAGAGGAGGTAGTTTGGTGATTTTCAAAGACGGAGGGACTTTTCCTTTTAAGATCAACAGAAATATATTTGCTCTGGCTTTCTGACACACACACAAAATATCTACATTTTATTAACTCATCTCACAGTAATGCTATATAATGCCCTTTAAAATAAATGGGGAGATTCCCTGCTAATATTCACAATTTAAGTTGTTCATATGCATATTGACACATGTAAATTGTGGCGATTAGAAAGAGGGGGGAGAACAACCTAACAAATATAATCTCTAAATTTTTCAAACAACTTTCAAACAGCTAACTCCTTCGGGTTTTATATTTTGATATAATGACCCCTCCTTTGGGGAGTCTTTATAAAGAAAAACCTAGGCAACCTACTCCAATATGTACTTGAATAAATTTCCATTTTGCTATTATCTGTATTGATATGAATGATTTCAAGTGTAAATTTTATAGGTTAGACAGTTTATTGTGGTTAGATAGGAACTGTAAATTATGTTTACTAGCATGTTAATTATGATTTTTAAGTTATTCATTTACTCTTTTCCAATCCAGAAATTAAGAAAGTAAAGTTTTTGACCCAAAGAGTTAGTTGTTCTTTTTAGGTTTACAGGGGGGTAACTACTTCTGAATTATTACAGGTGAATGTATTACAATCATTTCTAAAATACACACTTTTTTTGGTCAGTGTTTTGTGCGTGAGCCAGGTAGTTGAAAGCAAGTAAGCACGTAGTTTTCAAATTACGGTGTATGGTAAAAGCCAAATGTACTATCTGCTGCGGAGACTTGACGGGGAGAGCAATATTCTTCTTGTAAAGTTTTATAGCCAAACCGCGTCAATTAAAAAAAAAAAACAACCTGCAAACGACTAAGAGAGCTATATTGTATTAACCTGAAAATGCAATTTCTTCGTTAGACCTGTTCCCATAAAATTATGCAAGCATTTTGGATGTGGTTCTCTTAAACGTTGAGGGCGTCCGGGAAGCTCTTGCAATTCCTTCCCCTTCTCCCTTTAAGCGTCGTGGCACGTGACTCGCACAGGTCAGCGCGGGACCACCCGGGACGCCAAGCGGAATAAAAGCCATTAGTCTTGAGCACCTTTATAGCAATTGTTTAAAATAAAGGCAAGGCTGTCTCCTCTTGAGCTTGTTGCGCCGGGATCACTGATGGATTTCTCCTGCGTGGCCCGTGGCTTCACCCAGAACTAAGCAAATCGCGTGTCTTTAGGAGACCCGATCTCTGGGGCTGGGGAGACGAGTGTCTTCTCTGGCCGTCTCCCTCCATTTCCTCTGCCTTCAGGTGCGCGTCGGGGTGTCGGGAGGGAGCTGGGGGCGCTCTGATCTAAACAAGTGGCGAAGAAGGGGAGCGGGGCTGAATTCCTCCAGGATTCCCGGGCCTCGTCTCCGCGGGTGACTTTCGGCCTCGCTTCCACCTGGCGAAGTTCCCACCCCGCGCGGAGTGGGCCTCGCCTCTCGCAATCTGGAGGGCTGGGGGGCTGCGGGGCGGTAGAGGTGGGGCTTGGGGACTGAGCCCTGGAGGCAGTGGGGGAGCGTTCCCCTCTCGGTGCTGCGAGAAATTCTCCGCGCTGTTCTCTGGGACCCAGCCGACCGCAAGATTGAAAGAAACAGCAAGACTTAGCAGTGGGGGGCCGGCTCCCCAAGTCTCAAGGGAAAGCTATCCAAAACATTAGCTCCTGACTTCCCGTTTCATTCTTTGCCAACCCTTCTAGCTTTGTGTGTTTGTCTGAAGATGGTTTCTCAATGGCTCTGCAAACTGCGAGGTTGAGAAAGCATCCCGGGAGGAAGCGGGTGGTGTCAAGTGAGCTTCCACGCGCCGCGAGGGGTCAGGCAGCCGCACCTGAGGCCGGGGGCGGAGGCGTGTGCCTGACTGGGGGCCGTCCAGAGCTCGGCGAGCTTGGATTAGGCCGCCTGCAGAGAACTCTGAATGGAGGGAGAAGCGTTTCAGGATTTGAATGCTTTAAAAAAAAAAAAAAAAAAAAAAAGAAGTACCCATTGGTAACCGGATAGAACCGTCTCTCTCCTTCACTGAGAGCGCAGTGTGGCCACTTTCCTGCTCTGGGGCTGCCAGCCCAGGAGGAGTTCAGGTCTTTAAACAAAAGATCAAGGATCTTTCTCTCCCCCACCCCCAGTCCCAGTCACCCCCTTCTTCCCCTCCGCCACCCCCACCCCCAACATCAAGGCACCTCCTTGAACTCTAGGGCTGATCACAGTCGCCACCCGCGCTGGGGTTGCAGACCCGCGAGGTCGGCTTTAGTCTCCTGCACCCGGAGCTCGGCCAGGCGGTGGCCGCGGGGACCGCGCCACTCCGCCGAGAGCCTCGGGGGTCTGTGGACTCCGGGACAGGAGCGGCCCGCCTTTCACTTCACTGAAAGGTTTGCAGTTGAATCCAACCACGCAGGAAAGGCTGAAATCTCTCCTGGCGGGGGCTGCAGAGACCCGGCAGGGCGGCTGCGGAAAGGCGTACGGATTGGGGGCCTGACTCCGGGGCTCAGCGGCCCTGCAGCAACTGGCCTCAGCACAGTCTAACAACCCAGGTTTACTGCCGCGGTGTCGCCGGCGCATAAATCACTGTCAGCCCAGACGGCTGGCCCCGAGCCGCAGGCTTCGCGCAGGCCAAGCCCGCCCTAGGCAGGTCAACTGCCAAGGACTCCGCCCGAAATCTACCCACCCGGAGTCCTTGGCATGATTCCCTCCATCAGGGCACCTTCATTTCCAATGCGCGCTTGTATTGCAACAGACACCCAAAGGACGCGGGCGGAGAAAGATCTAGCGAACGACCGCTCGCGCTGGTCTAGTTACTGCCAACTTTCACGGCGTTCGAGAGCACAACGGCGGGTCTCCTATCGTGCAGGGAGAAACCGGAGCCCTCAAGCTTAAAAGATTGTTTCAAGGTCACCTACACCCTGCCGGATCCTAGGTCTCTGCCTGGCCTCGCCCCGCGTCCAGCCGCTCAAGTCCATTCTGTTTTAGCGGCGCTGGGGAATAAAGATGCTTGTTAAGATTCACAACCTGTTGCCATTGCAATTTATCAGTGTACTTTCCGGCGATCGTCTCAAGAATGTACTTCAGATCTTTCTCCTTCTGCCTCACAAGTTCAGATAAGAGGACTCCAGGCTAGTTATCAGGGGCTAGAAGCTCCCCGCCAGGCGCCCGGGCTGCGGGAAGGCGCGTCGTCCCGACCCGTCCCAGTCCAGGAAAGAATTCCGCGCACAGCCCGAGGACTGGCGGGGGTGGGGGCCGGGGGTTGGGCGCCGATTGGGGGCAAGCCCGGGTGGGGTTAGTGGACTGGCAACCAACTTTCACCTTCTTAGAGGCTGTGAGGAACGGCTCTGGTTTCCTCCGGCAAGCTCTCGCTTCTGGCGTTCAGGCCTGCACGTTAACGCGACCATTTCTCACTATTTATATTCATTAATTTAGGAACACGCAAACCCCTTCCGTCTAAATAAATACGAACTCAGTCCCTTTAGATTTTTTTCTTTGGCCGTCTTTAAAATCCAGTTTATTAAGTTGGTAGCACTCAAAGCCTTTATTTCTGGTGAGGCCATAAAGTAATGATCTTTTCATTTTTATACTCATTCAAATGATCTCTCCAGCTCACTCTCCCTCTCCCCTCTCCCCCTGCCTCCCTCCCTTCGCCCCTCTTCTCTCAGCCCTAGAGAGAAACCCCAACCTTCAACTGTCAACTGTTTTCCAAACTCCTGATTAATGTTTCCCAGGACCCGGTAGTAACGTGACCTTTCTGTTTTCAGATGTGTTTTTCGACATGTAATCGTTTGTTTGTTATGTCTCTCCGTATACAAGAGGGCTGGGGGAAGGGCCGAGGGCTGTCACAGGGGGAAAAATGGATTTGGAGACTGTTTTTGTTCTCTCCTCACCATAGGAGAGCTTAGAACATTTTATTTTTTATTTTTGAGAATTTCATCTCTAGACTCTCCCTCTGTAATCCCCAATCTTTGTATTGTAGAGAAGGCTGGACAATAGGTGATCAACTATATAAAAACAACAAACCACTCAACAACAATCTAATAGTTACAATTCTTTTTAAATGAGGACAGCTGGTGTGTTGGTGTTCTTTTCTTGACCTAGGTAGGTTTGAAAAACTTCTTTTTAATAAATCGCCAGGGTTTTTGGTTATGATGTGTGTCCACTACACTCAAATTTTGAAATTTTTAAAGTCTAAGAAATAGGAAATTTCTGATGTGTGTATACATGTCAGTATCTTTTATAATGTATTCCTAATAATTTCCAAACCAACATCTGATTATAACATTGCATTTCAGAAACTTATCAGTCACTTGATTTCTAATAGGTTCTATATCAAATCGACAACAATGTACTTGAATTAGTTATTTGAAAATGTGTGTGTGCATGTGCAGACTTCAAATAGGCAATATTATAAGAAATGCCTAAAGAAAATAGCTATTTGGTTCAAAGACAACAGACTTTATATTTTAAAACAGTATTTAATTGCCTTGAGAGTGACTTTTTAAAAAATACCTATCCCAAATAAAAACTTTAGAAAAGCATCTTGTCTTGCGAAAGCGGATTTCAGCTATTTGAATGTCAGCCTTAAACTTGTGTTTCCCTCCATAAATCATTAGGCTGCGAGCGTGGTTATAGCCTAAGTGTTTGACCGCAAACCCAAAGGCTAACTCGCTCTCCTCGTTTCATCAATAACTTCTGTGGCTGGTATCAGATCCAGTAATAGCCCACTGCATCCCCACCCCCTCGTTTCTTCCTTTAGCTCATCTTCTCCTTTCAACTCACCCCAGTTTTTCCCTTACCCCATCAACATAGAGATGTCGTGATTCCTAATTTCGGAAATTATTTTCTGACATGTCGCTATTATTGACCCCCCCCCCAAAAGGCCCGGCGCCGGCCCCCCGCTCCCCACCCCGTCGCCTATTCTAATCCACTTTTACCTTCAGGAACAGTTGCTGAAACTGCTTTGCCCGCACCGAGCCTTCGCTGGGGCTTTACAGACCCTTCTGCGGTTTTATGATTGGCTGCTCTAGTTGGAATGTTTATAGATAATGAACAACTAATCCTTGTCTTCCTAATGAATTGCCCCACCCGAATACCACTTTCACTCCAGGAACCAGCTCCAGGGTCCCATCAGAGCCCCCTGACCAGAGGTCAACATCCCCCCTCTCCCAGGGTCCAGCTCCTTCGCCTGCGGCCTCCATGGTCTCCGCACACCCGAGCCTCTCCCAACCTCTGGAAGGATGAATTTCAAGGTGCTTTTCTGGGCGTCTAGTCGAGCGAGTCGGCGGTCGCCCAGCCTGGGCGCACACCAGCACCCGATCCTCCCGATAACAGGCGAAGCTGGGGTTCGCAGCAACTCCGACTTTGGCCTGGCAGCCTCTGCAGTGCGCAACGCCCGAGCAGGACAAGAAGTTCTACGGGAGGAAAATCCCAAGGGCTGCGGCTTGCAAGGGTTCCCGGACAGCTGAGGAGGAAGCGCAGCAGGCCTAGGAGGAGGACAGGGGTGCGAAGTGCGGTCTAGTTAACACTTTGGAATCTAGTCTGAAATAAAGACTCGCATGTTCACACTCCCAAGAGACCTGGAAAACGTGGAGGTTCTGCCAAAAGCATTCCAGAACTGAGGTCTCCACCGTCGAGGGGGAAGATTCTGTTGCACACGCCATGGCAGCTACCCCACCGTCTCCTTCAGTAGCTGGGGCGGGGTTGTGATGAGGTGACTAGGGGCCGGAGGGCCGCTGGACTTCCAACCCCTACCCCGCAGCCTCAGTGAGTGGAGGGAGTCTCTGCCCGTCTCCTCTTTGAGTGCCCAAGAGAAAGTGGGTGTTCGCCTTGGGGTATCCATTTCCCTAAGGGCCCAGAGGGAAACCAGTCAACCACTGCGAAGCCAAGGTCAGCAATTCTCACCAGGGACCCCCCTGCAGAGCCCATTCGCCCACCACTCTATTTTGCATGAAGATTGACCTTCCTGACACAGTAGTTTGAAAGTTGTGCAATCTTACATTTTTCCATTGAACTCTGCAAAGCTAATGTTTATACTGCTTTCCATGGGAGCCCACTGAGCCAGGATCTCCTCTCTCTCCAAGAACCCAGCCAGGGTCTGTAGAACTCAATCCCATCCACAGGGTGACACAAGCTATGCAATTTCTATTCCTTTAATATAAGGAGTAGGGAGGGTGACTACCAAGAGAGATACAAAAGAGGTAGGTGTCAGAATTCATTTTTCTGAGTGGTTGGTTCTGCCCGGCAGACCTTCCACTAGGCCTTGGTTTGTAAAACCCATTGTTTTGTGGGGAAGGGTTGCTTCTGCTGTTCTGTCACCCAATAAAAAAATAAATTAATTATGCCTACTGGTCTGGATGTTGGGGACACAACTATTACAAATAAGCATTTCCTAGAACCTCATGCACAGGAAGCCTCGGGTCTCCATTAGGCCTCACTTGGGGCTGCCTGAGAGGATGTGGGTTTTAATAGAAGTCTGAGGTATCCAGCCACCTGGTTTGAAACTTGCTCCTTGCGGCCTAAGAGGTTTCTTGATTAAGGGTCATTTTAATACCCCCAGTCTGCGCAGAGGACCCGAGGCGCGGAAGGGCAGGTAACCGCTCTCTGCCCTTCCACCCCGACACTGCCCACCCGCGCCCTCCAGGATGCGAGCCCTGGAGGCACCCGGTCCATCTTTTCCGTGTCTTCGCGAAATCTTGGATCTTCGCTGAAACCAGGCCAACTTGAAAACAAAAAGCAGGTCAAGTTCCTCAGCGACTGAGGGAATCTCTCCCTCCGCCAGGCCAGCGGGGTTTGGCTCTGTGGCCGGGTGGCTCCCACGCTGCTCTTCTCGGGGGATCGAGGTATTGCCAGGGGAGAATTAACAACTCCTTAACCGCTGCTGGAATCCGCCAGGTTTCTCCAGGCTTTGACCGATTTTGCTGGAAGGAATTTTTAAACCCTCTCGGCTGAAAGCCTCCCCCTCGGTGGGAAGGGAAGTTGCTCATTTAACACCCGAGCGAGGAAGCCTCAGGGCCTCGGCCTCTGTTACCACCCGCCCCTCGAGGACACCGATTTAATCGCCCCTTGAAGAAGAAGTTGAAAACAATCCTCCCTGGGAAGCTTGGAATAATAACAAAGGCAGAAAGCCCCTGCGATCTGTTTGATTATTTTCTCTGGCTTGGCTGTTGGATTTGAACGTTCCTCATCAGAACTAAAAATAAATAAGGACACACAACGTTGACTGGTTCTAGCGCGCCGAATGTGTGCATGGTTGACACAAAGAGAAGAGAAAATAAATTCTGGCTAGCTCAAGAGAGGAAGAAGTAAACTGCCGTAAAGCGAGTTTTAGAAAAAGACTCCCAGAGCGCGCAGGAAAAGCATGCGGCGTCGGGGGTCGCCTCCGAGACTGGGGAGCCCCGGGCGAGTAAAGTGAGCGGGGACACTGCGGGGCTCCTGCGCCCCAGAACCTGGACTGAGCCGCACCTCCGACGGCCCAGAGCAGGACGAGGTTTTATTTCATCGGCAAAGGAATGGATAACCAGTAAGGGTTCCGTGAGGTCTCCTCGTAGGTTGCGCTGAGAACTTTAGGAAGGTGCGTGCCCGTCGCGGGGACGCCTGGACGTGAACAGTAGACCGTGCAGAAGGGAAGGCTCTCGCGTGCAGGAAGGTACCGCCGTTTCTGCGTCTGGACCCCGGTGCAGGCAGGAGGGACCCGGTTTGGGACCGCGGAGCAGAGGGCAGGCGTGCCGGCGGGGTTTCTTTCCTAGGGGTAGTCCTCAGCTGTCAGGTAGCTTCCTCGCTGACTCCGCGAGTGGAAGAGGCTGTGGAGGGATCACAGTCTGCAGAAAAGGGACTGGCACGTGGAAGCCCTTTTTCAACTGTCCAGAACTAGGTGACGCTTTTACTCTGGGTATCTTTCAAGTCCGCATGTAATTGCAAGGACAAATTCTAGGTAACGTTCTGACTTCCTTTCATTAAGTTCTCTGCCACCTCTCCTTCAGCTCCGTCCCTCATTCTGAAGTTGACATTTATGGAACAGTTGGGCAGTCTATAAATTACAGTCCTGTTGCCTTCTTCCTCTGTGAGGTTAAGCTGTCTGCAAACTTGACTTTAGAGTGAACTAGGGATCACCCTATATTCTGAAGCACAAAATGACTGTGTGCAGAAACTTTTTTAGCGCAAGCCTGGAAACGGAACAGTAATTTTCCCATAGTGACTCATAGTCTCAATTCAATTTTGTTCATTCCTCAATGAATGTAAAAACTCCATCTTCATACTGAAAATTGTGACAGTCAATAAATACTCTTCCCATAGTTTGCTTCAAGTAGAACATAGTTAGAGGGTTAATGGAACTGCACTTTCTCTTTGCACTGTTACTTGACCTTTATCAGTCACTTCCTATGAAAAACAGGGTCATTAAATCTCAATGGGTGTAAGGAATTTTATGCGTATATCTTGCCAGAATTTGGGAATGAATAAGCAAGTTTTATGAAAATGACAGAACTCTGGATCAATAGACATTGAGTATTTTTATCCATATTGGTGACAACAGAAGCTTTTTGAGGTACAATTCAAATAAAGAAAAATATTTATAGTTGATATGATCAGAAGAAGAAAGTACTTATCAGAAAAGAAATCCTCCTTGATCTGCTGAGCAAGGGGAGTCTCAGATGAGGACTGGCCCACACCTGGAACTAGGCGTCAGCCCTCCTTTCCCAGGGCTGGCCAGCCCCCCTTCAGAGCCTGGACTAGCTATAGCTGTTCTGGACACTACCCCAACCACTCCACCCCAACCCCCAGTTTCCTGCAGTGCTCACCTAGGAAACATTCTCTACCCCGCCCCCACCCCATGTCCCATTCTCCAGGTCCCACTAGAGTCCACAAGGTAATAAACCTAATCATATGGAAGTGCTAATGAATGGATTAATGTGTTTTCCTGACCAGTTTATTGTAACTGCTCCCAAACTACTATTTTCTTTTGTAATTTAATTTTCTTTCTTTCTTTTTTTTAAATCGATGTCATCTTGCTTTATAAAACCTTGTCAGTTTCAGGCCAGCGTCACTGAGAATCCACATGTGATTATATTACATTAAATTCATGGCTTAACATCCAGATACACCCTTCATCCCACCATTGTCCCCCTTTTCCTGCTTTATCCACCAACTTTTCCTTTTCCCTTCTAGTATCTCCACTGCACGGTCTTACAGTCCAAAGTTAGGCTTTATAAATTCAGTATTTTCAATGACTTTTTGAAAGATGGGGCAAAAGTGAAATTTCTAGGTGGCTTTGCCACAAGAGGATACTGATAAAGGCTCTTTAGTGACAAAAGCACACGCTTATGGGCTGAACTGAGCTGTGATCACTGGTAGTAAGAGAATCCAGTTCGTCAAAGTTAGCAGTGAAGCCCTGTCTTCAAGTGGAATTTTACTTGGGCACCCAGTAAGTACAGGAAGTGAATTTATAAAGAACTGTACTGGTTGAAAGGGGGGCAGTGGACCCATGCCCAGGCCACTGTCCAGCAGCAGCCTCCTCTCTTTCCCATCTTCTCCTGTGCCCTTTGGAGTAGAGTCGGGAAGCTATTACTTTCCATAAGTTCAATATGGAAGACATTGTAAATATAAGAAACAACTGGCTGGAAGTAGAAATTGCATAATTACAAGCATTACTGGTGATCATAAATGAGAACAATCCTATAGATGTATGTGATCTATAAAGAATTAATAGACCCCATATTCACAGATTCATAAGTATATTTATAAACGATAATTACTAGAAAGGGTTCACTTTTATACTTTCCTTGAACCAAGGGTCTAGTAATGTCACCATCTGTGTGGAAGAATGTACACTACAAAAATACAATTCGAGCTCTGGGAAGAGAGCCACGGGAATGAAATGCTATGAATTGTGGAGATGTGTTTCTGTTATCCCCATTCGCAACAGGTCAGGCCGTACTGATAACAGCTGCAGAAACGATTGGGACCTTGCTCATAAAGCCAGAGGCACCAAGCCAGATGGCAGCCAACCAAGGAACTTGAGGATGGAGCATATTACAAAATGCTGGTGAAACAGGGAACAAGTCCTTTGGGAATAAACATCTATGTGTTTTTGTTAAAAACATAAAGTCAACTGTTTTGTGTGCCAAATTGCAATCAATACAGTGTAAAATAAAAGCAATGAGTGTTTGCTCACTAGAAAGTTTATCCATGGAGAAAAACAATTTTCTTAGTAGAAAGTTTGATGGGCTGTTCAGGCTATTCTGTCATTTTTCTTGTCTCTCTTCATAATTTCTATGTCATCCAGAAACAGCCAGTAAAAGAAGAGAATCTTTGCTTCTTTAATTACTTCCTGTAAATTTGACAACTACTACCTCAGTCTCCTTGGCTATCCCGTTTAAATAGGTCATTTTTTTGAAGACAGCGTAATTATTTGGGTACACACACTTCCCTGGCTATATATCATGCCTATGAAAACTAAGTGCTTCCAACCTTCCTTAACAGAGTCTTGACATCTTCAGAGAACAGTAGATTTAATTGTGAAATGCCATTTCATTTCTTAGCTAGTAAATATTCCTCCTATTGATAATAATATACACACAAGGTCTGAAATAAACCTGAGACATAACTTATGAAAATCGAGGATAAAATTAAACTTTTTGATAAATCAAAATTTTTGAATCCTACTTAATTAGCCTCACGCAGGCCTGACTACTTTGTAACTTACTATGAATTTTATATTTAAGACATGCTTCTAGGTAAAAGATCCATAGGAATGAAAAAAAACTTATGAAAATTGTCTGTAATGCTTAATTGGGAAGGAAAAATGCCCTATGGAAAAATAAAAAGCAACAAGCCAGAACTAAGTTTTAATTCTTGTGATTTAATGAGTTAGCAAAAATTTTAAGCCTACATATGAGTTTTTCATAAAGGTCTGTCTAAGAGGAGTATTTTTCTTTTTTTTACAAGTGTTAGTATAGATAAAAAATAGCCTATGTTGCTTTTAAAGTTAGAATTTTATTTAGTGGTTCAAGATAATTTTTCCTCAGAAAAATTATTTTTTAAAGCTTGGCCTTGATTTAAATATAGGGTTAGTCAGAAAAAAATGCTAATTTGAGGGATAATGTGAAGCCCACATTATGTTCTGTGTGAAATCCAGGGAATGAAGTGAATTTGCTCCATTAAAAGCAGTCATTGATAATTAAAGGGACTTTAATTGATAATTATAATTGTCTAATTAATAATTAAAGGGTCTAATGGATTTTGAGAGATTTTAGTTTATCTTTGGCTCATTCTTGGCTAAATCATTTGATTACAGACGTCACTTTATTATGTACTATGCAATGCTTTGTAGTACTACGAGGTGTGATGTTTAGCTATAATTAAAACTTTGATCCCAATGTTTGAACCCTTAGATATTATTTTTATAACTTTACATGAGAATTTGCAACATTATAACTTCACAGTTTAGCAGATTAAATTTGGACTAACTATCAACCATCATTGCTATGGAGGATATTTAGGAAGCAGTAACGAGGTGGGTGGCCTCGCATGTCATGTCTAATATGTGCAACATGAAATGGAGATGGACGCAATTATGAAGCAAAAACTTCAGTGCAAACATACCTTCAGTGAGCCTGGAATGTGGCAGGATTTCTAAAGTGAAACAGAATCAGCCATCACAAATCAGTGATTCTGTTAATCTTTGTATCAGCATATGGATGCGAACCAAAGGAAATATGGAAATGTATGTGTGTCTGGAAAGCATTAAATGATCCAAGGAAAACAATGCACAATTTGCATTTGTGATTAGTCATGCTTTAATTTCCCTTTAATGACAGCATGTGGAGGAAGTGTCGGGATAAACCTGCTGCTTACATTTTCATCCTTCTTAGTAGAGGAGGAACGTGTGGAGATTCAGTCTTACCTCTCAATATCTATCCCAACCTTAAAGAAAGAATCACACATCAATCAGGGAATGTTTATGGGACAGACGTTTCCATAAAGAATCCCTAGCAAACAGTCGCCATAAATGGGAAGAAAAGGTTTAAGTATGTAAAATGTTAACTATTTACAAAGGAGATAAATAGACACATGTCTTTGCTACAAAATGGCAGGCATATTAAAGGAGATAAATCTTACTCGCTTCTAATAAAATATCTCTAGAAGATGAAAAGGAACCTGATAATATTGGTTGTATCCAAGGGGGAGAAAGTTGAAGCTGAATGAAGGATGAATTTGACAGAGAGACAGTTTTTGTATATATTTTTATACCTTTTGAATTTTGAACAAAGCTTTCCCAAACCAACAGAATAAAAGAAAATAAATAATGGGAATAATGGCTGATTTCCTAATGACTCAAGTGGGTACTATTCTACTTGGAATTCTCCACTGGGCCTTAATGAAGATGTAGCAACTTGGACTGATCACTAAAAAATGGATAATATTGGAAGAGACTGAAAGGTAAGGAAGGAAAAGAATTCTATACAGGGCAGCTAAAGAAGAAAATTCAAGATGTTCTTATTAAGCGATCAAGCTAAGTGAAATGAGAGCCAGGGCACCAGAGGTGTAGGGGGCAGATTACAAAGGGCCTTGGATGCCAGGATAAGGACTTTTTACGTCATAGTGCGAGTAGTAAGAAGCTCTGAAAAGGAGCAATCTGTCACCCAACTATGCACAGTATGGATTGAGTTGGGAGAGGTTGGAATCTAGCATAGCATCCAGGCCAGGAGGTCAGGGTGTGGCGGTAGATAGGACAGAGATACACACACTGATTGGAGCGTGCCACCCAGCTCTGGTTGGTCACCAAAGAAAGTGTCCTCATCAGCATTGAATTTTTAAAAACTATGTATCTATTTATCTATCTATCTATCTATTTATTTTGTTGAGAAGAATGGGTACAGGCTAGATGTATGGGGGGGGGATGAGGGGATTCACCACAGACTGAGAGGGGAGCAGAACAGGCAGACGGACTGACACACACTGCTGAGGGGAGCAGTGGGGAGACAGGAGAGGTCTGCTGCTGTGCCCTGTGGGTCAGCTCCCTGGCTGGGGATCCAACTCAGGTTCTAGTGTTGGTAACACTGAGACTTAACCCCTAAGCCACCAGGGAGACCCCAGCATTGAATTTTTTTTTAAAAAGATTTATTTATTCATATGGAACTGGGGTACAGGCCAGAGATGTGGAGGGTGACAGGATTCACCAGAGACAGAGTAGGGAGCAGAACAGGCAGATCGACGAAGTACAATGCTGAGGGGAGCAGCGGGCGGGTCAGGAGAGGTCCGCCAGCGCCATATGGATCACCTCTGGGGCAGGCGGGGATCGAACTCATGCTGAGGTGGCTTTAGCTTCTCAGTGCTGTGCTTTAACAGCTGTGCCACCAGGGAGGGCCCCCAGCATTGAATTTTTAATTTAACAAAAGAGTGGCTCAGAAAACATTATTTTATCTATTAATTTGTAAGTAATTTTTGAGAAAGTATAAACCACCTATTTCTGATGGGTATATATATGAGAGTGGAGACATGGTAAGAAAAAAAGAAGCCTTTTTCAAAGCAAGTAACCCACTATCACAACTATTTTTGAATGCTTACATGTACCAGACCTGTACTCGGCATTAAGGACAGCTGTGGGTCAAGGAAACTTCATTTCTGTCTTCAAGGTCTTTATGGATCCTTTAAAACAAGTGACATGGGCCCTCCCTGATGGTGCAGTGGGTTAAAGCACAGCACTGAGAAGCTAAAGCCACTTCTGCATGAGTTCGATCCCCGCCTGCCCCGGAGGTGACCACATGGCGCGGCAGACCTCTCCTGACCAGCCCGCTGCTCCCCTCAGCAGTGTACTTCATAGATCTGCCTGTTCTGCTCCCCACTCTGTCTCTGGCGAAGCCTCTTGCCACTCCCGAGCCTCTGGCCTGTACCCTAGTTCCGGATGCACAAATAAATAAATCTTAAAAAAAAAAAGTGACCATGGGTATGAGGAAATCCGCAGGGAGGTGGGGAACAGATGGTCCCGGAAAGTAGACCCACGTGTCTTTGAAGCCATATTGGAAGATGTCTGTGGTGAGAACAAAACTATTTGATGCCCCCTCCCTGGGTGAGGGGGGCGTGGGGGGCCGGGTTCGAGGAGCTGGAATTAAGCACACACACAGAGTTCCCTGTGGTCAAAGAAGGGCAGCTATTTTTTTTTTTTTTTTTTGAGGCAAGAGAGAAGAAATGAACCTTTTCATGCAATTCTGCTCAGAGAAGGGAAGCCTGTAGGACTTGAGGCTAGGCTCCTCATGCTCAGAATAAAGTTGGGACTCCAGGAATGTGGGTGTGGAATCCTCAGGGGGAAGTATGTCGAGATTCATTGGCTCCATTCAGCTTCAAGACCTGCATGTCAGCCCCTTGTCGGCCCCAGGCCACCGGGAGGCAGACGAGTGGGCTGTCTCCTTGGAGGGGTGGGTGACGCAGACACATCCACACACATCTCTCGGCTCTCATTTGAAAACCCTCACAAAGCAAGTCCTAAGTGGAGAGCTTTAAAATCAGAAGCTTGAGGCCCGTCCTGGTAGCGCAAGGGGTTAAAGCATAGCGCTAGGAAGCTGTGGGCAGCCACTGAGGCAGAGGCCATCCTCCACCAGGGAGTGACCCACAGGGCGCAACAGCAGACTTCTCCTGTCTCCCTGCCGCCCCCCTCAGCATTGTGTGATAGTCCATCTGCCTGTTCTACTCCCCACTCTGTCTCTGGTGAGTCCTCTCACCCCCTCCCCCCACCTCTGGCCTGTACCCCAGTTCTTGTATTAAGAATCATAAGCTTGTGAAAAAGCATTCCATATCTTTTTCATATTATATGAAGACAAGGTATGTCACTTACACGTGTAAAACTCTCACACAGTAAGCAGACTAGTATGGTTTAAAATAAAAGAATTTTAAAGAGGATTGATGGAGTCAGTGAAGAGATTTTCAGCCAGTTTGGACTCTCTCAGAAGATGTGTGGAACAATCAGCAGATGATGGAGGCCACAGGTCTTGGGATAAAAGAGCGGCTAAGAGCCTTCTGTTGAGGGGATTTGGAAGGATAAGAAGAACCCAGAAGGCCAGTAATGAGGGGCCTGAGTCACAGGACCGAGGCCACTGAGCTTCAATTTCCAGCTCCAGATTCACATAAAAGCTACTAGAAAATGGAGGAAAGGCTTTATGACTGATATTTGCACTTAATAGACCAGAGGGATGGGTCTGGACATTCCGCACCGGGTTCTAGGTTGGGGAAACCTGGAAGGGAAGGGCCCGGAGCAGGCAGTTTTCCAGGCTGTCTGCAGGCGCCTCTGTCCCAGGGCCTCCTCACAGCTGCCACTCTAGTCCAGAGCCTTGTTCCTCCCTCAGCTGGGGGAGAGCCTGTATACTAACAGAGCTGAGGATGAAGGACGGGCTTCCAAGCTGTGCGGCTGGCTGATCATCGGGACTTACACTAGAGCACTTAACACATATAATGGCTTTGAGGGTTTAATCTAGAGCTGAGGATTCAGAAAAAGGAGCACGTCTGGCTAGAGACCGGGTGGTGTAAATCACTCAGTTTCCTGGGAAGACAGTGTTGATAGGGTCACTGTAATTCCTGAATAGGTATTTTAATGAGAAAATGCTACATATTATGCATTATGTTGTCATACACTCCCTGCAAAAATATCTCTTTGCCATTTACTTGTGATAGCGTTTCCTTTTTATTAAGCCCTGTTGCCGATCATCTTACAGCATGTGATAAATTACAGCAAAGTATAAAGAGTTACTACAATTTAAAAATAAATATAATCCCATGATTGCCACATTTTACAGGGCATCAGAAGTCAGTGTGTCCTTGTTATTATTATTTTTAAATTAAATCTGTCTATCAGATAACCTAAAGCCTTTAAAGCCATATATCCTATTTTAATTAAAAAAAATTCTGGTTGTGATCATTGCATAGAATTAAAATCCCATGTAAAATATGGGAAGGAGGGAGGTAAGGGGAGGTCATATAGTGTTACCTGATAAAAGGAGACAGTAATATTTAAAATGAGGTAAGTGTTGCACCGATTTATGATGTATTTTATCTTCAGGAGAAACCATAGTTTATCGTGGTGTCATTCAGCTTGAATCGTCAGTTGTATATCTTTGACTTTTTGAATGTAACTGTTGAAAGGAAAAGACTTTCAAGGATGTGAGCTATGAGACAGATCAAAAGCTTAAAGCAATTTCGCTTTGCTAGTTCAAATATATTTTTATTGAAACATATTTTGTTGTCATGCATGCATAAATATATAGCAGTTAAAGAGGTGAGGGTCCCAGGAAGGCTGGGGCTGTGAACAGAATGGCAATAAAGAATGGAAAGTCCTTAAACTTCCATGAGCTCAAGCTCTTTACTCTATTTTTCTTTTTTAACGCCCAATTCTGTGGCAGTCATTCTTGTCCATAAATAATTTCTATTGTAGAGAATAAAAATAAATTCATGATGGGAGATTCACAGATTTAACAGTACATTGAAAGAACATAAATCCTTTATGAAATAATAGTAAAGACCAGTTAGAGTATCTTGGGAGGTTGATTATCAGTCCACATGCTAATATATATATATTTCTACATGTATTATATATATATATATATATATATATATATATGTCAGATTTTCTCACCAAAATAACATTTCCTTCCCATTTGGTACTTTTAGCAACAGAGAAAATATTTTTTGTTCAATTCTTGGAACAGATTTACATCATCTTTAACATTTAATTTTTTAAGGAATTGATTTTGTTTTAGAATGAAATAACCAAAATTGGAAAGAGCCATTAGAATCATGAGGAATCAGCCTGCAAAGGAGGAATTGAAGTCCTTTATCTTTGCAGAAATTACTCCTAAAGAATTGACGTTATTTAATAATAGTCTGTGTAAAAGGTAGTGAATACCAGAGAAGTGGGTTTACCATTTCCTCTATACTTCTAAACACAATTGTCTTTTCCTTTTGTTTTTGCAAGGAATCAAAGGTAACTGATTTTTCAGTTCCCCTTAATCAAACTTCTCAGAATAAATGCACAGAATGTGCCCGACATCATGTCACCTTGGTATCCTCGGTTGAGATACTGATTTGAGGCTTTCAGAGAGCAAAAAAAAAAATTGGGGTTCACAAGTTAAATGTAGGGATCCCTTTTTCCAAAAATCCAGAACATGATATGCTTTCAGCTCTCAGTAAAGTGGATAAATAACAGAGGTTTCTTTAAAAGGATTTAAAAAATGATAGAGCAGCCTGTTGGTTCAGGTTGGCGAAGTAATTTCTACCAGGAATTAGAGACTCTCGTATAATTCTTAGTATTATTTAGGGAACAGCAGCTTGAAGGACTGAGATGCCTTGTATATCTTACCCAGAGTTTATTACAGTGTTTACAAAAGGACTCACTTCATAACTCACATCCTTTCTTAAAGCAGTCACTATAAAGCAGTAAACATATGACAGATGTGTGTCTTGGTGTCTTTTCTGCCTTGTTTAGACTTTATAGAAAGTATCTTTTTTAAAGAAAATCATTAGTGGAGAGTTGTGTCCCATTAACATGCATTCTTTCGTTTGTCTTCTTTTTTTTTTTTTTTTAAAGCTGGCTTGAACGCTGTATTTTCATTAGGCTCATCAGAGAAAATATTGTATGAGTTTCTGTATTTAATTTAGCCCACTCTATGCTAACTTCACATTTACTACAGTTTATGGTAATAAAATGCCTTTCAACATTTTCACCATATTTTATACTTTGCTTTTCAAAGACTTTTCCTCGCAAAGTCTCCTTTCCCTTCTTTTTTTGATTCTTCAGCAAGGTGAACATTTGATTAAGTAGAGTCTTAAAACCAAAAAAGCATCTTATAAAAATTTTTGAAAAAGAGTCTCAGAATTTCATACTTTTCAACAGAAAATTCTTCTAACAGATGCATATATCCAACAGACGTACTTTCTGAGGTGGGCCCATTGGAAACAAGAATTACATTTCAGACCTTGAGAGCAAAAACATGAAGTCCATTGACTAAGATCAAATTTATTTACTCAGGATAACATGCAAATATCCATTGTGTGGCAGATAGTGCCGATAAATATTTTAATTTTATAAACTAAACAACATTGTCAATTATTTAGATCTCTTGTTTTGCAGGAAAGAATTAAATATGCCTCACATGGTAAGGTAACACTAATTCATATTCCTCTCATTTATTCAAAGATTGTCAACCCTTGAAAACTTACCATAAGTTCTTTGAATTTCACAGAGGGTAGAGGGGAGGTGGAACAAGGCAATGGGGGAGACAGGACAATGGACAATGGTGGAGAACTTGGGGTGCTTTGGGGGTGGGAGTGGTGACTGACGTGATGACAGCCCAACAGGAAACCTATCCTACAAGGGTGTATGATAATGCACTTGTGTAACAATGCGAAGAAATCACTCAATAATATCAGCAAGCTCGGAAATAATTTTTTTTCTACAAGTGTACTAAAAATAAAAGCAAAATACAAAGATTGGTCTATGCAACACTTAATTAGATCCATCAATGAATGCTAATAGCGGCATCAATGACAGTTCAGAGGAGACATAGTTTATTAAAATGATTCAAAGAGAAAGCTCAATTTTTATTTTGTGAAAACCTTTATTCCCCCAGTGCAAAGGAAGCGAGAAATTTTTCAACGAGAGGTCTCTGTAGTATATTTTTTTTTTTTTTCTCTGTAGTATATTTTGTGTTGGGACAGACCACATATTCTTTCCTTGTAAAAGTGATTCTTTTAACTATTTTGCTTATGTGTTAACTATACATTAAATTGTTTTATTGTAGCATAACTATAACATCATTATAACATCTCATATATTTTGATATTTCTAATCTAGTTAGATTTATTAACAATTCTTTACATAGTAAAAATATATCATGTATTTTGGAAAAAGACACACTATTTCTTAAAAGATGATGCAATTTTGAGTTTGATAATTCAGCTTGCATTTTTGTTTTGCCTCCTTCTTCCCCAACAAATTTTCTCTTTCTGCATTCTCCATTTTCTAGAGAGAATTTTTAAACATTTTTATCACTGTGATTACATTTGTAAACTTTCCTTTTCAGGATGCATTAAAAGGTTTTCTTTTAGCAAATTTTCCCTTGCTGTGACATAAAGTGTTCAGCTTATTTTCTGTTTTGATGAGTTTTTTAATGGTTTAGGAGGGAGTTTTTCAAAATTGTTCTGAAGTTCATTAAGAACCTTCCAATTAACTGAGCCCTCAGAGTGTTAATAACTTTAGTATAAGAGGGTAATATGTCCTGGATGAGCTCATTAACATTTTTTTTTAAAATAGTGATCTTTGCAATAAAAATAAGATGATTACTGTGATTTTAATGATAATGTTAATATACTTCATTTCTAACTTATAGTCATTTTTTGAAGTTTTTGTCTTAGTGCAGTTACTTAAGAAGCATATAACTTGGTTATAGCAAATATACTGATGCTATAATTACTCTGATAGCCTGTTTACTTAGGGCTTTTTGTGATTAAAGAAAAAAATTTCACCAACCAAGTTATTTTTCATCTCCCTTGGTAGATGCTTTGTGAGTAATCAAAAGAAAAAAATCATGATACTATGAAACTGAATCAAAAAGATAAATATTTAAAGTGTTTTAAGATTTGCAGTCATTATATTTAAAATAAGTACAAAAATTGAAACACTCCCATTTTCATCTGTATGTATCATTTATCTACATCTATCTATCCATTCACACATTCATTATCTCTCAAAATCTGTCCCTTTCTAATATTCAAGACTTCCAAATATCCTAAAACCTGAAATTCTTACTGCATTTCACTTGAGTAATGTTACATTTAGAGAAATGTCACTCTGCCCTTACACTGCAAAAGAATCCATAGAGTAAAATGTTTCTATTTTATATTAAAATTGTTATGTAAGTCTTTTAATACCCAATAAAAGAAAGCATTTGCATAAATTAAATATACTTCCAATTAAATTTTTAATAAATATAATACTTTATTAATGGATGATGTCAAAGTAAAATTTGCAGTGTAAGTGGTGGAAAAGAAAATTACCTGAATGCTAATTAACTGGTTATTACGGACCTTATTGGATTTTCTTAGAAGCAAAAAGCTTTGTTGAGTGTATTATTTTACCTTATTTTATTATTACATATATTTTTCTGATCACTAAACAAAGATGCTTTATGAAAAATGGCATTTTATCAATTCACAGAAGTCATTGGCAAAAGCTAAAAACCATTGTCAACTTTCAGCCTGTTTAATAGTTAAGAGCAATTGTTAAAATATATTATCTTTTTGAATTCTGATCATGTGCCTTTTATTGGTCTAAAAAAAAAAAAGCCTTTTTGCTTGTTACATTGCTACAGTGCTTCCTCGGAAGACAGGACTGTGAAAATGTGCAATAGACTTCAATGTGACTTGATGAATAGCAAGAGAGCCTAGTGGAAATGTTGAACTCCTTCATGATTAAAAAGCAAACCTTTAATGTAGTTTTTGTTTACCATGTCATAAGTGCAGCGTTGGAAGTCACTGCCAAAGAGTCATTGGAACAGGCATCAGTAAGGCAATGTCAGCCAGGAGTGCTTTGAAAATTATTCAGTTCCTCTAGCCTTATGACTAAAATAATATCCAGTGGCTCCAGCCCCAAGCCTGGTTAATGCATCTGTCCAGAACACATAATTACTCGGTCCTAACATTCTCCCGGCCACCAGCCAACAAACCAATCAGCATTTCTTCCTAACTTACCAGCATTTTTGCTGTGTCAAACTGTTTGATCTCTAGGTAGTAAAAATGCAAAAAATGGAAGGACATTGCACTGGAAGGTTTTAATTTAGGATAGTTTCTCATGGAAATTAAATTTGAAGAGAAACATGTTTTTGTTGTCATGACTGAAGTTGAAATTTTAATTTGGTATCCCTTTGCTTAGCGGGTAGTTTATTTTTTCACCATAAACTAGCGTTTTTAGTCATTTTAGTGAGGAAATATTCTAACAAAATAGTGATGCCGATATCTCCAGTTATTATAAAAACATGATTTTGTTTTCAAAACATATACGAATAGACTAGTGAAGCACTTTCTTTTTGGTTAATATAAATACTGCGTGTGCATGTATTTATGCACGTAGGTGTATAAAAATCCCTATGTAACCGTCACAGAGCAATGAAGAACAAATGCATAAGCTCATGCGTGTGTGTTTGTGTAATCTAGCTCTCTACACAAGCTCCTAACATTGAAGGAAGCATTGTTAAATTGTTCTAAATCAGATTACATTATTTTCTCACGATTCTAAAGATTCGTCTAAAAATACCTTTTAATGAATTTCAAAAACTTTTTTCTGAGGGAAACGTCTTCCAATTTGAGCTTAGAATGGACTTCGAGCTTAGTAAGAAAGAATAAACAGACCTAAACATCAGAAGGTGAGAAGGAACATTGCCGCTGAAAGAGAGGTAGTTGCCATGAAAGAGAGAGAGGAAAAGCAAGCGAGGGGACGTGGCAGCAAGAAGTCCCTTAGCAGCAAAGGTGAAGCATGTGTGTAGATGCAAGTGTGAGGGGCTGTTTAGTCATGTAAGTGACTGACAAATTAATAAAATCTGAAGACTAACGGAGAAGGTCCTTCTGGAGTGCAAATGTAAACGCCAAGGCAAATGTGTGCTGAGGCGGAAGTGGCTGCGTGAGTTAGGCTGTGAGTGACAGAAACAAAGCTATTAGGACCGGTAATTGGAAGAAATGACGCTGGGACACTTCCTGGGATTACTTAGAGACACCTGAAAATTGTATTTATTTATTTTAAGAAAGGAAAGCGTGTTTTTTTTTTAAAGATTTATTTATTTATGCATACAGAACTGGGGTACAAGCCTGAGGTGCAGGGGTGGTGAGAGGATTCACCAGAGACAGAGTGGGGAACAGAACAGGCAGATCATCGAAGTACACTGCTGAGGGGCGCAGCAGGCGGGTCAAGAGAGGTCTGTTGCATCCTGTGGGTCACGTCCGGGCCCGGGGATCGAACCTGCACTTAAGTGTCTGTGGCTGGCTTGCTGCGCTGCATCCTAATCTGTTGTGCCAGATTAATTTAATTTCTCATTTCCCCTCACCTTCTTCTTGAACCAGGTTCAAATGGATCATCTGCTCGGCTCCGCCTTGGGATGCTGAAATCCTGGCACCCCTTTACTTCTGCAGACAGCGGGCGAAGTGTCTGTAGCTTGACTTCCTCATCTCAGGGACTCACGGAACTGCAAAGGAACAGGACCTGGACTGAGGATGAAAGATAATGTTTTGAAACAAATGTTGCCTTTCACATAGCTGGCTACTGAGCAATCCCTAAGAAGAGCTCAGTAAGTATCCTCTTAACCGGAGAGAGAATTAGCCGTGTTCGTAATACACAGATACACGTTTTTCTGGGCACGTGAAGCTTCTGCTCTGTTTCTCTGTATGGCCTTGCGGGGTTGTGAATGATGTTCACATGGGCGGCTCATGGTCTCATGGCCCATTTCATTATCCAGTGACAGTGTTGTCCGCATGAACAAAATACCGAAAGTTTGGTATTTACTGCACGAATGTAGTAAATAAAGGGTATGAATCACTTCTGCGACATAACTCTTTCCTCTTCAAGTGATAACATGTTTTACAATGCCCAGCTTGACTTTGGTTAGCTCGCACAAGGCCGGGTGACCATGGAGATTCTGTGTGGAGGGTTGAGGCTGCTTTTGTAAGTGCAAGTCGCATGTTTATGTCCCACAATTGAAAGGTGATCTAATTTGTAAAAAGTCTTGTTTGAAAGGTCAAATATGAACTTTTCTATTTGGAGGGATGGGTTTCATGTTTTAAGGCACCACTGCCTAATAAAACTAGGATGAGAACTATATATGTAATTTTAAAATTTGCAATGGTTTAATAGCAACATTGAATCATGTAAAAAGAAACAAATGAGCTTAATTTTTTTTTAATTAAAAAGTTTATTTTTACATCATTTTGCACATTTTTTTTCATCTCAATTGTAATCCCCACGGGTTTCCCATCACCAAATCACCCCTGTGCCACCACCATAGTCCCGTGCATTCCCCCCCCCCCTTTTTGATCCCATTCCCCACTCCACCCCCACAGAATGTCTCTGGTCTATGGTTGTTCATTATTTTTGTTATTTTCTCGCCTGGTCCATTATACTCCTGCTATGAGTGAAACCATCCGGTATTTTTCTTTCTCTTTCTGGCTTATCTCACTAAGCATGATCTTTTCCAGCTCCATCCAAGTTGCTGCAAAAGACATGTGTTTCTCTTTTTTGGTTGCTGAGTAATATTCCATTGTATATATGTACCACATCTTTCTAATCCAGTCATCTACTTTTGGGCTAAATGAGCTTAATTTTAATACAGTTTTACTTAATACAATAGATGCATGATATCGTGCCACTATGTAATCAATATAAAATATGCATAAACACTTATAATTAAAAAAAATCTAGTGTTTCAACTTCAGTGTGCATTTGATATTTGCCATATATTTCTATTTTGACTAACCATGTATCAAAGACTCAATAGCTATCTAGCTGTGTCACTGTATGAGTAGCAGGAATAGTGCATTAGATAATTGTACGCTCAATTATGTTGTGCTGGCTTGGAATCACACTGGAAATTCACATTTACTTCTGTATTGTAGTTCTTGGAGAGCAATATCACTTAGCTATTTGCCACAGAAATCTCAATTCGTTTAAATCTATCCCCCTTACTTATTTACATTTTCTGCTTCTTATTTCTTCTTGAATTTCTGAGTTTTCCTTTTTCATTTTATTCATCTTTGAAACATTTTAAATGTAAGTCTGCTGGATATAAACTTTCTTAATTATTTTATCTGAATATGTCTTAATTTCATCTTTATTTTTAGAATGTATTTTTGATACACATGTAATTTTAATTCAGATCACTATTTTATTTTCAAACTTTATAACTTTTTGCTTATACTGTTTTATTCAGGTATAGTTACTAACTTAATTATTGAGTCTTTGAGGTAATTGTTTCTTTTTCTTTTAACAGCGTCTCTGTATTTTTCAAATGTAATTTTACCATAATACAAAAAATGTTAATTTCTTGTTAATATCTTTCTGATTATGCTTTTCATGTTCCCTTGAAAATATTTGGCTTGATTTATTTAATCATCTTAGAGACATTCTCAGCCATTTTCTCTGTTTCATTCACTTTTTCTTCTTCTGGAATTCCCAAATACTTATAACAACTAGGCTTTATACTATATCCCTTTATAATTCTTACTTTATCTTTTGTAGTTTTCATCCCTTAGACTCATCATATTAAATTTTTCTTCTAATTTACATCTCAGTTCACTAATTCGTTTTTCAATCATCTTTAATTTGCTATAAAACCTATTCATTGAGATTTTACTTTTGGTAACAGTTTCTTTGAAATTTCCATTTTAAAATAGGTTTCATTTCTTTGCTCAAATTTGTTTTTTAGTATCCTTGAACAGAATAAGCACTGACTACAAATATGAGTTCCCCTGTGTCCGTTTCCATTGTTCGTTTTTTCTATTTTTCAGTAGTTTCACTTTTCATGTCCTCTTTATCGGATAAAATCTCCACTCCAACAATGTGTTTACAAAATATTCTGCGGAAAAAAGGGTACTGTTATAATTTCCAGAAAAGATTTCCTTTTCCCTTCCACCAGGCATCAGAAAGCACAGCCAGGTGGAGATCATAATAATCCAACTTCATCACCTGGGATTATTTCAAACTGAGCTGTAGGTCCTCAATGCTGTCACTACCAACTCAGGCTTATCCTCCCTCCTTATTGCTTAAAGGTCCATTGTTTATATAAAGATTTATATATTATTTATTTATGTATGCATACAGAACTGGGGTACAGTACAGGGGCAGTGAGACGATTCACCAGAGACAGAGTGGGGAGACTGACGAAGTGCACTGCTGAGGGGAGCAGCGGGCAGGTCAGGAGAGGTCTGCTGGCCCATGTGATCACCTCCGGGAAGGGGATCAAACTCATGCTGAAGTGGCTTTAGCTTCTTAGTGCTGTGCTTTAACCTGCTGTGCCACCAGAAAGGCCCAAATGTCCATTTTTTTCAGAGTTCCAACTGAAAGTCAGTGGACTGAACTGGAAACTCCCTTTGGCAAGTTTTGGATAGCTTATGTTCTCTCTGACCATAGCATCATTCACTCTCTTACCCATTCTTTTCCAAATTAAGAAAAAAAAAAAAAAGGTGAAAAGTGATCATAAAGCTGAACTGACCTTTCTGGTTCTCTTTTGTATCTCAGTATCCTGAATGAATAACTTTGCCATGCCAATTCCTCCAGTATATTTTAACCAGTTTGTCTAGTACATACCAGGACCTCTTCAAAATAACTTGTCTACCACTCCCCCAGTACTTGCTAGTTCTTAAAATTATGTCATTCCACCCCTCCCCCATGTCATGATCAAACATAACTCACTATAGAGGGGATTCATCCACTTTTGGTTGAAATTTATCTGATAGCATAAAGGGAATCCCTGTAGCTAATTTTAAAACATCTTCATATATTCTTGAGGGTACCAGAGGGAAGGGAAAGGGCAGAGGGCATAGTGGGGAGGGGCCCACAGGAAATGGTGGGGATTTGGGTGCCTCAGAGGTGGGTGTGGTGTGGTGACCTACAGCTGGAGGACCCCTATATTATCTACAATGTTGTAGACAAGTTACCCTCAATTTAGAAAATCTCCACATTTTTAACACTCTGCTTTTTTTTCATTCATTTAAAAAAAAGATTTGTTTATTTATGCATACAAGAGCTAGGGTACAGGTCAGAGGTGCTGGGGAGTTGAGAGGATTCATCAGAGACAGAATGGGGAGCAGAGTAGGCAGATGGACTAAGTACACAGCTGAGAGGAGCAGTGGGGAGACAGGGAGGCCTGCTGTGCCTTGTGGGTCACTCCCTGGTGGGGATCTAACTCATGCTGCAGTGGCTGTGGATAGCTTTATAGTGCTGCGCTTTAACCCCTTGTGCCACCAGGAGGCCCCTCTTCTCATTCAACTTTAGCAGAATATACCTCAATAGTTTTATTAATATTTTACATTTTATTTGAGAGAAAATAAATAATTTTCAGTTATTTGCTATAGAAAAACCTCTGGTTTCCATCTTGGATCATAGTTTCTCAGTAAAATAAATGTTCAATGTAAACTTGTCAAAATGTCCTCAGATAATTTTCCTTATATAAATATTAACAAATATGAGCAGATCTTAGCATAGCTTTTGAAAACAACAACCAAAAGATGTCTTCATGTAATGCCAAGCTGCTAATTGCGCTGTTACAGATTGCTCTGCTTAATTATTTTTGTTTGGTTTTCACTTTTTGTTATTTTGTTCATTCAGATGCCAGAGATTAAAACAATATTTGAAAAGACTTAAGATCAATCACAGCAGGAGATTTCTTGGGTTTAATGGAGAGGCTCTTCTAGGGTCCATTTGTGGGTGCTTCAGAAATACAGCGAAACTTAATAGGCCCCAGACTCCCTAATTTAGCAGAAAAGGAGTTATGATTTGACTGGCCTAGGGATGCTCGATTCTGTTTCCTGACCTGGAGCTCCCTCAGCAACCGTGTACTTCAGAGTCAGCCGAAGCCCCAGTCCAGACCCAGGGACTTGTGGGGCTGAGACGGAAAGGCTCCCTGTTTCTGTAGATGTGGAGACCTGCTGTGGCAGCTCTCCCCACTACCTCGCGTGTTGAGGGGGCAACCTGCAGAACTTCAGCCTACAGAACACCTCTTTCTCCAACGTTTCCCTGCTACAGAGAAGCAAGATACTGTGGCGCCTCTGAGGAGCCCTCTCAGTGCCACCAGTGGTAATACCCTGTGAACTTTGAGCAGAGGAGCTCTAGTAAATAAATACGATTTTCTTTCTCCACCATAAACAACTACTTCACGACTCAGCAGCTTCATAAATGGAAACATTTTTGTGAAAAAATTCCCTGTGCGGCCCTCCCTGGTGGAGCTAAGAGTTAGGACACAGCACTGCAGCTGGCTGCGGCCTCCTCAGTACGACCAGGAGGTGACCCACATGGTGCAGAAAACCTCTCCTCACTGGCCCGTGGCTCCCCTCAGCAGTGTACTTCGTCGATCTGCCTGTCCTGCTCCCCAATGTCTCTGGACAATCCTCTCACCGCTTCTGGTCTATACCCCAGTTCTGTATGCATAAATAAATATATCTCTAATAATAATAATAATAAAAGACATTAAAAAAAAAATCCCTGTCAATGTGAGTACTCAGCTCGTCATGAAGCTGTGCCCAGCATCACTCTACTTAATCTCTCCTTCCCTTCTCCTGCCACTTCACCCCACTGCTCTTCTCAGTCAAATTTACCACATCTGCTTTTGCCTGGAACTCTGTTTCCAGAGAATGAGATTAAGATAGACTGTATCATCATCTTAATAAATATTTATGACTGTGATGTTGCTAACTTAGTAGACTCTCGGTAAACACGTGTGGAATATGGATGAAAGACATGCTTACCAGAAGTTATTTTGATAAAAATATTTCAGCGATTGAAGTTTAAAATGGTAGTAACAGCAAAGACATACTGAGAATGTTTTTGCCTGCCAGACACTAATAAGTGCTTGGCAAATGTTAAATCCTTTAACCTTCCTAACTGTTCTAGTTGGTTGATAATATAATTAATCATTTTTTTTTTTTTTGCCTATGGAGAAAAGGAAGCTTTTAATGGCTAAAAACTCATGTAGAATTATACTTCAGTGTTAGAACTAGATGCACATTATAGAGCTCCAGACTTTGTGTTTTTGACCACAAACTGTATAATCTGTCCTATATCTTATATTTGATTTTGTGCTTCTATTTTACTTAGTTTTGTTGGTCTTGTTACTATTTCTCACTGTGGTAAGTTCTAAGAAGGCATCTGGAGAAGTTACACTTTTCAGTGTCTGTCTCTACTCTTTTCCCTAACAAAGCGTCATTTTTAAAATACTTCCAGCACTTTTATGCTCTTTTTTAACATCGATTGTCTCAAAGAATTATCAGTGTCATCCTTAATAAAATAAAAAAAGTCCATCGTTGGTTATGTGAAAAAATGACAAAAGAAGAAGTCAGAATCTTAAAAAGTTTATACAATGCCAAAATAAGAAACACCTATCAATTGGCCCTTAAAATAAGAAAGAATGAAAAGTTAAAAAAAGAAAATTTCTATTTATGTATTGAATAGCTGAGAAGTTACCAAAAATTATAAATGCGCTTCCTACAACTAACACATACCATCCGTTAATTCAGGTTATCAAAACCAACCAGTTGATATTTTCCTGAGGGAAGAAAATTAAGCAAATTCAAAATAGTAATTTGTCTGAAGCAACGAAAACACTACAGTCATATGGACTTTACGTTCTTTTTTACTTAACTTACAAAATGGTTTTAATTGACATTATCTTGAACAAAATTTGGATGGCTCCAAGCCCTCAGCCCCACCCCAAGGAAGTGAAGGGCCGGGAAGGAGAAGACAAAGCCTGGGAGAACACAGGAAGGAGAGCAGGGAGAGGAGGAGGCGCCTGGGCCTCCGGAAAGGCTTGTGAAACACTGCACTTGCCACCCTGCCTTGGACTTGCACCAAGGATTTGGGGGAAATGGAAGAGAGAGACAGGTGTGGGGCCCTTGGGGAGGCTGACGATTGCGGCCTTTATCTTGACTTGAATTTCGATTTTGTGCCTTTCCTCCACACTGTCTGTCCCCATCTGCCCCTCTCCTATGGGTCCCACCAGAAGATGTCTTACACTCATGGCAGGCTTTTGGGCTTCAGTAATGCCCTCTTTGGGCCATCCCTGTTTGGGTGTGTACCCATGGGGATGGGTAACTTTGGGGGCTTAATTGAAGCTATGTGGATCTATATTGTTTCTCATCTCTCACATCTTAATTGTAGTAAGGTTTTTTTTCCATTGAATATGGAATATGTTTTGTCTTGATGTGGCAGATGGCAGAACCCATTCAGAATAAACATTTAGGGGACCTGGGGGACCGTTCCTTCTGCTGATAGCAATACGTAGGAAATACTTTATAATTCAAAATGGGTGCTACATAGGTAGACACACAGCACAGTAAGCAACCTGACCAATCGAGACTTTCGTAGTTAAACACGACACCCACAGTAATGTATCCAGCGCCCACTAACTGTTAGGCGTGACTCTAGATGGTAGGAACACAGAAGTAGAAAAACACCAAATTCTGCCCCCTACAATGCCTACATTTCGCTGAAAAACAAGCAATAAAACAAGGAATGCTTATTTTCTGTGTGAGATGAACAGATGCTGTACTTTCTGGGTGTGAGATATTCTGGATGATCTTAAGGATGTTGGTATAGTTGACAGTCCTGGAAGACTGGCATAGCTTTGTCTTGTAGAGCCAAGAGAGGTGTGCTTAATTTTAGTACAAAACAAGCAGTGTTTTTCTGAAATAAAGGTCAGGCAGTTTCAATCAAATATGAGATTGGAGTTCCCTAAGCTCAGAGTTCTCCTACAATGCAACCCACTGCGTGTGCATTTGCCCTTGTCCTCACTCCCTGTGGGGATCCAGTCTTGAGAAGTGGTGTCATCTGATGGTCTGCTGCTGGCTGTGAGTGATAAAGTCCTTTATCTTTGATCCAGGAGTCTTCTGTCTTCTGCTAGCATCCAGTACATTATTTTAGGCTAATTTTTTAGCTTGCAAACTAGGTTGAATTTTCGCAGTTCTTGATTATTCTTTCTACCACTTTTTCCACTTAGCTTTTCTTCTTGGCATCAATCATCAACCACTATATAATATATTTGGTTATGTTTTCTTTTTTTTTTCTCCTCTAGCAGGGAGTTTTCTCTGTTTTGTTCACTGCTGTGTTCTTGGCTCCTAAGAGAGGGATGGGTATCTATTAGTGAAATGCAAGTATTTTTAAACGAATAGATTTGCTATAGTATATTTTCTGCATCCATGAGGGTAGAAAGTAGCCACATGGACTATTCTGTATTCCTGCCTCATACCTGACATTGTTGATAATATTCTTGTATGAACAGAGCAGTATGAAATATTTCAGAAAACCGATACCAATGACCAGGTTTTTAAATTTTTTTTTTATTTGTGCATGCAAGAGCTGGGGTACAGGCCAAATGTGAGAGGATTCACCAGAGAAAGAGTGGGGAGCAGAACAGGCAGATCGACGAAGTACACTGCAGAGGAGAGCAGTGGGTGGGTCAGTAGGAGTCTGCCACGCATGTGGGTCAGCTCCCTGGCCAGGGATCAAACTCGTGCTACTGCAGACAGCTTCACAGTGCTGCTCTTTAACCTGTTTCGACATCAGGGAGGGCCCCAATGATGAGACATTTGGGACAGGATTCTCAAGAGGCTGTATATCTAAGACATAAGCTTTGATGAAGTGGTTTATTATTTATTTATTACTATTTATGATGATTTATTATTGTTATTAATTTTAAATTTTAAATATGTATCTGTTTCTTTTTACCTAAGATTTAGAGGTCCAATTAGTTGTGTTAAATATCATGAATACCATGACTTTTAAATTCCACCCCAGTTGAATAGTATCACTCCTGCCTTTGACCCTCATCCTCAACTCAATAGTCCTTAGCATTTTCTTTAATCACATCGGAGCAACCTACTACAATTGTAGACATCAGAAGACTCTCCAACTGGATTAAACGTAAGTCTGTGACTTACCCTTGTTGGTTCCCACCAAGTATGCACACAGTGCTCATAGATACAGTCAAAATCTACCAAGAAGTAGGCTAAAAGCCAACTGGAAAATGAAATACTATGATGTATTTTTGACTTTTTTCTGCAAAGGACCAAATGTGCTAGGAGGAATGGAATATTATTCAATGTAGTCAAGTATTTAAGTTTATTATTAGGAATTCCAAGCAAAGAATTTTCCCTTCTTTCTGGTCATTCAGTTCCTCAGAAGTTCCATCAGCACAGAGCCGCGGAACCGGCTCTCTTAGCCCAAAGCTTGGTCCAAGGGTCTGCCTGTACCACCACTGCTTCTGTGTGATCTGGCAACTGTAAAAATTGCAGATTAGGTTTCTCTAGGGCAGAATAATGTCTATAATTTTCCTGGAAATTGCTGAAATTGCCCTATTTCAATTAAGAATTCCCTGTCATGACATAGCATTGCAGTGGCTGAACATGACAGGAATTCCACACTGGCTTTACAAGCAGTAGAGAGATAATAAGCAACCCATCCCAGAGAGAAACACTTAGCGGCAGAATTATTATTTCAAGATTTATTGTTATTTATTTGTGCATACAAGAACTGCAGTGTAGGCCCAAGGTGGGGGTGATGAGAGGATTCACCAGAGACAGAGTAGAGAGCAGAGCAGGTGGGTCTACTGAAATACACTGTGGAGGGCAGCAGCAGAAGAGACCGGTGAGGTCTGCTGAGCCATGTGGATCAGTTCCCTGGCGAGGGGTCAAGCTTGTGCTGCAGTGGCAGGCAATAGCTTGATAGTGCGAGACTTTAATTCCTGCACCATGAGGAATTGTTTTCAGAAGGATGGTTTATTTGGTAAGGAGCTATGTACACTGGAAATAAAAATAGCAAATAGCACCTTCATGACACTATTGCCTAACTAGAGCATGTGCCTTGCTGTGGAGCAAACTTAAGGCAGACTTGACTCTCACTGTTGGGGTTTTCTCAACTCCGGTCAATCTCCCCCTGTCCTCCCCGGATTCATGTCGATACCACCTGCACCTCTTCATACTTTTAGTATTTCCAACACCAGTGCCAATGACCAGATGTTTGGGACAGGATTCTGGGGAGTCTGTATATCTGAGACATGAGCTTTGATGAGCTTAAGGGAGCAGGGAAAGAGGCATATGCTTCATTATTATTATTAAATTTTAAATTGAAATCTGTATTTATTTTTCTTAAAATTTTAGAGGTTCAGTTAGTTGTATTAAATGCTTTGTTATTTAGGCAGCATGGTGGTGGGGTAGGGGGTGGGGCGGCTGTAAAACCTCAGCTCTATCCAGTTATCTCCAGCCACTGCTGCATGAGTTTCATTCCCAGCCAGGGTGTGACCCACATGGTGGGCGCGGCAGACCTCTCCAGACCCACCGGCTGCTCCCCTCAGCAGTGTACTTCCTCTTTCTGCCTGTTATGCTCCTGGCTCTGTCTCTGGTGAAGCCTCTCACCTTCTACCACTCTCTGGCCTGCACTCCAGCTCTTGTATATGTAAATAAATCAATCTTTAAAAAAAAAAATCAGGCAACATCCAGCATAGCAAATTTATATCATCTAGACCCCTGAGGAGAATTCTCAATCCTTGATGTGACACAGATCGTGTTTATTCCCTTGGTGGTGTTACCGTGAAGTAGTATAGAGACATTTGAAATATTCGATGTTTTAAAAAATTAAATTAAATAATTAATATTTAAAAATCAGAGAAATATTCAGAGTGTGGAATTGTCTCACATTAGAGAGCCGATGTAAAATTTAGGAGCTTCGAACTTGTACTAGACTGCATCTGAATCCCCAGGCTGTTACACTAGCAAGAAACATCAATCAGACTGGATGCTTCATTTCTCTAAGTTTCACTGTTCTCATCTGGGCAATGCTAACAGTGGCAACTTCATACAGTTATTTTGAATATTACATAAATCATGCTGTTTTAAAAATTCCTTCTAGACATTATGTGCTCAAATATTTATGAATGAAAATGAAGCTTAGGATTTGCTTCCAACTAGTTGAGGTGTGTGGAAATGATTAGCTTTGTCATGAGTTTGTAATTACAGAGGAAGGAGGATGAGAATTCCCTATACAGTTTTATTTTTATATATTATTGAGAAGTTTCAGAGTAAAAGTTATTATTATTTTTTTTAATAAAAGATAATGCAGGCTCTCCCTGGTGGCGCAATGGGTTAAAGCACCGCATTATCAAACTCTAGGAAGCCACTGTAGCACGAGTTTGATCCCTGGCCGGGGAGCTGCTCCCAGTCACAGCAGACCTCATTGTCCCACCCGCCCGCTGCTCCCCTCAGCAGTGTACTTTGTCATTCTGCCTTTTCTGCTCCCCACTCTGTCTCTGGGGAGTCCTCTCACCGCCCCTGCACCTTTGGCCTGTACCCCAGTTCTCTAAGCATAAATAAATAAATCTTGGGGGAAAAAAAAGATAATGCAAGCAAAAGTAGCTTAGGGTTTGGCACAGGGTACGTGTACAATACCTAAGTTAGTGTAATGGAAAGCTTTAGAAAATAATGAATCTTAGACAAGGCCTAGACAAATGAATCTCTCAAAGGTTAGAAACATAGACGTGGTGAATGACATAAGGGTGTAACTATGTCCTCTTTACCATGAAGGATTCTCATTTCAGAAGTGATATTTCTTCAAAGAACGATGTTCAGATTTGTTTCTGCTCCGTGTGAATTGTTCCTCTTTTTTAAATTGAAAAGAATATATCGTTTTCATTATTTATCACAAAAAAATAAAGGCCCTAATAGCATTCTCCCCGCCCCCTACGCTGTCGTAATGAAGTCATTTTTATTTTTTAAGGTTCATTTATTTGTGCATACAGAACTGGGGTACAGGCCAGAGGCTCAGGGGCGGTGAGAGGCTTCACCAGAGACAGAGTAGGGAGCAGAACAGGCAGATCAACGAAGCACACTGCTGAGGGGAGCAGCGGGCGGGTCAGGAGAGGTCTGCCATGCCATGTGGTCACCTCCGGGGCAGGCGGGGATCGAACTCATGAGGAAACGGCTTTAGATTCTCAGTGCTGTGCTTTAACCCGCTGCGCCACCAGGGAGGGCCATGAAGTCATTTTTAATGGGTGGGAAAACGTGGGTAATTTCTGAAACTTGATCTGATAGTCACAAAACGCAGAACACCTGCAAAGTTCCAAGCAAATTAATAACTCTTTATTTGCTTAATAAAAATAACCTAACAATCACGGTGTTTTTGTTTTTTTTTTTTTTTAAATGATGATCACGTCTCAATACTTAACAGTAATATTTAAACTGATGTTCTTTGGTTAAAATCCATCTTCCCGTGTTCTTGTGGGGCTTGTATGCAGCTCCCAGGCCAAGCCAGAGCCAGGTGTCTTTGCCCTGCCGCGGTGGGGCTTTCTGACACAGAGTTGGTTGATCTCTTATCTCAGTTAAAATTTAAACGGGAAAACACATACTTCCTGCAGTATCTCACCAGTTCTTCTTTTTTGGCGATATGCCCTTTTTCTCACTGTCGGTAAGTTAAGCAAATCTCTAACGCCCTAGCCTCCGAGGGAACTGCTTCCTTCGGTGACTTCTGGAAATAATTACCTTTGCACTTCAGAGATGAAAGCTTAGTTAAATATGTGCGAGGCCGAGCAGATGTGGCCAACAGATTCCGCTGCACAGTGTCTGGTGTGGCAGCCGCACCAGCCAGGGTGTCGCCCAGAGATGTTAGGAAGGGTCGTTGTTTGCAGGAAGTGAATTAGCATCGCTGTATCGTGGGGTCTAGTGGTGCGAACTGAGATACGAGCCTGCAAAGCTGGTGGTTCTATGCTTACCTCAGGACTCCATAATGGTCTCACGTCTGTGTGGAGTGTAGAGAAGTAGAGTCAGACAAAAACAAATTCATTAAAAATAAACATATATCAGACATCTGACTAGAATTGAGGCTGCTAGAAGTGGGGGGCGGGGTGCAAGGACCAAGATGGGCTATTGGTGCCTTGGTGGTGGGTGTGGGGTGAGGGCAGGCACGTGAGGTGTGACTCTGCCTTTGAATCGCATACAGTGTGCTCAACAATGTTACCAAAATAAATAAATAAATAAAACATGAATGTAAAATTAAGCAGAATAGCATAGTGTCTAAAAATCTCTTTCTTTAATACCCAACATCACAGGCCGAATAATTATTTACTAAGAAGCAATTGTGGCATTTGTTGAGTAATAAGTAATGTTCGCTATACTGTGCACTTTTCTTCTCTTTATCATATTATTTTCGTTTTATCATGGGCTCTTTCATTCAGCATTTCTGTATCACTTTTTAAAAACTCCTTAAAGAAATATTTTCTAATAGTTTATAAAGAATTTTATAAACTAGAGAGTGATTTACAACATTGAAATAATTTCCTATCTCCTGTATTATAAGATCATTTGGTAGAATTTGTCTTAATGTGATGTATGATAAGGGAGAACCCCAAGAGTGCCTTCGTGTGATTGACACCCCACGCCTGCACGCTCATAACAGACTGTGGCTGAGAGAAACAGAGTGAAGTCTTGGTTTTCTGAAGGTTGCAAGGAAATAGAAACACACTAGTTCTTGATAGCTATAGAGAAGTCTCATACCTATGTTGGGGGGATACAGTGGCCATATTTTGAGGTCATCCAAATTTTCTAAAAGTCCAATCCAAATCCCTTGGATAGTTCCATACTAGACTTTCCCTCATGACATGTGATGGAAAGAGATAAAGTGCCATTGGTGGAAGAACAAGTAGGAAATACCTGTAACTGAGGGGAGACCCATTCCTCAGCATGTCAAGACACTTGAATGTGCTCACTTTCATCTCAAATAAAAAAGAAAACAAATATTCTGTGTCTATGTGTATACGCATGAAAGCTTAAGTATAAGCCTTACCTTTCAATATGGCACATGGTATATATACATATGTAAACTTGTTTGCAACCAATACATTTTTACAAGCATTCTTTTGGGTTCCATTTTCTTTCTCCAACAGCCTTGGGATGATGAGGGAATCACTTTGATTATCTCCATTCTATAGGCAAGACCCAGAGAGCCAGGAAATGTTCACGGAGTGACTTAGCAAATGAATGACAGGATCCAAGTTTGAAATGAGTCTACAGCTTCTAGTCCTCTGAATTCTGTTCATATTAAAGTGAACATTAACTACATCTCATGCTTGGTAGCTGAGCCAGAAACGTAAAACAGGTTCATGTTTTATTGGTTGTTGTTCTTAATGATTTATGTTGAGTGCTCACATAAGGAATTTGCCTCCCTTGCCATAGTATTTTCAGGATTTGCTAGCATTAGAGGATTTCATGATTTAGGGCACTTTGTGTATTCTAGATGAGTGATTTCCCACTCACTCTCCTGCCTTTTCAGTTCTCTGTGCTGGAGGTGACTTGCTTTGCTCTACGTGACCACAACTTACCATCCTGGAGACCAGCAGAATTTGCACCAGTATATAAACTTACCAACACACTTCAGGCAAAATTTTGTGTTTCTATTTTGAATTAATAGAAAGTTTTTCTTTACTTTCCTTTCTTTAGTTTCTTCTTTGTAATACTCATTTATAATTTATTTTCTTCGTGTGTTTTCTAATGACTGATTTTTACATCCTTCTACAGAGCTTATTTTCATTTTAGTAAGTGATCAAAAAGCATCTGAATTTGTTGCCTGAGTATGAAGAATTAACTATCAGTGTATCTTAAAGAACTACAGAAAAAAAAACAGGCACTATTGCCAAAATGTTTAAAGTATCTGTAATCATAAGAAAATTAATAACTAAATTATGTGTGGATTTTGAAAACACTTCTTGGAAGCATTTAATTACAAGACCCATCTTTACCTACCATTAACAAGTGAGAACTACATCAGACTTTTTCTAAAAGTTACCTTATTGGACAGTAAGTTCTAGCTGTTCTAGAATATATTCAGCACCAAGACATTTAATATCCCCTACAAGTAAACAATAGCACTTTTGGTGAGTGTTTTAACATTCTACCATGGTGAACAGCAGCTTTTCCTTGTGGGGGTGGCTTGTCAGTACCCTGCAATGTCCTTGGTCCTCTCCACACCTCTTTTTTCAGAGGATGATGAGAAGGAAATGATGAACTTTTATTTATTTATTTTTACTGATTTATTTTAAGATATATCTTAGCAGGCGCCTGTGTCTCGAGAGAACTGATGGGGGTGGGGGGACTGACAGGATACAGCAGAGGGAAGGGGTGTGTGTCATCCCCCTCCCTCTTGGGTGCCACTCACATGAGCCACCCAAGGGTTGGCACTGACCCCTGGGAGAGAAAAAGGGGAGGGGTCCTTTCTTTATGAGTTCAAAGTTAGACCTGAGATGATGGAGAAAAGTAACAAATTGAGCTGAGCTGATTGAAAAGAGACTGCTAGATGAAATGATCTGCCTTAGATAAAAAGGGTCCTTGATTGCTACAAGTTACGTTTTTTTTGTACTCCTTGTGGCTGAAATTTATCCCTGTACCATATTTGTACTTTATATATTTATGCATTAGATCATCTTTGACAATCAAAAATTGAGCAAAAATTCTAGGATGCTACATAATATACAGAAAATAATCCAATAGGAAGTCATGGAAACTAATTGACCAAAATAACCTTTTCTTGACATATTTTAAAATAGCTTGAAACACAGAGTCAGTTTTGGTCAACAGACTGAATTTATTCTATCCAAACTTTGGAAGTTCATTTGAAAACTGGCAAATTTTTTTTGTAGAAGGATGAAATGAAGCCCTTGTTTTTCAACAGAAGCACTGAAGTCATGCTGTGTAACATGATGTCAAAGGGAACATCATGGGAGAAAAATGCTTTTTTTTTTTATTAAGATGTTTATTTCTAACTACTATAGTTAAGCTATGGACTGCCATAGTCATGAATAATGGCTCCACATGGCATCAAGACATAAAATTCAGAGGAGCATAGAGCCTGTTGCTAAGAATGGCAAAGACAAAAACATGTGCTTCAAGAGCTAAAATATATAACAATGACAAATATAAAAATATGTAACAATGACAAAAATAAAAAAAATGCTAGTCAAGAGCTAAAGGAGGCATATTGCAAGCAAAATATATATATTAACTAAGATATGTGTACTTAAATGGATGAATATTTATATACTTATATACACTGACATTATATATTATATATGGTAGTTATTTAGAAGGTGGGAGATGGATTTTTTTCCCAATAGTGCTAGAACTGTATGTTAAGGTTATAAAATTAATTCACATCTTTCATTGTTATGACAAATATAAATTTCTTTATGGCATTAAAGTTTTAATGAGAATAGAAAACCATTTCATGGTACTTTGCAGTGAACAGTATGAGCTTTGTTGATGTGCTCAAATAATATTTTATAAATTGAACCAATCAGTACATCACACCTCTATAGATTTAGTTTAGTGTAGTTAAAAAAAAAGAAATTTTGATCTTAATCCTAAAATGTGCAATAAAAAATTGTAATGGAACTGACTTTTCTCATGATTGTTTAAACCATGATCATTCTGGCTTCAAGTTATTTTATAAAAGGGGGAAATTAGAATGGGAGAGTTTCAGATTACAGTTTTTAAGCTTACCTCTTGCTCATAACTTGAGCGAAGGCACCGAAACTTGCTTATAGGAGTACCTCGTTTTTGCTATTGGCCTACAGAATGTGTGGAGGAGAGGGTTAGCCATTTGATTTATGAACCCTACAAGGAGAATGTCTTGGGCAGGGGCTTTTAGTCTCTAGTGAAGTCTTTGAATTCATAAACATCTTGCAAAATCATCTTGCACACACACGGAAAATTTATTTAGTTAGCCTTGGTTTGCAGAAAGGAGAGCAGAGCAAAAATGTACTTGAATAGGTAGGACTCAAATTCAACTGCGTGGTGTTGTGAAGTTGTGAGCTAAGGTGAGCATTTCTCATCTGAACTTTCTTTTGATTTTATTTGCCTTTGATTTTAGCTACACTGAAGTTTACTGAAGAGTTTCTTGGGAAAGGAAATCTCATGGTCCTAATCGTTCTCCAGCCAATCCTAGGTCTTACCTCACTTATCTTGGTGTTTGGTAAAGGCGCATTTACCACGGCCACCAGGCGTCTCGGGCACGTCTAGGTGTCTGCAGGTGTCACGAGATGCTTTTGTGCTGGCTGACGCTACCCTCTGGAGGAGGCGGCGTCTATCATATGTGGCCAGCCGGTGGCTGCTGCTTAATGTGCATCTATTGGGACCTTTAAATACAAAGTGGGTTGGAGGGTGACAGTCATTAACGGAAGTGTAGCAGGATGTTCACATTTGTGTGGAGTGAGGCTGAAGTCCTGTATTTGGGTGGAGAATGGGAGGATGTAGCAGCCAGAGTGATAGGACAGGAATGAGCTCCACCTTTTCTAGAGGGTCATTTAGGGTCTCAGTGCTGTCCCTTTCCTTTGCAGCTCCCTCCAGATTCCATCCTCTGTCCTGACTGGGGAGTCACAGTCTTGCTGCTGTGACTCCCCATCCTTAATAGCTAGGAATGTCACTGTCCTTTGCTTATTGTCTTAGGACCTGGGAATGTATAATGATAACGAAGCCAGAGTTCAGAGGGAGGGATGAGGGCAGCTTGTGGGCTAGCCAGTCCTTTTCTGGAGACCAGGAGGGTCACTTCCAGCACCTGCACGTGGTCCACTTGGGGTGGTTGAACATTATAAAACGATGGAGCGTTTGACCGAGTAGTTGGCACAAAGGATGGTGAAATTAATGACACCGTTTCTTTCTCTTTTTGTCAGCCCCAAGCTGACACTGACGCACAATACCCATTTACCAAGCATCGGCTCTTCCAGGTGAACTCAATCTTGCACTGTCTTCTCTCACAGTCCCAGGCCTAGGTCATTTTCTGCCTCCTCTCGGTAACTAACCATTGTCGGAGTGCAGATTTTGTTGGTCAGAAGCATACTAGAGAATCCAAGACGCTTTGGGCAGTTGAGGAGAGCAAGAGAAAGACTGGAGCAAAGGAGAGCAAACTTTAAAAGTGGTGTCTGAGTTTGCTAAACTATAGTAACAAAAAGTTAAGAAAGGTCCCTCCTCAAGGCCTCTGGTGAAAGGCCGGTCAAGTGGACTTCATCTGAGGACTGTCTCCGTAGGCAGAAGCAGTAAAATTCCAGCACCTCAAATCATTGCCAGAGTGGGTTACGTACAGCAACATATTTTTCGTTCTTGTGTCCTGCTTTCATCTCCTGCGTGCAAGGTAGTTTCCTTCCACACACACTCTCTCTCTTTGATTGCACCGTCTCCCACCTCCACCCAAACATGCTATGTTATCTCTTTATTTCTCATCTTCCTGGCTACTCTTTTAGCTCTGTTTTCTTCTTCTTCGAGTAACAATGGACCATTTCCGGTGTCATCAAGGTATTGTCTCTATCTGCCCCCAGTTCTGTCCTGATTACCAAGTAGATGAGCCCAGGAGCCAAAGCTGTAAAATATGGAGGGAAAGAAAGAGGACTGACGTCTCCTGCCCCTCCTGTATCAGGGGGCAGACCAGATGTCCTTTGATATTGTTGATAAACAACTGTTTCAACAACTGTTTGTGAATATTTGTACTTGATGCCGACTTGCTTGATAAATCTTCCCTTGGGAGAGTCTGTCTCTGGATATAATCAAACTTATAACTACTGTAAAAGCTGTTCCCATGTTCAAAGGAGAAGACAGCTGTACTTACTCTTCCTTTGATTTCTTGGAAGAGGAAAATCTTACCATTTAAGTGAAAACAACTTAAGGAGAAAAATAACGCTTTGCGTTCAAATAACTGGTTCCTTCTAAAATTTCTGTTGAAATACACATAGTTTTTCCACAAAATGTAAATTAGGGACTTTGAAAATTATTTTTCTCACTCATTGATTATTTATTTACACTATTTCTCACCCATGTGGGTCCCCCTACAACAAAAAATAAGCCACCCAAATTCTAGATTTCCATCCACACTCAAAGCGACATATTCCGCCCCCTCCCCCCAGGTATTTTCCCCTGAGTTACTAGGTCACTGTGTAATTTTTACATAGATATATTTAACATTCATTAAAGATATTTTCTGCTAAAACTGTACCTTTAATAGGTTCATTGTTTAATGCCTATTTTATTATCCACGGAAGTCTCATTCAAAAATAGAACAGAATTTGAAAAAACAAAGCCACTGTTGGGGTAGCCAGTGGATAATTTGCTTATTGCTGATATTTTTATACCCACTGCAAACATCCTGGTATAACATCATGAGATTAATGCAAATTATCATTATGCATTTTGTTTGTAAATTGTGTTCTGTTTTAAATCAATCTCCACTGATTAAATTTACATGGATCGTGTTTTAAAGTGAGCACATCAATTTTTGGTTGCTGCTCAGGATGGAAGAATGTAATGGATTTTTTTTTTGTCAGGGTATATATAAATACATTTTATTTGACCTGATATTCTTTTATACACATTCAGAAAACACAACTTGTAGCAATTTCTAAAGAGATGTCTCTCTACCTCAGTAGACATCAAGATCCTTTCATTAAAAATGTGTGAGTACATTTTAAATGGACAAATGGCAGTCCACTGAATACTAACTTTTGTTAATATAGTGGTTGTTGAAATTACAGTGTTAATACAATACCTCAAGTTTTGATAAGTTCCAAATATCACGATGCTAGAATTTTAACAATGTTATCACTGCTTGTGTTCTTCACACGAGCACTTTGTATGAGTTATCTATCTTCTTGAATAAATGAGGCATGAGACTGTCAACATTAATTTGCTCTTTAAAGCTATTAGATGTATTTCAATTCAACTACTTGAGTGACACAGTATTGTGATTTCTTATATCTGCTCATTCTCAAAAATTGAAGGCATGCTGTGTAGATTTTTTAAAGAAAATCTTTTAAGAAAAAGGTGATGAAGAGTAACAGGATTATTAGGAAATAAAGGAAACGTAGTACTTTTGTTTAGTACTTTATTTAAGGCAATAAATACTTTTGACTTGGAAATTATTTAAATCACTTTACCTCTCTGAGGTAATTTTAACTTTAGATTTTCCCCATCAACTGCTTTCTGTTTGGGGGAGATTGCTTCCTTTCATCCTCTTACTCTTGGGGGAGCGAGAGGGAAAGAACATACTAACGGAGCTTACCAGGATTACTTTGTTTAGGGATATTACATATTAAAAATGTAAAGAAGTGTCTTTTGGGTAGAGATCTAAGTGTGTTATAGGCTAGAGAGAGAGCAATATGCCAGACAGATCTAAGTGTGTTATAGGCTAGAGAGAGAGCAATATGCCAGACTTGGCAAAATGTGTTATTGTGTGTGGCCAAGCCTTAGCCTTGCAATCTATGTATGTGGTTTGCTTGCTCAATTTTGATTTATAGGTGTGCTCCCCTCACCATATATATCTATATAACCACAACCTTCATAACCATCAAGCACAGCAACATGCGAGCCTGTGAACCTTTTTGGTCAAATGTATTGAAAAAAAAAGAAGCACATAAAATTATGTTTTTCTCATTCATCAGGGATGAAGCACTTTCTTTCTTTGATGAAAACATATGTTCAGCTAACAAAGCATTTTCCTCTAAAAGCTTAAGGCAATAAATACTTTTGACTTGGAATTTATTTAAATCACTTTAAATCTTTGAGGCAATTTTAACTTAAGATTTTCCCAGTAGGCTTCTTTCTGTTTGGGGGAGATTGCTCCCTTTCATCCTTTTACTCTTGGGGGAGCAAAAGAGAAAGAACGCGCTAAGGGAGATTACTGGGAACTGGTCCATGGGGGGGGTGCGGGGGGCGTGAGACAGTGCAGCCCTCTCAGGGTGGTGCTGGGCCCTCATTTCCAACAGTGTTCTCTGCGGTCCTTAACTCTCTCCTCCCTAGCTGAGCTCACATCTTCACTCCCTCCTAAGCTTGTCTGGTACTCAAGGCCTATCACTAGATTTTGGGGCACCCTTCTTGGCCCAGCCCACGATACTTTCCCCAATGCTTTGTTTCTTTGCTCACAGCCACATCTTCACCTTTTCTGTCTTGACTTTTCTTCACGAACTTGGCCTTCAGAACACATTTCCGCCTCTAATTTTCATGTATTGGAGCGAATGCTAGGAAGGAAGATTGAATTCCCCTTTGCTTCTTTCTTTTCATTTCCCCCCTTATTGTAACGTTGCAAAAAAAAAAAAAAAAAGAAGAAGAAGAAGAAGAAAGAAAGGGAGTGAGAACAACTGAATTTGGTCAAAGGGCCAAAAGAAACTTTTCTATTCGTAAATGCCTAGGAATTGTCCTGATCTTGCCCGTGCTGGCTGTGGAGACTCCTAGTTCTGCTACCGAATGTGGAACACTATGGTGAACAAAGATTGAAAACAAGGAGGTAAAAATCAGCAGCTGAAATAGCTGCTCTAGATCCATTAGATGAAGGCGATTCGCGAGTCATTCACTACACAGGCAACAACCACGAACCTCCTATTGTATCTCTGAGGAAAACACTGCAGGCAATTTAAAAACACAGAGGTGTAAACGTGGCTAATACAGGCGGAAGTGCTCCTCTAGGTGTGTGTGTACATGTGTGCACACGTGCGTGTATGTGTGAGAAAAACAATGCTTGACCTATGGATCTCCCTTTATTCCACGACCCTGCAAACATCACCAAGGCTTCATGGGATGAAATCCCACTGCCTTTGGGTAGTTACAGGCAGGACCAGAAATCCTGCCATCCAATTGTTTTTTGACTGGCAGATTCATAAAGAGGAGCAAAAATTCTTTCATATATTAAAAAAAGCAACCACCACCACTCAGGGTCTCCCACAGCCTAGTGGTTCTGTGAGACCTCCCGCGTGGCTGCTCTGACTGATGGTTCTGACATCCCTCAGTATTCCCAGAACATTCTAGCTAATGACTCTGAAACAGAAAAATCCACCAAAAGCCAACCAGAGGGTAGGAATGTCCGGGAGCAGTGATCTCATCTGGGTTTCTCGAGGAGACAGCACAGACTTGGGAGAAACAGAAAGCAGAAGAGTGATTGACGGCTTTATTCCAGCCATCCTCCTCTCCCTCTGTTTTGCTCGAGGGCGCCTCACGTCAGTGCACAGCCTCTGACAGATGTTACTGCAGGTTCGTGAGGTAACTGAACTTTATCAGAAACTGAAGCGGCAGCATTTTAATAGGCATTGTGCTGGAAGGTTCTATGTAACATGTCTCTGGAAAACCTAGAAATCTTAATAATAGGTAGTTGTTGTTTAATTTGTTAATTTTCTGAAAGTGATGGATGATGGATTTTGAGATATTTTAGTGCATGTTAAGAAAAAATAACCATCTTGTTCTCTTTGTTGTACACCTTGAGAAATCCTTCTCTCTCTAAATGAGTCATCAAATTTTTTCTTAAATTATCTTAAAATTTTCAGCTTTTCTTTTCACATTTATGTCTTCATAAATTAGAATTGATTGTTGCTGTGTTTTGATAGACTTTTTTTTTTTTTAATCAGAAAGAAAACGGTCTCTGGGACCTCTCAGGTGGCTCAGGGATTACAGGTGAAGCACTTTGAAGCAATCCACAGCCACTGCCACACGAGTTCGATTCCTGGCCAGGGAGTTCCCACATGGCACAGCAAACCACTCCAGTCTTCCGGCTGCTCCCTCAGCAGTGTGTTTCAGTCCATCTGCCTGTTCTGCTCCCCATTCTGTTTCTGGTGAATCCTTTCAACTCCCTGCACCTCTGGCCTGTGTACCAGTTCTTGTATGAATAAGAAAATAAAATATTTTTTTTAAAAAAAGAATGAAAATGGTCTCATCAGCATCATTATTTTAATGAGTTGCTATGCTACAGCCTTAGGCCACGAGCTATATTGCCATTTGAGTGGGACTACTTCCGGGCTCTCAGGTTGTTATTTTTCACCTGAAGTCAGATAGCTAGAGTTCACAATTCAACATCACCTCTGACCAGCATTCCATCAGCTAAGCACCAACTCCGACGAGGTTCTATCAGCTGAGCTGTGGTCATTTTCAGGCTCCCCTATAGGAGGAGATGAGGACTAGACTGTAGCCGTGTGTCTAAGCTGATTGTTGCTAGTGGAGCCAACAGGAGACTGATTTGGAGAGTTCTGTCCTCAAAAAAGCCTCTGCTTTGAGCATCTGATATGCTGCCTGCTGACTCCAACCTTGAGGGGTTGCAAGGAACCTCAGCTCTGGCGGGACAGTGTCCCGGGATGCTCCTGTCTCAAATTTGTATTGAAATCTCCCCAGTGTTTTCTATGTTTATACTGTGAGGTGTCACATGTGTTTATTCTCACAAATACCAGTCTTTCTATTGGAAATCAAGTGGCTTGCTATAGTCTTTCTTACCTGTCAGAAGTTCTATTTAAGCTACATCTCTCACTTGAAAGTTATCACCTTCAAATTGAACAAATATGTATTTAGACCAGTGAAAACAAGTACATTCTCATTAAAGCAAATCTTCTCTGTAGCTGTCTACTAGAGAAAAAACATACAGCTGATATCTGCTTTTTCCATTAAAAAACATCTCAGGCCCTCCCTGAACCCACTGGTGGCACAGTGGGTTAAGGCACAGCACTGAGAAGCTAAAGCTACTTCAGCATGAGTTCAATCCCTACCCCGGAGGTGACCACATGGCGCAACAGACCTCTCCTGACCTGCCTGCTGCTCCCTTCAGCAATGTACTTTGTTATTCTGCCTGTTCTGCTCCCCACTCTGTCTCTGGTGAATCCTCTCACCGCCCCTATACTTCTGGCCTGTACCCCAGTTCTGTATGCATAAATAAATAAATCTTTAAAAAAATCCTCAGAGTGTTGAGTATATTAATATTTGTGAAATTTTTCTTCTTTTAATAATTTTATATTTGCTTTTTTCTGTCAAAGCATGCAAATACTGGGGGCCTTGGAAGTTTATATAATGATAATTTTTCTTGTCCTACAGTGGAAAGGGCTGAGTGATTTGTTTGCTTGACTATATTTGCCAGTATCCACATATATGCTATAATATGTAGAAATATACCAAACATAGTTTATTAGCTAATCATTTATCATAATTATTAATTTTGGTTAGTTTTGCTCATTTGCTAACTAGATTAAGAGCTTGTGGTAATTACTCATTTTGAGCTCTTTGGGGGATTTGCACCTATTTAAATAGATAAGAAGGTAATAGATCTTTCCTTATGTCTAATTTCTTTATGAAGGTTAAATTAGTTGATATGTAAATAATTAGCAGTACCAGAATTTCCATATAGTTAATAGTTCACAAGAAGATGCTGTCATTAGTAGTAGTAGTATAGTTTTGGCAACATTTAGGATTTGAAACGTTTGTGTATTCTCTTCTTATTTCCTTGCACTATATATTTATGTAATGTGAGAGATTTATAAATGTTATATGTACATTTTACTACTTTAGATGATTAAATTTCAGGGATTCAATATCTCTACTTGCTAATTGTGCAGAAAGTATGTATGAGACTTTTTAGGAGTTTACTTGAAGCCACATGGATTTATACCTTCTCTGAAATCTGTGTCAGATGAACGGAAAAGGTAGCTCTGAAGAAGCTGGACAGAACAAGGTCATCTGTCTGTGTGACCCCTGCATGATAGCCACTATCCAACTTGATCAGAAGAGCCAACCTGCTTGCTCCTTTGTGACAATGAGGTAGGCCTTTCTCACGCTTCTCTCGTTCTTTGTCTCCTCAACCATGAAGATATGGTAGAAGATGTAGCTCATGAAAACCCCTTCATTGTCACAAAGCGGGGGAGCAGATTGGCTCATCTGACCAAGTTGGGCAGTGGGTGTCTCGGAAAGGCCACACAGACAATGACCTTGCTCTGTCCAGCTTCTTCAGAGCTGCTTTTTCCATTCATCTGCTCGTTGTTCAGTTAACACGGTAGCAGTTCATGCAGCATGAGGTACACTATCTTTATGTGGCCTTCTCCAAAGGAAGGGGGCTATGAATAGGGTAAGGAGAACTTCACAAATTATCTAGAAGAGATATTAGTGCTACACAGACTCTCCGGCTAAGCACCAAATGAATTGAAGAGTTCAAGTTAATTGTGTTACAGAAAAAAAGAAATTAAGTGACATTAGAAAAGACATTAAAACACAGCTTGAATTTTATTGAAGCCAAAAAGCAGTGAGAAACTATATTGAGAAAAATATCATATCAACTTTCTTTGTTTGTGAGCTTTCCCTCTAGAATCTTCTAACGAGAAGCTCCAGATAGTGGGCATTAAATCTAAAACAAGATCTGAGGGGAAAAAATAGAAACTGTTTAAGAGGAAGAACAAGGAATGCAGAAAAACAAGAACTTTATAGCAGAGAAAAAATATTAAATTAATACTTGACTTCAATTCTCTCTACTCAGAAAGATAAAGTACAAGTTTAGAGGAAAATTGACCGGTGAAAATCGAGTACTTATCAGTATAGTAGGCTGAGGGGTTGAGAAAAACTAGAAGACCACAAACACATGGCTGGAAATGAAGCAAGAGAAAGATTAGGGAGAAAAAAAAGAGTTAGGAGCAAAGTCAAAAGGCAAAGCCTAGCCAGATGCTGTGAACTGCCATGAGTATTCAGTGTCCTCATCCACATCAAATAAGTTACCAAATATCTTTTTTGTTCATAAAAATTTGCCAAATAAAATAATAAGTCCTTGATTCTCATTGGACAGCTTCTACTAGAGTTATGAGGAAACCTAGCATAATTTAGTTTTGTATAATGTCATTGAGGATACCCTTCATACTATAGTTTTGTGCTGCTGTCCATGAACAAATCACTTTTCAATGTTCTTTAACCTTATGCCACTTGGTCTTGCCTCTGCAAGGAGAGATAGTTCAGTAAGTGGCCCATTACCATTACATAAAGGGAGAGCCTCATTTTTTTCCCGTAACCACTGAACCCCTTGTTAGACATCCCTGGAGTTTGTACTGATATAACAACGATGAAGCTCTTCAGTAAATGGCAACCCCAAAACCAACTCCAGTTCCAACCCTCAATCATCCAACCCCAGCTCTCTGCAGACATTGTTTACACAGTGGTAATCAACAGAGTAAATTTAGAATGTCCTAGAATAAAGTATGATAAATTTCCTGCTTTCGCATGATAACTTAATGGAGCAGACAGTCACTATCTCCTAAGAGAGAGTGAATTGATGAGTATTCTCTTGAGTGAACAATTAGGATAAAACTCTTGCACTTGTAAAATTCAAATTAGATTATTTGCAACTAGTTTAGGCAGGGTTTGTTTTTCCACAAGTTCATGTTTTAAACATTAAGAATAATTGTGGTCTTCTGTAGGTCAAGGAATAAACTGTTTACAGCAAGAGTAGCAAGGTCCTGTTGGCAAGATGATCCTTTCTGGCATTCTTCCTCCCACCAGCGTGACCTACTGGTCTCCAGGAAGGATTTTAAAGACTATGCCAGATATGCAACTATTAACAGTCTTCTTTTCTCTGTAGTTAGGATGACTGGCTAATATCCCTTTGAATATATCAAAGCAATTTGTGCGTGTGTGCACTTCTCTCTGGAATTTTATTTCCACATGTGAGACTGAGTAGGCTGTAGAGCATTCATAGTTCACCTTTGACTTCAAAATCTGCACCAGCAGCCCCTCACGAAAAAAAAGAGCAAGTGGTCTGAAAGATAGATCCAGTCCATTTCCATCTGTCTCTGATCCTTCTCAATTCCTGTCACTTCAGCTTAGCAATTTCATTCCTCACACTAATGCCTTTATCCATTTGATCAGAGATTACATTTCTGAAAGTGTACATTGCCCATGGTTGAGTTTTGTTGTTAATTTTTAAAAATTGAGGTTATGGAACAATCCTTTTTATAAATATTTGCTTCTCAGTATCCCCAATTTCCGGTTGTTGGAATAGAAACAAAAAGGAATAAAGTAGACTTTAGTTAAAGTAGACTTTATTTTCTGTGACACATTTGTCCATTTTGGGAATCACTGTCCTTTCTTTCTTCCCCAGGAGCTCTTGAAAGTCTATTTGTTTCTTTTTGTGAGAAGAACAGCAGTTTGGCATAGTGGTGAGAACACTGGATTCTCAACACAGAAGAGCTGGGCTTTCATCGCTTCTCCACTACTGACAAGCTACATGGTCTTGAATGGCTTACTAACATCTCTAAACCACATCTGTAGAATGGGATTATTAATATTGACCTTGAACAAATGCTTAACATGTAAGTGAAAATCATAAGTCTAAAGAATTTGGTGGTTAACGAACACTCAGCACGTATTAACTATAAAGACGACTTTTCTGTTTTTAATTCATGATGATCAAGTCTCTCTATGTTTTTCATGGCTTATTGGCTGGTTCCAATAATTGGGATCTGGTTATAAGAAAACTTTGGTATGTATTGAATAGAAGAGGAAAAATGTACAGGACATGTGGAAGTGTTTTGTAAGTCATAATATTATTATAAGAAATATTATTATAATTTCATAAATATTATTATAGTCATGAGGATGTGTTTTCTTCCCAAAGGGTAATGGTAATGGCTCCTCTTGAAATAAGGAAATGTGAATGAGGAAATGTGTCACCAATAGAGATAATGAGTCAACATCGAGGGGAAATGGCAAAATGAATCCACAAAAAAAAAAAATGAATTTAAGTCAATATCAGGCTTGCTCTGGTTGTAAATGAAATCTGATCACACAGATTCTGCATTGCTCTGATTCACGAATCATTGAGCCAAGTAATCACTCCTGGAGTAGGTGTTAGAGCCCACAGAGTTAAGTAGATTGAGATTAGGAGGATAATGAATTTCCAAGAAGAGTTGAGGTGCTGGGACTGAAAACAGGAGGAATGAAAACTTTGCCAAGGTTCCAGTAAGGAGCCCTCCAGCCTCTGATTCCAGGACGACAACTTTAGCATCCCTGTGTGACTCAGATGCCCTTCCTCAGCCTGTGAGACAGGTGGGCTGTTCAGGACTGACGACCTCACTTGCCATTTTCATGGTGTCTTATTAACTGAAAAACTAGTGATGAAGACAAATTGTTAGGGGACAAAAATCACTGTTCAGTAATTGAATAAATTCATTGAGAAAATAGACACATTGAGAATTGCTAATTTAGTGAATTACAACATCTTACACATTTATAGGAAAAATACAACTTCTCAATGATGAAAAATTTGCTAAAAATGGAAATTTTTATCTTCTATCCAGTGTAAAATATATTTGAGCATACAGTGTAAAATATATGTTTCAGGAAACATGTCAAATGCAAAGTATTTTACATAGAGTACTTCAATCATGGTGGAAACTTGATAAATATTCATCAATACTTGTCTTGTTACTGATGTTTGTAGTGTCCCATCATTTCACAGGATAATTCATAAGATAATTACCATGTATGTGTAAATTATTTTTCTATAATTTAGCTTGCTTTCATGTATCTTATTTATTTGGAATGATACATTTTATTTCCAACTCAATTACATATTCACTGTCTTTCAAACAAATGTCTTGAATTACTTTATAGTTTTCTTATTCCTTCTCTCTGACAATTTTCTGTATTATTTACATTAACTACAGTTTAGAAGAACACTAACAAAACACTTCCATATTGACCCTGACCTGGAGCGACTTTTCTGAAAAAATGAATTGTTGCGCGATGGTATTAGTTTATGAAATATAGTGTCCATGGTAATGGAAGAGCTGTAGAGCTGTTTGCGAGGAGTCTTATCTGAGGAAGAGTGGGCTGGCTACACTTCTTCCTAAAATTTTGGGGATCATAGACCTTTTGAGAATCTACTGAAAGTGATGCATGCTTTTACCTTACAAACATCTACAAGCAAACACTTTTACAAGCTTCTGCTTAGAGTGATGGAATGCCAGGAAGCTATTTATAGAAAAATCACTTGTATTTGACCAGGCAAGAAACAGTCCAGGGTTTGCCAGCCTACCTTGGAGGAAGTTCTGAGACCATCACAACCCCAGAAACATCACAGTCCAGGACTAACTCAGTCACTCTCTTTTCATTCATCTGCTTATCTATATACTTAACCATTCATTCATTTATTTCTTGGTTTACCTGCAAGGGCTTTCAACCCCAATTTTTCTGTACCTCAGCACTAAACTGCTTTCCTCACACACTAACTTTCATATCTCTGCTCCAGTGCTTTCTACCACTACTGCCCCTAACTGCCCGGAGTAAAATTTACAAATAATATGAAGTCCCACAAGAAGGCTCTACCTCCCTCTGTTGATATAGCTCTCCTCTGTCATCTCCAACCCCATGCAAGCTTGAAAACCAGACAAACACGCTTCCTCTTCTGGGAAGCCTTCCTTGATTTTCCCTCACTCAAGTCATGTTTCAGTTTGGGGATTCTCTAATATGATAATTTTCATATAACAACCTCATCCTCACTTGTATTACAGTTCATTGATATGTTTTTTATTTCATTGACTAACTTGCAAACTTAGTGTGTGGACTCAGACCAATGTGATTTGCATTAGGTCTGCTCCTTTGAAGAGAGTCAACAAATAGAAATTCTTCTCAAAAACTTTCTTTTCCTCACACTTCTTCCTATCTCCTGGACAAAAAGAATTGTGTATCTTATTTTTGGAATAAGTGGGTGGATCAATTAGCCTCCAGAATCATGCACACTTCTAGACCCGGGTCTAGTCCTCCACCTACACTGATGTTTCTTTGCACTCACACAGGTCACACCCGGGTCCCCTGGGCTCCCCACCTAGGACATGCGTCTGGCCACCACAGCATTTCCCTTCGTCTGAGCTCTCTCAGTACCGCTGTCCTGGCTTAATGCATAAACGTGTAGTCCATTTTGCTTCTGCTCTTAGGAGATTTTCATTTGTTCATTCTTAGATTTAGGGCATGAGACCTACCTTGTATTTTTTTGTACTTTTGGATTCTGAATTTATTAGTCAATATTTAGAATACTCAACGAAGCACATCAATGTACAATGTATTGCTCTGAGTTAACTTTCTGGTTTCTTAAAATAGTTTGTAGTTTCCCAAAGCTGCTTGGTTTCGTACATAAAGCATCTGTAATTTCCTGTCAACGCCATAGTTCAGCATTACCGAACCCCTGCCTGATTGTTACAGGATGAAGCGCCAAGATACAAAGCTACTCACGTGTAAGAGCAACAAACCTGAATCCAGTGGCCAGGCCTCCATTCGCCCTACTTCCCTATCTAGTGACCCCTCTAGAAATGGGGCAGTTTATTTCTGTAATGACACAGCTGGACCTTGAAGCTGGGCACCACCGGGTTTCCGAGCCTGAGTCCACCTCAGGCTGTGTTCAGAGAACCAGTTTTAAGGGAGCAGACTCTCCCTCACCTTTTGGTGTATCTGGCCCAGAATCTCAACTCAGAGCTTGTCCCCTTATGGATTTTGAAGACTGAAAATGCCAATTTTGAAAGAAATGACTAAAGGAATATGCCTTTCTTCACAGCTGGGGAAACACTAGGTGACATTTACAAGTTAGTGATTGCATGAGTTTTTGTGTTGAGACGTTTGCTGGAAGATTAAGAAAATTTGAACCAGAGGTGTCTGATTACTAAACAAAGCTGAGGAAACAAAAATTTATAGATATAATTATGCAGGCTCTCCAGAGCCCAAATCCTTGCCTCAGTGTTTTATTCCAGCCTTGAGAAGTTGATTTTCTTTCTCCCATTTTGCATTTGTTTAGTTTTCTTCTTGCATTTTTGGTAAAACTTTTTGTTTTTTGTCTTTTCCACTTCTCTGCTACTTCTCAGCCACACATAGCATATATTGTGTAGCATCATCTAGTCACTCTTATTGCTGTCATTTAATCAGGAACTCTGTGTGGGAAGGAGTGACTCAGATCTCTGACTAATTGACAATTTGGGGAAATCCTAAGTGCTGAAGAACACGGCTCTCCTGGTGAGAGTATGAAATGACAAAATACATGACTTGCATTATTGCACATTAGTTTCAAGCAAATAAATCACCACACTTCACATTTTTTTCCAAGGCTCAGATTTTATTGATGCAATTTAGAAAGTCAAATTATTATTTGAATATAATGCAAGAATATGCCTTTGCAACACAAACTCAAATACTCTCCACCCTGGGAAAGAAAAGGGCATCTGCCCAGAGTGGCCATGCGCGTGGGAGCTTTAGAAGCAGTCAAGTCTTCCAGAGCCGAAACCTGCCACTGTCAACCCCCTGTTCATGACGGCAGGAGTGGTGATGGCTGACAGTCACTGCTCAGCTTTGCTTCATGCCAAATAAAATTGATGGCAAAAATATTCAATTCGATGCTAAGACAAAAGTTTAAATATTACTACAGCCTGGTCTTTATCAGGCCATTGCAGCAGAAAATAGCATCTCTGTACCAATGACAATTATTCACAAAATACAGGTATTGTATTTGCAAACTGGTCTGCACATAACAAGCCTGTAAAATGCTGCTTTAAGACACTCGACAGGGCCGCATGGTCACCCGAGGTGAGAAGGAAGAAGGGCGGTGACTTTCCCAGCGCGCCCGATAGCTCATGGGATCGCAGTTACGCTGGGGGTCTCTGCTCACTTTTGAAGCTAGTTAAATCTGTCCCACCGGTTTCTTATTTCAAAAAGCTGTAGGGCGTTTAGATGTGGAAACCGAAGTTGTAGACCCAGGGCACATAAAATGTGTTAGACCAAATAGACGGGTTTACCTGAAGTACATTTAAAAAGTGAAAAAATGTCAGGAAAGTAAAAAATAGCACTTTAAGCAAATGTCAGTGGTGCACACTATATATTAATAATTTTGTCTTATCAGGGATTGTATTTTTAAAAATATTATATGGAGCCAAAGTAATAACGGAATTTATTGCATGATGTAAATGCATGTCACTATACATCACGAATCGTTATCTTCGTAAGTTTTATTCTTTAAAGTGTATTTTTGAAATTAATTTTTTATATCTCAAGGTCATAGTAGTAAATGACAGTGTGTTTCAGAAGCCGCGGTCAGAACCCCTCAGACGCCTGTCGCCACACCACACCCAAGCAAGGTGTCCAGTCCTCCACCATGATCTTAGTATGTACATTTTACAATATATTTTCATGCGTAGGATAGCTATATAAGGAACGTGAACTTCATTAAAGAGATTAATAAATTCTTTGAGACGTTCTAGAATGCCTCTTCCCTTCAGAGTCTGTTCTTGATACTCAACCGGCTCAAACGTTCAAACCCGGTAAGTTATAAGTTTTGACACTAGGTGGCGATACAAATCCCCCAAACCCGAAACCTCGCTGCCTTTGTGTTTGAGCGTAGGTTTGAGACTCAGTCTGTCGCTGACCGGAGTTTGCATTAAATTTAGAAACCAAAAAGCAGCAGTATGTCTGCACGTTGTTTCTCACCCTCGCGGTTTTTTCTCTTTCAGAACAGCTCATGTGTTTATGACACAGGCTTGAAAATAACCTGTGCACGTTTATGACTTCAGTTATGTAGGTATTTAGCTATGAAAATATACTAAAGGTGGTGCATTGGTCCGCAAATGCTTAAAAATGTATATGAGGAAGAGGAATATGGTAAGAAACGTAAATTTAATACAAAAGTATTCATCAGTAATATTCATAAAGCTGCTGCCAGGATATATTCAGATTCTTGTATAATGTTTGTATAAAGTGACACTGGGGATTTCAGTGGAAGGAAGGGAGGAATGTTTGAATACTGAGGGACAACTTAATGTACAGGGTCTGCGAGGTGTAAGCCCCTCGTTATTTTCAGATGTGTTTCTTATTGTTTACCTCTCAGCCAATGAGGTGAGTTGAATTCTGAAGTGTTTTTTTGAGTGTTCTGGCTACAGATCCCCCCCCCACCTTTTTTTTTCTTTAACTTAGGTAGGAGGTCAGGTTTTTAAGGCTGATTTCACGATTATTTACTGCCAGAATTAATTGATACTCTGGAGACTGAGCAATTTTGAAAATATGTATTTTCACTTTATCAAGTTAGAAACTCATTCCAGATTTATGGAGACTAGAGATATGGTGACTAAATGTGAAATATAATTCTGGATTGGATCCTGAGTTGAAAATGTAAAGCATTGAAAATTGTCCATTAGATAGCACATCTCTGGGCGTGCAGTGGTTCAGTTTGATACACAATTTAGCATGGAAAGTCTGAAAAGATATTATAGTTTAGTTTTGTAGGAAAATGTTCTTGTTCTTAGGTGGTGTAGGTTGAAGCATTTAGGGGTAAAATATTAGATTCACTGTAACTTTTAAGTGTATAGGCATAAACAGTCTACAGATATAGAAGGAAGGAAAATAAAAGCAAAGACAAAATATTTAAAAAGAGTAAAACTAAGATATGTTGGTGTTCACTGTACTCTCCTTTTAACATGTTTATAGGTTTGATACTTTGCAATACAAAGAGCTAGAAAAATTCAAATTCATGTGTGGAAACACACAACAGAAATTGTGAAATTGCTGTTGTTATTATTTTCTACTAATCAGAATGAATGTTCCATTTTCTCTGAAAGAACGGTAATCCTGACATTTTAAGCTGTTTGCTTGATGTTTTGGAACTGACATGAAGTTTTGTTTTATGGGTAAGATCAAAGTTATTGTTGCTGCTTGAGTAGATGGTAGGAAAGACCATGGAAAAACTGTATTTTCAGAAGAAATCACCAATTTCCACAGCCACTTCTGCCCCAGGCTGAATCAGGTCCATCGAGGTCCAGTCATTCCTCCTAGGAATGGCTCTAATCGCAGCCCAGCTCCTCAGAAGAATTTCCTAATCCAAACCAGAGTTTCAGACTCCTAAGTGATGTAATTTTCATGGTATTATCTAAAATATTTCCTCCCAGAATGTATGTTTATAATAACCTACCTAAATGTCAATAAACAATTTGAAAGCAAAAGAATTTGGAAATATGGAATATTGATGACTGTTTTGCTTGAAAATTTAAACTGGTTTCTGGGAGATTACATACATGATGGAAGCTGTTAACTGTATTCCATTTTCGGTCAGCAAAATAGCCATTAAATATTGTTTGTTTATATGTCCTCTGGCTTGTTCAAGAAAGAACTCCAGGCCAACACACAGTAAAGGCGAGTATTAAGATACGAGTGGTTGGAAGGAGGAAATTATATCCATTTGTTACATGAGCGCAGGTTGGGACATAAAATAAATCTAATTCCTATGTCAGGCTTTTAACAAATGGGTAGAACTTCAGTTTCACTATCATATGTCTTCTAAGTGAAACATTAGAATTAAAAGTCAAAATAATACAATTAAATAGTAGAATCAAAAATAATTGAATTAAAACTTGAAGTTTCAAGTTTCACCTGTTGAAATAGTATGGCTTGCAGTATATAATTAAAAGTTGATATTTTTATTAAACATTTGCTTAGTGTATACTCACAAATGTACCAATTTTTGAATTAATTGGACTTAAAAAGATACCTATCCTTAACATCACTTAAAGAATTTGGAAAGTTATTTATAAAACTTTTAAATAACCATACATAAATAACTATTTTTGCAGAATAAACTTAGTAAGCTGCCTTTCTCAGTCCTGGTATTTCTGTTTGTCTTTTTTCATGGCTTTATCATTATTAGTAGTCTTAAAAATGGGATTCAAATAAACCCCACATCCCTGGGTTTCTCATAGCTCTAAATCACTTTCCAAATGTGGACAGTGTGTGTTAACCTACCTGCAGTTGGCTCTACATTAAAATAAAACATTTTTAGGAGCTAAATATATATCTCTTTTAAATATCAGATCTACAGATGCTCATGTTACATAGGACACACATGATAAGTTAAAAGGCAAAACAAAACTTGAGGATAGAACTTTAAATAACTATAAAGCATGCTTTCAATCATATTTAAAAGCTGACATAAAAGGAATCTAAAAAACTTGAGCATTTACAAACCACAATGTATATCTTCCATCATAATGCTTATTCTTCAAGACAGCTCCATTCTGCATAACGAAGGGTGAGAAAAGAAAAAAATATCGTATTACTCCTAAGGAAGAAAAAACGCTGTTGTGTCATTAGCTGTTGGTTAAACAAAGATGGGAGGTTATAATTTACATCTTCTTAACAAAAAGACAAACTTAAAATTCTAAGAGAGAGCAGTTTTATTTATTTATTTATTTATTTTGATTCTTCTATCTTCGAGTCAACTTTTGGATCTTGAAACTATGTGTTAAGAGGAAGTTCAGACTTGTTTTTGCCCATTTTAGGCTGGCTGCGTGGTCTTCTGTGGTCAAAGAGCCCCGCTCCTCATCACCCACAAGATCCAGTCTCTGTTTCTTGCAGTAGCACTGCAGCCATCAGTGAGAAAAAGTCAGCTTCTTACCCGGGTGCCAGCTCAAGAGTGCACTCCCAAAATTCTCTGTGTGCCACCCAGCAGGGGCTGAGCCATTGTATTTTAGAAAAGGTTGGTTTTAGTTGAACCTGGAGATCCAGAGTTAGCTCTGCCCTGTGTTCTGATGGGAAAAAAAAAAAATTATGAACTTTAAGACCCAGTCTGATAGGAGCCATATAGCTATCTAGATATAGCTATCTAGATAAAGGCTGCTTCTCTTCATAAAGCCACACCTTTATTCTGCATGTGTGTGTGTGTGTGTGTGTGTGTGTGTGTGTGTGTAGAGCTTGGTCCAAAGAGCATCACACAGGCTGGCCACCCCACCCCATGTGCACAGATTTTTTCCACTTACAGAGCAAAGGCAAACTTTGCTACAACCAGAACAATGATCGAAGAAAAGGAGGAATTTGAAAGGAGAATTTGACTTGCTTGAAATCAGTCTGAATCTTTTCAGAAGCTCCATTTTGAATTTTTAGCAGGCTGAGAAATTGTAGACAAGAAAACTGAAAAGAACCCTTAGGGGAAACGATGCTTATGATGAAGTTTTGGTTAATTTTTAAAATAATTTTTGTTGAAATGACATTGGTTTATAACATTGTTTAGGTTATAATAATTCCATGATAACTCCACATCTGTGTATGCCCATCTTGATCATCACCACACACCCACCCATCACCAGGATTTGACCTTTATAAGTTTCACCCTGACCTCATTCCTCTCTGACTACCACCAATCTGTTCTCTTAAGCATTTGTTTTGCTTTATTTGTTCCTTTGCTTTTTTTCTTTGTCTTCCATATAAGAGTGAAATATTCAGTATTTGTCTTTCTTGGTTTGACTTGTTTTACTAAGCATAATTCTCTCAAGTTCCATTTGCATTTGTTGAAAAATGGCATTTTACCTTTTTTATAGCTGAGTAATATTTTGTTGTATGTATACAAACATGCTTATGTGTGTATGGATATTGGTATAAACTGTGTGCATAGACAGTTTCTTTTTTAAAACTGTTTAGGAGCAGTTAATTTTTTATTGAGATAACATTGGTATATAACACTGCATAGAGGTATAGGGTTACCCCTTTTCAGATATATGTTATACACCCATAACCAAGGCACTCATAGTCCTCCATCATAATCCCTGGTCCCTTTCCAGGCCCCTCTCTCCATCCTCTTCTATGGTAACCACGATTCTGCAATCAGACTTGTGGTGGTGAGGATATATAGAAAAAGGAACTTTCATACACTATTGGTAGGAAAGGAGACTGGTCCACTTTCCCTATGGAAAACAGCATGGTGATTTCTCAGAATTCTAAAAATATTCAGTAGATCTACTATCGGATCTATCTATTCCATGCTCAGATAGCCTGTAAAATAATAAAATCCAATTTGAAGAGATAATAGCACCACTATTCACAATAGCTAAGCTATGGAAATAAGTAAGATGTGTGGGTGAGTAAGACGTGGTACATATGCATGATGGAATACTACTTAGCTATTAAAAAGATTAACTTTTGCCATTTGTGTTAACTGGAAGAGAATCATGCTAAGTGAAATAATCCAGAACGAGAAAGACAAATACCAGATGGTTTTACTTATATGTGGAACATAGACAAACAACACGAAGGGTCAGACAGAAACACGCGGCTTATTCAATCATTTGTGGTGGGCACTTAGGTTGTTTTTACATTTTATATTGGCTATTGGCTATTCCACTTCTGAGTATTTATTCAAAGAATATGAAAACTTTAATTCGGAAAGAAATGTGTAGCTCTGTGTTAATTGCAGCACTATTTACAACAATGAAGAGGTATAGGGGAGAGTATGGTTTGGGTCCAGCTTGGAATTTCACTTTCTCATGACAGCTCTCACCTGGTTTCTAGGTTTGCCCCTTCTGCCTGTCAGTATACTGTGAATTTACTGTCAGTGTGTTCACATGAAAATTTGGGCACAAGTTTTATAAAGCAGCAATGTCTGATCTTTCGTTAATTCTCTGTACTACAAGAGTCCCCAATTTAAATGTCTGGTATGAAATCTCCCTCTCCGTGACTAAAATATATTAATAAATATATCCATTTTGTTAGGCTTGTGATATCAAAAAAACAAAATCAATATCTAAAAAATAGAAATTAAGGACGTCATATTAAGAGCTTAATTATTTTCAGCCACTTCAATTTTTTTGTTTGTTTTTTTAGTTGAAACACATATTAAACTTTCTATCAAGTTCCTGTCATCTTTTAAGTACAAACTCACAAACCAGATCATTACGTCTTTGTTTTAAGCACCTTGTTAGTCTTTAATTTGAGAATCGTTTTCTACCATTGTTCTTTATTAAATGGTAAGTTACGTTTTCAGGGAGATTTTTTAAAGATTTATTTGTGCATACAGAACTGGGGTACAGGCCAGAGGTGCAGGGGTGGTGAGAGGATTCACCAGAGACAGAGTGGGGAGCAGAACAGGCAGAAGGACAAAGTACCCCGTTGAGGGGAGCAGCGGGCAGGTCAGGAGAGGTCTGCCGCGCCATGTGGGTCAGCTCCCTGGCGGGGGATCCAACTTGTACTGCAGTGGCTTTGGAGAGCTTCATAATGTAGTGATATTACCTGTTGTGCCACCAGGGAGGGTCCCTATACTTGTGTGTGTGAAAAACCTGTCACCTTTCTTGTCATCTTTTATATTACTTTATTTTTTTAATTTTGTTTTGGTCTTTACTCTGATGCCTCATATGGAAGAAACAGAAAATCACATTTTCAAAAGATGGAAAATGAAGTAAAGCGAACAGCAATACAGCATAGCTAGGTTTTAGGATTTGTTTCTTTTATTATACTTTTATTTGTTTTCAGTTTCACTCTTCTAAGCATTTATCTTACATTTCTGTTTGTTTAATTTTTCTTTTCCATGTATTGCCCCCATAACCCACTCCATCCCTGCTCAAATGCTATGAGTTGTCTCAAGTCCACGTGGTTAGAAAAACTGCAGTGAAAGCATTCAGTGGTCTAATTCTCTGACATTAAGTTCCTGTTCCTCTTTCTCTCATAACCAACATCAGTTTTATCTTTTCCAAAAGGGGAAAATGGCTATTTGAGTAACACGGAATAAAAAAGCTGATGCTTTCAAGCTGAATTTTGGCTTCCACCTTGTGCTGAGGAAATATTGAAAGCATTGAGGCACCAGCTGACGCTTCAAACAAAGGCCAAGCCTCCGTGGAGCCGCTTAGCAGTGCTTCTTCAGCTGGGAGCAGTAGCTGGGCTTTTGCCAGTGTCATGTGCCTCTGATCAAAAAGGATTCTAGAAGGTTTGAAAAACAAGCTTTACTTGAAAAGGCAATCAAAGAAGAAGACTGTAGGGTGAGGGAGGAAATGGGCAAGAAAAGAAAATATGTCACCTTTTATGCTTTGCCTTCCCCTATTAATAGTCGTATCAGTATCAGAAGGTGAGAGAAAGCTATCCCTCAGATTATTCCCATATTTTCCCCTTTTAATTTTGCTGGGAGCCTTCTATAGTTCCACACTGGAAACGTTTACAATTGAAACAAAATTCCAAAATTCTCAATTTCAAATGAGAAAGAAATTGAAATAAAAAACTGACTTTAGTATGTACTGTGGTTGAACACAGATGAACTTCTCACGTGTTTTTTTTTTTTAAGATTTTATTTACTTATTTTTATTATTTATTTTGTACTTGGGTGCAAGCCAGAAGTTCAGAGGTGGCAAGAGGATTCACCAGAGACAGAGTGGGGAGCAGAACAGGCTGATCCATGAAGTACAGTGCTGAGGGGAGCAGTCGGCAGGTCAGGAGAGGTCTGCCCCGCCAAGTGGGTCACCTCTGGGGCAGGCAGGGATCGAACTCACAATGAAGCAGCTGCGGCTCACTTGCAGTGCTGCGTCTTAACCCACTGTGCCACCAGAGAGGGCCTTCACATGCTTTTCATCCTCTCATTGACTTTGGCTCACTTTATCATTTTTACAGGGTGTTTGATTTCATGAAGACACTGTCCTTCAAGCCACCTTCTGACTTCATGCTGTAGCAAACTGAAAACAAGCCATTAAGGAAAATTACTTCATAGCATTTACTCTTTAATTTTATATCTAAAGAGAGAAAAGAATGTCCTGTTTATGAGCACAATTACCATTTGTACCTCTCTATGGTAAAGAAAGACATGGTCAAGAGATTCTTTCTCTGTAATTAGTAATGCAGTTTATGTTTGGCATTCAGAAACCCCCAAGAAACAAACACGGGCAGAGGAGGAAGCTCATTCCATGCTGTTTAATGTGAGAGTTGCTTTTGAAAAATGATTGCAATGAGTGATCAAACATTTGTTTTCTTCTGGCCAGAGGGAGTTTTTTTTTTTTTTTAAACAATAGTTTATTTTTACATCATTTTGTGCCTCTTTCCATCTCAGTTGTCATCCCCATGGGCTTCCGGTCACCAAATCACCCGTGTGCCATCACCACAGTCCAGTGCACTTCCCTTCCCTCCCCCACCATTTTTGATTCCATTTCCCACTCCACCCCCATAAAATGTCTCTGGTATTTAGTTCATTTTTATTATTATTTCCCCCCTGGTCCTTTATGCTGCTGCTATGAGTGAAATCATCCAGTATTTTTCCTTTTCTTTCTGGATTATGTCACTAAGCATGATCCCTTCCAGTTCCACCCATGTTGCTGCAAAAGGCATGACTTTATCTTTTTTGATTGCTGAGTAATATTCCATTGTGTATATGGACCACATCTTTTTAATCCAGTCATCCATTTTTGGGCATTTGGGCTGTTTCCATGTCTTGCCTATTGTAAACAAAACAGCAATAAGCATGGGAGTGCAGGTGTCCTGTAGAATCAGTGTTTTTCAGAGGGAGTTTTTTTTTTACTGTTTTATTTTTTTAATTTATTTTTAATATATTAATTATATCACCTTTCATTTTTGTATAATGTATGACTTCCCTGTGAAATTCGCACCACCAGTCCACTTGTGCACCATCACCATATTCCCTTGTGCTCTTGAGATTTGATGAGTTGGCATCGGTCGAAGCTGGCGTCCAGGGACCTGGTCTCCTCTTGTGGGATTTTTAGATCTTCTCAGATCTAAAATTTTTTTTTTATTCACATTTTTTTTATTTATTATTTTTTAAATTATTACAAAAGTTTATTTTTACATCATTTTGCACATTTTTTTTTCCATCTCGATTGTAATCCCTGCGGGTTTCCCATCACCAAATCACCCCTGTGCCACCACCATAGTCCCGTGCATTTCCCTCCCTCCCCTCCCCCGTTTTTGATCCCATTCCCCACTCCACACCCACAAAATGTCTCTGGTATATGGTTGTTCATTATTTTTGTTATTTTCTCGCCTGCTCCATTATACTCCTGCTATGAGTGAAACCATCCGGTATTTTTCTTTCTCTTTCTGGCTTATCTCACTAAGCATGATCTTTTCCAGCTCCATCCAAGTTGCTGCAAAAGACATGTGTTTCTCTTTTTTGGTTGCTGAGTAATACTCCATTGTGTATATGTACCACATCTTTTTAATCCAGTCATCTACTTTTGGGCATTTGGGCTGCTTCCATGTTTTTCCAATTGTAAATAAAGCAGCAATAAACATGGGGGTACAAGTATCTTTTTCAATCAGTGTTTTTGTAGATACCTAGGAGTGGGATTGCTGGGTCATAGGGAAGCTCCATGTTTAGCAGTTTGAGGAACCTCCAAACAGTTTTCCATAGTGGTTGTACTAGTTTGCATTCCCACCAGCAGTGCAGGAGAGTTCCTTTTTCTCCACATCCTCGCCAACATTTGTTGTTGCTAGTTGTTTGAAGATGTGCCATTCTCACTGGGGTGAGGTGGTATCAGATCTAAAATTTTACAGGTGAACTATCAAGAGCTTCAAAACAAAGTTCTATCAACTGCTGAAATTATTTTTAAAGAGAGAGAGAAAAGAAGTGAAGTGATGTCTAAGAAGACTCTCTTCACACAGTGATGACTCAGATTTATATTGGGGTATGTCTACTAGATAATAAAAATGTAAAATCAAGATGTGTACCCGCTTTGGTGGAAAGTGGGTGAAGCATATGCACCGGGCAGGGTGTGAAGCTGTACTCCCACAATTACAGAGTTGTGTAAATAGTGGGCAAGTCAATAACATCTGAGGAAAAAAGAGTTGTGCCCAAAACGCAAATCTCCACCCTCCCTGGTGGCACAGTGGGTTAAAGCACAGCACTAAGAAACTAAGGCCACTTCGGCATGAGTTCGATTCCCGCATGAGTTCGATCCCCGCCTGCTCCGGAGGTGACCACATGGCGCGGCAGACTTCTCCTGACCCGCCCGCTGCTTCCCTCAGCAGTGTACTTCGTCCATCTGCCTGTTCTGCTCCCCACTCTGTCTCTGGTGAATCATCTCACCCTCCACATCTCTGGCCTGTACCCCAGTTCTGTATGAATAAATAAATAAATCTTAAAAAAAAAACACCGCAAATCTCGTCATTCAGATGATGACTTCATCTTCCCATGGAGTTTTACAGCTGCACGGATGACCCGAGAAGGCAGATGGACAGTCAACAAAGTGAAGTTTGAAATGTGCTTTGTAAAACTTAGTGGAAGAGGGCCTTCCCTGGTGGCGCAGCAGGTTAAAGCACAGCACTAAGAAGCTAAAGCCACTTCAGCATGAATTCGATCCCTACCTGCCCCAAAGGTGACTATATGGCAGGCAGACCTCTCTTGACCTGTGACCTGCCTGCTGCTCCCCTCAGCAGTAAAATTCATTGATTTGCCTGTTCTGCTCCCCACTCTGTCTCCGGTGAAGCCTCTGCAGTTCTGTATAAATAAATCTTTAAAAAAAAAAAGTTAGTGGAAGAGCATCTGGGTCATCACTAGTGATAGAAACAGCTTGTTGGACTTTCATCCTGTGAACTTTCCACATTTTCACTTTGAATCCGTGAACATGAACTTTGCTCTGAGTAGATTAAAATTGTTTGAATCTGGAATCTGGGTTTTCAGCCCGTGTCCCACAAATCTGAGCAACACGCCATATTGTGACGTTGACACACAGTTCCAATCATGAGGCGATTTACTTAGTCTTCATAGGCATAGGCTGAGCGGTGCTTAGTGAACAATTCAGTAGTGACAGCCCACTGTCCCTATAGAGAGTAAACCGTCATCTCCTTCCTGTGAAATCTTTGTCATTCTGCTTCTCCATGGAGAGAGCAAACCATTGATAACACCTTTAGTGAGCATTTGGAAAACTTGTGTTGAAGAGTTCAGGTGCATATAATGTTTCTAACCATATTCTTAATATTTTTTTTTCTTTTAGGTTCATAAATCTGCAAAAAAAGTTGCTCTGTACAGCATGTTATTGACATTTGTAACATCCTAACCTATGTTCAATTAGTCAACCTGAGTAATGTTTGTTAAGATGAAATTGGGTATTGCTTATCCTTTAAACAGAGATTACCCAGTGTGAGAATACAAGCCTATCCTGGGAACCACTTTCAGGGAAGCAATATGGATGGAGGAAGCTAATCTGTTTCTAATAATTGTCTCTAGACTATTCCCTAAAATATGACTTGTCAAAGAGCTTGATGACTGGGTCTTACAAATTTACTTATTTTACTTAATATGTAAAACAAAATCAGGAGCAAATCCTATCGGAAGAAAGTGCTCCAGAAACACTTCCTCAAAACTATTGACAGTATTTTATTGTTCAAGTTTCAAAATGAGAATACACTTACCATCTAGTTCACTTCAGAAAATAAATGCCACAGAATCATACAGTAAGTACACAGAAGGGTCCCTCCATGGTGGCTCAGTGGGTTGGGGCACAGGACTGCAAGCTAGTCGCAGCCTCCTCAGTGTGTGTTCCATCCCACCCCCGAGGTGACCTACATGGCGAGGATCGACCTGTTCTGCTCCCCACCCTGTCCCTGGCGAACCTTCTCACCACCCCTGCACCTGTAGTCTGTACCCCAGTTCTGTATGCATAAATAAATGAATATTTTTAAAAAATGCACAGGAGGGAAATAATCAATAGTATAATTAACCTTATAGTCGGTAAACAATATCCATCACTATTGTTTCTTTTGTAACTGAGAGAGTGACGAAAGCCAACAGGGAAACACTTGTAAGGAAAATGCTAAAAAATGTTCCTTAAAAATACATGGTAAAAAAAAAAAAATGCATGGTAAGGCCCTCCCTGGTGGCGCAGCGGGTTAAAGCGCAGCACTAAGAAGCTAAAGCCACCTCCGCATGGGTTCGATTCCCGCCTGCCCCGGAGGTGACCACATGGCGCGGCAGACCTCTCCTGACCCGCCCACTGCTCCCCTC
>NW_004567115.1:44737018-44757516 GCF_000260355.1 Condylura cristata | reverse complement strand
TAGCGTCTAAGTGCTGTGCTTTAACCCGCTGCGCCACCAGGGAGGGCCTACACCCACATTCTTACTCCCTGTGAACCTCGTTTCTCTCTCTTATGGCTGTAACCAGGGCAGGCTTGAAACAGCACACGGAGTTGTGGTTCAAAAAAAGAAAGTGCTGGGTTGGCGAGTTCTTATTCTCGAAGAAGCAGAAAGAGAAAACACGCAGAAGCAAGAGGAATAAATGTTTGGTTGTGATCTCCTTGCTCCAGGAGTTTACTCCGGCCACACCCAGGCCCTAGGACACCAGGAAGATAACTCTTACTGCTACTAATCCCACACTTTACGTACATTGCTGGGAGTTGCTATACGCGCCATATTAAACACTTCTCATTTCCTCTTCACCAGAAATAAATTTGCTCTATTTGCCTATTTTTCCAATTTCCTATTTTCCTTTCTTGTAACCACTCACCACTACTATTAAGTGCATCTTACTAAGAAATAAAAGCTAATGTTGAAAAACAACCGAAGTCAGTCTTGGAGAAAAAATAGTGTAAGAAGCAGGGGATAAAAAGGATGGCAAAGGAATAAAGAAGGATGTGTTAAAAATAGTAATAATTCACAAGTCAAGTGGCCAAATGTCGTCTTCAGTCCCCTCTCTTCTGTTAATCTTATTAACCAAAATAAAAGTTTGGCATATTTGTGGTTGAGTAACTCAAAACCATATCAAAAGTCCCTGCATAATATAGGTACTTCTGCCTTTACAAATGCTGTTTCATAGTGACAGACAGTAAAAATGTTTGGATGTTTGCAAGGGTAAAGTAAGTTAAATTGCTTAAGGTTTGTGTGTGTGCGCGTGCGCTCATATGGCTTCCTGGATCTTTACACAAAGAACCCTCCTTCTTGGCCCTCCCTGGTGGCGCAGCGGGTTAAAGCACTGCACTAAGAAGCTTAAGCCACTTCCGCATGAGTTTGATCCCTGCCTGCCCTGGAGGTGACCACAGGGCATGGCAGACCTCTCCTGACCCGCCCGCTGCTCCCCTCAGCAGTGTACTTCCGTTGATCGCCTGTTCTGTTCCCAGCTCTGTCTCTGGTGAATCTCCTCACCCACCACACCTCTGGTCTATACCCCAGTTCTTATATGCATAAAAATAAATAAATCTTTAAAAAAGAGAGAGAAATGAACAAAAGCATGTGAAAGGAAAAATCTTTAAAATTATTTTTTAAAGTGATTGCTATGCCTCATTGACAAAAACTAAACCTTACTTTTTTTAATTTTTTTTTTTTTTGCTTTAAAAGCAGGGAAGAGTTTCATCCAATTCATAGGAAAATTAAATAGGAACATTTAAAAGCAATCCAGTTTATTGCTAGATTAATTGGAGTGAGTCAATGAAATATTATTTCCTTTCTCCTGTCTGGTGTCGACCTTCCTGAAGAAGTGCAAACACCTGTGGTAAGAAAAGACATATGCATGTAAAGATTGAATGATAACAAGTGAGAATTATTTCCTTTAACAAAAATCCACATTGTTCTTACTAAGTGCAGGGAGGTTCTAAGTACTTCCCCCAAAGGCTGCCCACTTGACTCTTTAACAGCCTTAGCTATCCCATGTCAGTCCCATTTTATAGATGAGGAAATTAACGTGTCATTGTAGAGACGTGCTGCTAGCATGTTGTTATTGCAGTGATCTGCCATTCACAAGCAGGCCTTCAGTGTGATGGACATAGATGCTGGTTACAACTTACTTGCTGAACTATAAAGAGACTTGAACTTTCCGGTCCAGCTATAAAAAGGAGGAGCTGAGACGGGTTGTCTGCAGCCTCTTCCTGTTTCTCTTCCATCTTCTTCTCTTCTTCCTTCCCCTCCTTTCCTAGCTCCTCCTTTCCTTTCTTCTCCTTCCCCTTTCCTCCTCCTCTGCTTCTCCTTTTCCTTCTCCTCTTCCCTCTCTTCTGCTCCTCCTTTTGCTTCTTCCTTTTTCCATCAACCCCTTTGATTGCTAGAGCATTTGGCACATGACAAGTACTTCATACATAGTTTTCAATATTTATCTATATGTCCTGCTTTGGAAAGATGTTTTGTAATTTCAAAGATTTGTGGTTTTTTTTTAAGATTTGTTTATTTGTGCGTACAGAGCTGGGGTATAGGCCAGAGGTGCAGGGGCAGTGAGAGGCTTCACCAGAGACAGAGTGGGGAGCAGAACAGGCTGAGTGATGAAGAACACTGCTGAGGGGGGCAGCTGGCGCTCAGGAGAGTTCTACTGTGCCATATGGGTCGCCTCTGGGGCAGGGATCAACTCATGCTGAAGTGGCTTTAGCTTCTCAGTGTTGTACTTTAACTTTCTGAAAAAAATATAAACATGCTACTGAAGGCAAATTTGTAAACAGCCAAAGTGCACCCCAACCAACTGCCCTGACAGCAATCTCCCGCGTCACCATGCTGTCCCTGTGACTCCGCCTTCTCTCGTCGTCACAGACACTCAGTGCACAGTATTCTCTACACACTTACGCTCCCAGGGGACACACTGGAGATACTTTTCGGGAATTTAGGGAAGATTTCTAGGTGTGTCAACTGTCTCTTTTGCCTTCCATTTAACCTTTATTTCTTTCTCCAGAATTTCCTCAAAATCCCCAAACACCTTTCCTCTATTGATAACAAGCCTTTAAAGGTCAAATTAGTTGCCCATAATCATCTAATCTGAAAGAGGGCAAATATGGGACTTTGTGTTGTTACATAAAATTGAAAAGCAGGTCTAGCAACTCACTCGTCTCTCTGACTCTAATGCAGGTGGTTATCCTAGCAGGGTTTCCTACAATTGGGAGCAACCTGAACACAGTGTGGTGGGGGCTTTCAACTGCAGGGTACAAGAAATACCGTGTATGCCCCTCTTATTTATGGGGGGGCACAGAAATTCAGGAGGTAAAATTTCATGAGGACTAGATGCCATCTCTCCTCAGGCTCAGGGACATTCAGTTCTGCATTGTTGTCAGCTTGGAATTACTTTATAATGAAATCAATAGAATGTTCCTATTACACAATAAAAATCCCGTAGAGTGTTGACTACATAAATGTGCATATATTTCTAAAAACTAGAAGAGCATTAAATGACTTGTAGTTCTAGCCTCCCAATTTGTAATTTTTCTCCAGGGTACACATCATTTTCTCTAAGTCTTGCAGAATTCAGAATGCTCTGATGGCAAAGGGGATTGTTTTGATCTGTCTTAACAGTAAGCTATAGGACCATTGTGAACTAGGTTTGAAGTAGACAGATAGTATGATGATTACAATGTGCATTAAAAAAGTCCTATAGCTACGTAATCTCTTAATAAACCATCATTTATTTGGCCTGTCAACTGTTTCCACTCATAAGGCATGACAGATTTCCTTTCTGCCTTTTCTCTCTTTCTCAATTTAAACATTATCTAAATTGAAAGAATATTTTCTGTGTTCAAAATGTACTGAAGACCCATTTTACTCAAGCGAATGACTTAGTAAAACATGTTTTACCAGGATCATTTTTAAAGTAAAATGTGAAGTTGAAGTTGCTCCAGACTTTGACCCTTAGGCATTGGTAAAATCCTCAGATGCAGTCAAGTCCCTGTGTGAGGATTGTAAATATACATGGTGAAGGAACCTTCATTTCTGGTAGTCTATATTTTTATTCTGTAGACCTGTAAGCACTGCTTGCTTAAACTTTATTGGCAGAAACAAGTTCTATTCCCAGTAGGGTATTCATTCTTCCAAAGACATGTGAGCATAAATACAGAGATCCTTTTTTAAAGCCTTTATTATATATTAGAACTTATTCTGTTGGGTATAACATCTTCTCTTAGACTGAATAATCTGGTGGAAAGATCATCAACAGGAAAAATTTGATTCTAAACTTATCTGTGATAACGATGACCTGTGTTGTCTGTAATAAGTTACTTACCTTCTTTGAGACACAGTATGGTTATTAATCTAATAAATACGTAAATAAATAAATAAAAGGAGGAGAGACTCCCTGGTGTCTCAGGGGTTAAGTTTCATGCATCTAGCCATAGCCAGCCAATGAGGCCTGAGCTCAAAATCCAGCAGAGAGGTGACCCACCTGGGGCAACAGACCTCACCACTCTCATTCGCTGCCCCCCTCAGCAGTATATTTCAGTCAATCTGCCTGTTCTGCTCCCCTCTATCTCTGGTGAATCCTCTCTTCCCCTTGGATCTCTGGCTTGTACTCCAGTTCTTATATGAATAAATAAATAAAAATAAATCTTCAAAAAATACAATAAATAAATGGAGGAACAGGGTTAAGTGAAGCTATGTGGTAGAACTGTGAGCACTGAATAAACATGATGTGATTTGATAAAGGTTTGCTCTAATTTGGTGCTTCTTAAATATAAATTTCCCACATTTAAGGAGAGAAAAATGAAATAACTTGAGCAGAACTAAACTATGCAAAGGCTTTACCCAGAACTTCACAAAAGGAGGCAGTTCAATGCATAATAATCAGAAAAAGCACATGCTAGAAAATTATCTTTTAATAAAAATGACTTCCAGAAAAAAGAGATGTCAAGTGTGACTAATAAGTAGAGCAACTGCTCTCCTAGACTGAAAGTGGAATGTTATTTGGTGGTACCACTTTGGAAACCTCTCAGTATTATCTTCACCAGTTGAAAATGTGCAAACCCTCGACCCAGAAATGTATAAAAATGTACATCAAAAGACAAGCATGGCTCTGTTCAGAATAGCATTATTTGTAATAGTACAAAACTTAAATGACCTCAAGGTCCATCAGCTGTAGAACAGGTAAGAACCTTGAGGTATACTCACATGATGAAACACTATACAACCATCAAAAAGGTTGTCCCCACCCACATGCCTCTTACATATTAGTCAAAAGAAGATGGAAAAGAGGCTTTATTATCTGATTCTACTTTATGAGTTTTCCAAACAACCGATTTATGGTGTTTGAAAGGGTGGGGTAGTGACTTAGAGGAGTCTTCTGTGATGCCTGCAATCTATTTCTTCATTTGGGGGCAATAATGTAGGAGGTCTTATTTGCATTAATTTACCAAGCTGCATACATGTGATGTTGTGCATGTTATGTATGTATATGATGCCTCCATGAAAGAGTTAAAAAAAAAAAAACCTAGCCCACGTGACCTTCGTATTCTGCCATAGAGAGTTACTAAGGATGACTCAATAAACAGTGCTCAGCATAAAATCAACTTTGCTCTCATTCCCCCATTGTTTAGATTTTCAGCAAGGGAGTACTTCTGCTATTCTTTATTTAACCCTCCCCCCCCCTCACCCTTTGTACTGTGCTATTAACTCCATCTTTGATAAATCTCCCTGAAGCAATATCCCCAGAATCTCTATTTTTCTTATTTTTCAGTTATTACCTTTTATAAGATTAGTCAGTCCTTATCCAACATCATCCAGTGACCCCTCTGGGGTAGATATTACTGGCATCTAGGAAGAGTTGAGATGTTTTGGAAGCAAAACTTGCTGCACTGTGATTTACAGGCTTGGTTTTTGGAAAGCAGTTTGTTTTATTCTTTATATCATTCCCTTATTTATATATGGCTTCAGAACAAGTGAAACATATAGTCTGGTTATTGTCAGGATGTGGAGGAAGCCAAAACAGTGTGGAAATGTAACTTTGTAAATTCTTTCATGTGACAGTTGCAAGCATGATTTTTCAGAGTGTATACAGTGTGCTTGTATATCCTGTCTGGGGAAGAGGTACTGTCCCCTTCTAAATGGAAGAAGAAATCAAATCAGCCCTGGCACCAGCCCAAATGATGTTAGGGTCACCCCTGGGTAGTGCCAATTTATTCAGCTTAATCGCTAATCATTCCTAAGACAAGATGTCAGCAGAGTTGACCCTGGTCTATAAAAGATCATTCTAACAGAAAAAAAAAAAAATCCTGCTTTCCCCCTTTCTGGTTATTAGTTCCATATTCATGGCATAGCAGAAATTATGGATTTTACTGAGTAGATCTGCCATTGTGGCAGTTAAACAAACACACGATGAATTCTAAAATATCACATGACTAAACCATCTTTGGAGATTAGCATTCTTAATTTAGTCATGACACTAATTGCATTAAACTGTGATTCATCAAGTATGTGCTTTATTTTTATAGAGAACTAATATATTTGTACAATTGCTTTGCCCCCCCAAAATATTTTTTATACCAAAACAGTCTTCCAATACACTAATCTACAGACATTTAAAATCAGCTAGGAAATTAAGCATGCCCTCTGATTTAGGCTTAAAATCCTGTGCAAGCATAAAAAGATTCAGATTTTGGAAGCACAAAATTTGGAAGCAACACTACTGCCAAACAAGCTGGCAGAAGTGCAGGATCTGTTCTTCCCTCTTGCCATATGGACCGCAACTCTGGGCTTAATGTAAACATTCCGTTTCCTTACAAAAATCATTTCATCGTCAATGCTCCCATAGAAACAGTGCGTTTCCATTTCTTTGTGAATTCTAAATAATGAGCGCAGGTAAACCTTTGAGGTTCAGCTTGGCTTGAACCAGGATCCACATGATTAAATGCTTATTCAAAACTCTTTCATCTGGAAGTCTTACAAGAAGGCTTGTTTTTGTTTTACTGCCTTTCTTAAAGTGTTTCAGTATTTCCAGTTTGACTCCCATCTCATACCAGAAGGTGAAAAGACACTGGGAATGATTGCTCTTTCAGTGAATTTCAAAAGAAGTTCTGGGTTTGATTTCAAGTAAATATTTGGCTTTGTTTTCAATTTTCTGACCTGGATGGCTCAGTCTTTTGAGGTCTCTTTCTAATAGATATAATTTTATCATTCTGATGGTGCCTACATTTGTGAAATAAATTGGAGAATTGAGCCAATTACCCACATAGTTCAAGCTCCCATGTCATTTTGTCTTAATTATATAGATATTTCATGAGAGTGAACATTTGGCCAGGACCCTTCTTTCGATAATTGCTCTGATTCTTCACTCTGCATGTGCACAATTTGGGTTTCAGATCAAAGTATTAATATGTATTGTTTTGATTATGTTTTCTCATATTATGGATCAAAATATATAAAAAGCTTGGAAAACATTGAGTAATGAACCATTCTTCTACTGACATATATACTCTCCTCACATATCATTGGAAATGCTGGAAAATCGAATCTTAAATGCTGAGAAAGTAAGCAACCTTTAGTTCTTCAATTATTCTTCCATTAAGGAGAATGAATTCACCTGGCTTCTTTCACACAAAGTACGAATGTTGTCAGATATAATCGATATGCTGTTGTGAATAAAACGAAGCTGGTGGGAATGCACACTAGTACAACCACTATGGAAAACTGTTAGGAGGTTTCTCAAACTGCTAAACATGGAGCTTACATATGACCCAGCAATCCCACTCCTAGGTATCTACCCAACACACACAAAAACACTGATTCAAAAAGACACCTGCATTCCCATGTTTATTGCTGCTTTATTTACAATTGGAAAGACATGGAATCAACCCAAATGCCCAAAAGTAGATGATAGGATTAAAAAGATGTGGTACATATACACAATGGAATATTACTCAGCAACCAAAAAAAGATAAATTCATGCCTTTTGTAGCAACAAAAGGATGGAGCTGGAAGGGATCATGCTTAGTGAAATAAGCCAGAAAGAAAAGGAAAATTACTGGATGGTTCCACTCATAGCAGGAGTATAAAGGACCAGGGGAGAAAATAATAATAATGAACAGCTATAAACCAGAGACATCTTATGGGGGTGAAGTGGGGGATGGGATCAAAAACTGGGTGGTGTGGAAATGCACTGGACTATGTTGATGGCACACGGGTGAATTGATGGTGGGAAACCCATGGGGATTACAACGGAGATGGAAAAAGGCACAAAATGATATAAAAAATTATTATATTATTTTTAAAAAATGAAGCTGTGTAGTAAACACCGTGCTGTGGGTGGACAAAGTCCCAAATAAATGTGAAGGTGAAGTAGGTGATTTCTTCCAGGAAATTCCAGAAAGCTTTCAATACAAGACATTTATGATTCATTTGTAATTATTTGTTGTTAGGGAATAACCCTCTAGTTCTAGGAAATGACAGCACAATGAAACCTAGACTATTAATATATGTAAACTTGATGGTTTCCTTTGTCACTTAATCATGTAATAGATCTCAAGATTTTTTGTTTTTGTTTTTCCTTCAGGAGTTTTTGAGTGGCTTGCAGTTGTAAGTTCACAGGGGACACATTTTGAGGGCAGGGGTTGTCCGCTGGGAAGGTAGGCTTGAACAAGGGTGATGATTCCCTGCCATACTGCAGGGAAGGTGTGAGCGTGGTGCCGTACACCACGGGGAAAGTAACTTAAAATAATGAGAAGAGGCGTTAGAGAAGTGGTAGCTATCACATGTGCCAACTCCTTAAGAACTTGGCCTCAGAGATGGAAACTCAGGCTTATGTTAAGTAATTCAAGCATCTAACAGAGTTGTCTCAGTGATGACGAATCTTTTGTATAATCATATGTTGTTAAGATATGTATATTGATTACACTACTGTATACATTTAGAGTGTCGTATACCTTTATCTTGTCTTTAACCAAAGGCATGAAATGTGCTTCCTTTTATGTTCAATTTCTTCTGAGTAGCTTTAATGTACTCTTGTTTTGGATGGGCTTTCTTCTATTCTGGTAATTACATTGGGTTTCTTTTTAGTACATGTTCTTGTCAATGATATTCTTGCCCTGCTGTATATGAAGATTTTGAGTTGCAGGGGCTCTCAGTATTCCTTTTTGACTATTTTAGTTAACTACTACTTCTGCCATTCAATATTCAAGAAACTGACATTTCAGTATTTCTGGACAAAATCTCCAACTTTTTGCAAACTTGACAATGAACAAAATGCTAGACTTCATTTCCAAAAAAAAAAAGAGAGAGAGAGAGAGAGAGAGAACATGAAAAGATAACAATAAAATATTATTACAGGGATGAATAGTTACAAGTGTTTTAAGAATCTGCAGAAAAATGAGAAAAATAAACATTTGTTATCACACAACAAAAAAGTAAAAATCTTACTTCAGTCCTGAAATCCTAAGTCCAGTCATAAAATGTTTGGATATGTTTCCTCAGTGTCGAAATCTAGATAGTTCACTTACTTTGATGGAAGAAATTCCACTGGTGATATGAATTCTTGAACTTAAGGATAAGCTGTTAACTATAAAACCTCTAGAGATGATGACCCATTTAGGCATTTAGACTAAATAAACACTTTGATGGTGGTTTGTGCAATGCAGAAATCAAAGGTTTTCCATTGCTTCACTTGGAGTTGGGTGTGTTTTCAGGAATTCTGAAGACAGTCACTCACCACCATCCTATAAATCAACTTAAGTAGTAAATTCCTCCTTCCTCCCAATTACAACTGCTAATGGTTATCTATTATTTTAGAGCTGTATTCATTTTTGCTCAGGAAAGCAAAGAGAAGTGTACATGCTATGTTCTGGTGGTGTGTGATGATGGAGTAATAATACCACCTGTAATTAATCGTCATCTTTATTGTGTGGCTTTTGTGCCATGCTTTCACAGATATGAATGTATTCGTCATGTGGTGATGATATTTAATATTTATTGAACATGTACTATATCCCTAGTGCTAGACTATGTGCTTATGCATTTCCTCATTTCATTCTCACAGCAGTCTACAGGGTGCTACATCTCTGGACCTGGAAACTTAAGTGAAAGATCAGTGACATACCAGCAGACAGTGACATGGGCAGGATTTGAACTCCGGTGGTGAGCACAATCACACCTCCATGCTCTCAGTTGGCAACTGTCAAGTTACACTGCCTTTAACTGTGATATTTTGAAAACGTTTCCATTCATGAATGTAAAATAGTTCAGTTTCCTTTACTTTTAAAAATAAAGTTGTATTATTTTCTCAAAAATTAACACAGGCTCGGTGTTAGATGATTTTACCCAACTTCTGGCAACTGTAAAAGTCCTGAGCATGTTTGAGGTGGGCAGTGTATTATTTTTTTTAATGTACCATTTTTTGATTGTTAGAGCATTCAAGGAATACCTGGGGGAGGTTAGAGATCTTATCAGGAGAGCTGATGGCTTTGGGAGAAGGAAGGTGAAGAACACAGAGAGAAATTAGAGACAGTTTCTAGAATTCCTGAGCTGTGTTTGTGATGTGTTGGGAGTCCACTTAGCAAACGCGTCAGCACTCAAAATACGGACAGAGGCAGAAGCTCTTCCTGTCTTGGAAGGGGGGGAGGTGGCAGAGCTGTGATTGAATGTCTCCATCTCTGGAGCTCCCCACCCTTAGGCAGGTAGATGGAGAGAAGTCAGATTCTCACACTATATTTACTATTGGAGGGAGGTTCAAAAGCTCCTCTCTCTCTCTCTCTCTCTCTCTTTTTTTTTTCTTGGCAATTGGCTCTCTTCCAAATTTAAATAGGAGAGAAGGTGCTCACTCACCTGAGGATTTCACTCATCTTCTGTTCTGTGGGTCTTCATTTTTCCTTCCTAATTTTTTCATTTATAAATATCCTCTTGACAACGAAAAAGCGATGGAAATGAAATGGACATTTCTGAGAAACACTCAAAACCCCCACTCGTGTTTGATATTATAAATTGTAATTGAAAAATAAAATTGAATTAAAAAAAGATTTATTTATTTGTGCATACAAGAACTGGGGTACAGGCCAGAGGTGCTGAGGGGTGAGAGGATTCAGCAGAGACAGAGTGGGGAGCAGAACAGGCAGATCGAGGGGAGCAGCGGGTGAGACAGGAGATGTCTGCTTGTTATGTGGGTAATCTCCCCAGATGGGAATTGAACTCCTGTTGCAGTGGCTACAGACAACTTCATGGTGCTGTGCTTTAAGCGTTGAGCCGCCAGAGAGGGCCCCAAAAAATTGATTTCTAAGAGAGGGTTTTCGTTAACCTGAGATTCTGTTGAGTCATAACATGGCATCATCTGCTACAAAGAAAAATTTTAATCCACATTTATCTTTTCCTTTCTATATTTACAACAAAAAAAAACTAAAAGATTTCAAAACAGCTTGCTGTTATAATTTTTGTGGAATTATAAGTCCACAAGAAATATTCACATATGTTCACCTAATACTGTAGCAAAATAATTTAGCAAAATATCTCTGTTGAGCCATTCAGTAATCATGTGGAATGACCCATAAAAAGATTACTCACAAACATAAACTACTCAAAAATCGATAAAAAAAATTACAGAACATGAACATTCCCTAATTTCATAATCATTTATATTGTTAATAATATTGTTACAAAATTAATTTAACTAAGTAAGGGCTTTGCATTAGTTGACTCTAATTCAATGGAGAAGAAATTGCATCTACTTAATGTATATTGTACCTACTTAATATTTACAATTTGATGGGATGTTTATTCTCTGACTTTAGACATGGAAGCTTAATAATAATAATGGCTAGCAAGTATAAAACTAGAGAGATTGACTTGGGGTGAAATTGGGGGCCCTGGATCATTGCCTTTTTAAGAAATCATTCTTTTTTTAATTGGGTAATAAAATAGCATAGTAGTTACCCTTGACTTATTAGGACCACCAAAGCATTAGAGTGACCAATGTCATAGGGTCAAAACAAAGCCCTTTTCACAAGAAGCACAAGGCCCCAAGTCTGTAAGGTAAAAGTTAGAAGCTACACGGCTCTGCATTTTCCAGGAGGAAAACAAAACAGAGACATGATTATCTGTATCAGATGATGAATACTAATCACCAGACCATCACACTCACATGGATCAGACCACACCCCGCCTCCACAATGGCTGGCGAGTTGCGACTTCATATTTTTAAGCTTGAAACGCTGGGGTGATTTATTTTTAAAAGCTTGATTTGAGTCTATTTTGCTTGGTTGTTTAAATTATCTGGAGAATTGATAAAACTATTAGCTCAGCTTTCATGGGAAGATGCGATCCATAAGCAGAGCTACAAATGCTAATTTGAGACACTAAATTAGAAACGAAAGTTCCAAGTTTAAACGTATTAAAGCACATGCAACATTAAGAAGTTTATACTTTGGCAGAGGGACCTGGCTGTAATCTGTTTTAAAACAAATAGATTGTGTACAGCTGTCTCTATATCCCTGGCAAAATGATGATTTAATGTTGATTAAGAGAGAAAGCCTTTGAAGTAAGGCAGCAGCAGCCTCAGAGTATGTCCTCAGTGATCATTATGAGTCTTCCCTGAAGGATGCTTTGGTGCCAAAATCTCTTTTCTCCGAACTGGTTAAGGTGGATTCAGGAGCGAAGGCGCTGTCCGTCTGAAAAGGCCTTCTCACTGACAGGCCTCTGGTGTCTTGTTCCTTTAGGACCGTGAATGTCTGAGAATAAGCAGATGGAGCCCTTTTCTTGAGAAGGGCAAGGCCCTTCAATGCGGCATCATGGCATTATTTATTCATCATGAGAACAGCGAGGGAGCGTGGGCCTTGCAGAAAAATCAAATCAGTGTTTGTTGGGTCAAGCAGCTGCATTTGGCAGAGAAGCATCTGGAGCTGACTTTGGTAACTGAGCAATTACAGGCATTATTAAAACAGAGATGCAAATGAGTAACCGGATTTTCTTCTAGGTTTTCTGTATTGCACTTGTAGCGCTTAAATTAAGACCAGGTCAAAATTGTAAAAGCTGATTCTGCAAGGGTAGGAAGTTTCTGTGCTTGTCCATCTATCAGTGGTGTTACTAAAAATATTTACATATTGGTAAACCTCAATGGACCAGATCTGCATTTCTTCATGTTTACAGGTCCAATGGATTTAGTGCCAAAGCAGTTATGTCTGTCTGTGGGGCCTAACATTGAAGGTTTGCTCACAAGTGGCGCTTCAGAGAATATCAAACATTCCAGATATTAAATGTGAATAAAACAAATAGGTGCACTGTAAAAATATCTATAAACTATTTAAAAAAAAAACAAAACGCTGTTTTGTTTTTTTTTTTAATTGGCTTAGTAGGTTTATATAATACCTACTCTGTGGCAATGACCAAGATTACATTATATTCTGGAAACCTTTGGTAAATTACCCCGTATTTACAAATCCTGGGAACTTGTTCAGATTTCAGTTTAATCTCCTCTCTATAATATGGGAACAAGAATAGTACCTATCTCTTAAGTTATCAAAAGGATTAATTAACATACAAAAAGTACTTTAATGCTTGGTGCTTAGGAATTGCTGTTGTGTGTATAAATTGAATATAGCTTTAACTAACAGCAAGCTGGAATATCATAGTGACCCTTCTCTGGGCTCTCTCACTTAGCTGTCTGCTTTTCCCCCTATATTTCAGGTCAGTCCAACTCAACAGTTCCTTACAGTGTTTCTGTTGAGGAAATATTATTCGCGTTGTCCTTCACGAAGTCCATCAGGTTATTTTCATGGACAAGTTACAATGCCCATTGATATGCTTGTGACTTTTCAATAGGAAACTGTCTTGATCTGGTGAGCCCAGAGTCAAAGCTTGAGATTTCTGCTCCTCTCCTCCCCCAGGCTCTTAGCCACACATCGTCACTATGATGCATGGAAAACATAGAAAAGAAGTTACCGATGATGGTGAAATTATAGAAATTAAGGATAGCGAAGGGGCCGGGAGAGAGCAACCGAGCCCTGTCTTCCCTGGACAACCGCCGCCTCTGCTCACTTCACCAGATCCCAGTAATAAACTCTTCAAATTCCTGGAATTGGTTCTTTTAGTTCAGGCTCTGATCTGGTCCATAAATCTCTCTTGCAGATTTAAGTATTTTCAATGGCTTTGCTTTTCCCAGGGTTTTCTTCTTACCCTCAACAAGGAAACACTCTGGTTTCTTCTTTTTCATTCGCACTCGTCCTGATTTCATCTCCCATTTTGCCAGGACAATATTTTACTTTCACTTTGAGATTAAACTCTAAGCTATCAGCCTGTAAACCTCACATGAACATACTCACGAAATATGTATTTGAGTGCTAACTGTAAGACTATGCTTAAATAGTGGAATGCAAAGCCTTCACTCATGTACAAATGTTAACATTTTAGAATGTTTCATTTACGTTTAAAATATTAGCGCATCTTCCATTCTTTTGTGGACGAGTGAAAAGGCTGCTGCTTAAATACATGAGCTGATGTTGGCAAATGTTTGTGATGTTTTAGCTGTGGACATCTCTTAAAATTGGTATTTGTAATATTAACATTTTGCCTGAGTCTTAGATTTCACTTAGTGATCAGACAATACTAATGGGTTTTCATTTGCGTACTATGAAATTTGATTTTTTATTTCTTAGCTTTAATTTGCATTTTATAAAGCAATTTGAAATGGAATTTCTGTCCCTTTACATTTGTTTATATTCCAAAGAAAAATCCAAATCCTTATTGTAAAAATCTACACACATGCTCTAAAATCAAGACTTACTATCCTGATAAATACACTTTATTTAAGAGATGCCTGCTGGAAGATGATGCAGACCTTTTTTTAAAAACTCGATATGAAGGATAAAATGACTTTTAATTGTCTAGTGATTTAAAATAAGTTCAGTAGTACAAATTCCACATCTGCTTCAACTGCAGACATATAAAACCAGTGTGACAAAAAGGCATCATTAAGCAATCTGATTTTCTTGTTGGGAGGGTTTAATGCTGTTGGGTATAGTATTAAAATGTAGAATTTGATAGCATGTCTTAAACTTTTAATGATGTGTCCATGAATATAAAACATGCTTCTCCCAGTAACTTTATGACTTCTCTTCTGCATAATTAGTGGTATCTGTTTTATGAGCTTACTGTTGTTTCCTTGATTCCATGAAAAATGTGAAACCACTGTAATGATTTACACCATTCCAGAGCTTTAAAGATACGAGCTGTTTCTTAAACTAAATAGCAAAAAAAAAAAAAAGCCCCAAAGTATAATACTGGAACTAAAGTCATAGTGAGAGCTTTGAAAGTTAAAAATCAACAAACACATGTAGGATTTTGAAAAGGTTCATTCTGATAGTTTCTTTAGTAACATCTGATTTTTAATAAACATTAATATAGAATGTATTCCTTTTTTTAGTGTGTACATAAAGATATCTTCTCATGCATATATAGTATATTGATACATAAATATTTCTTCTTCATTCATAGTTGAAACTCTTAGGACAATCTCTCTGAAAAATGCTTTAAAAATAATTAGTTTTTTGGTTTTGTTCATTGGGATAATGGAAAAACACTCTTTATTAAGCATTAAAGAGCCACAAAACTCTGTGCAAACACCATTTTCTTTGTCATTAGTAAGTACATGGGAGGGTATCATTTTTAGATTTAAGTTGACTATTTTACTTGTCATAGTGTAAAAAATAGCATTTTGTGATATGACCTGAGTAACTGAACTAATTTTGATTTGTCTTGATTATTTTTATTATTTGATACCTTGAAATATAATTTTTCTCAAAGACTTTTAACTCCTTTATGATTTTTCCTTAGTTTTATTATTGTAGAGTATTTCAATATGCAAGTGAATAAATTACTAAATGCCATAAATTAATGATGGATTTTATTCAAAAGGTGAAAGTTGCAAATGACATCATTTGCATATATGATTTCAAGACAGTAAGCATTTTCTGTTATTGAAATAAAGAGCTGTCTCTATGTCTTAGGAGAATGTATAAACAAGTTTTTCCCACTGTAACACAATTACTTTGGATTATCTCCTTTAATTTGATTAACTTTAAAAAGTGAGTCTATCAAAGATTTAATGTTTCATATAACCTATTTAATGATAAAAAGTAATAACAATAAAAAATTCCGTAGGTATTATAAGTAGTTATCCTTGGGTAGTATTTCATCAGTGAGATATAAATAGCAGAAACTCCAAGGAGTTGGGTTTTTATTGTATCTACCAAATAAATGTGAATTCTAACTCTTAATTTAAAAAATGAGACATTTGAAATGTATAGTACCACACCACAAAGACCAGCAAGCCACGCAGAGTCCGCTACCTGCATCGGAAGGTAGGGTGTGGTCCTTACCTCTAAAGCACATGCAGTATTGCAAAGCAATGTTAGCTCACTTACAAGAATTTTTAAAAATGAAATATTTCAGCAACAGGCAGTCTTCTGACTGGGGGAAGTCCATTCTTTTGTGCCTTATTCTAATAAACAACTTGCTCTAGAGTTATCTTGAAAACATTCAGTTGAAATAATCACAACTGTTAGGAAGTGCAGCAGGTCTTGCTTGAAGGAATATGAAAGTGTTTTAGCCAAAATGATTATAAAGCAAATATTGAAAGTGTGACTCCATTTTCCTATTTGGTTTCTATTAAAGAGCGTTCCATTGGAAAAACAATTTTTAACAGATTGAGATAAAAGCATTTTTTGATGTACAAGTCTCTAAATATGAAGCATGGCCCACACATTCTTGGTGTCATATTCTTGGATGTATTTTAAAACATGTTTTTGTCTTTGCACTGCATCAACCAAAGGCAATACTCCAATGCCTTCTCAGCCACAGACACTTCCTCCTTCTACATTAACAACTCAGTTCCTATCCATCATTTATCTGGAATTTTACTGTAGTAGCATGTTTACCGATGGTCCATCCAAAAATTCCCCTTTGAGATTTAAAAAGGTAAATATCCTATGTGCTTTTAAAGAAAACATACTCCAAATTTGGTGACAGTAAGATCAAACATATTTTCTATACTTTCAGCTTGGGACTCCATAACCTGCAAGACTTTCTTTTGTTACTCTTCAGCCCCTTTATCATGGACATTCAATGGTCATACTCCAGGCCTTCAACCTGCCCACTTCCTGAACCCAGGTCTCACGTCTTGTGATTTGTGAGACAATAGGGAGAATGGACAGCTCTAACTGCTATGATGCTACATTCAAATGCAAGTAAAATTTGGGTGCAGTTGATGTGGCAGAATTCTCTAAGAAATGCCCACTATTCACTCTCATTCTGGGTCCAAAGCTGCAAATTAAATGATAGCAGTTACTTACCTTTAGCATGTTATGTGGTTTTAACTTTAGCCAGGCGTTTCATGCTACCTTAATCTACACAAGTGACTGTCAAAATATTGTGTGTGTGTGTATGTACATGTTGAATTAGTTTCTGTCTTCATTTGCTCTAAATGCTCGTCATCTCAAATAGCGAAGTTACTTCTCCTATAAAGTATTTCTCTGCACCTATTGAGATGATCACAAAAAAAATAACTCTTAGATTCTGTAATCAAAGAGGCTTTTGTTTTTAATATATTTTAATAATGTTCTATTGATTTGCAATGCTGTATCAGTTTGGGGGGTACCTCTCTACCTCTATGTGTACATAAGCTTTGCTTCACTCACCACCAACCTTCTAGTCCATTCCCACTCTCAGGTTGATTTTCTCGACCCTTCCCGAGTGAACACCTGCTACATTTTTTCACAAAATCTAAGAGTCATTTTTGTTATGATTTGCTAGTCTGTTTGCTTTGGTTATTTATATCCACACATCATAGAAACCATCCAGTAATTGTCTTTCACTTTCTGACTTATTTTGTTTACTATGACCATCTTGTCCCATCCATATTGATGCACAAGGCAAGATTTCTAATTTTTAATAGCTGTGTAATATTCCACAGACTATAAATTCTGACACTTCTTTATCCAGTTATTCATTGAAGGGCATTTAGACTGTTTCCATGTCTTAATTATTGTGAATAATGCCGCTGTGAACATAGGAACACACATATCCTTTTGTATTAGTGATTACAAATTTTTTGGTTAAATACCTACGGGATATATTGCTGTTCACCTTCATTTTCTTTCTTTTTTTTTTTTTTTAAAGATTTTTTTTTTTTTCATACAGAACTGGGGTACAGGCCAGAGATGCGGAGGGTGAGAGGATTCACCAGGAACAGAGTGGGGAGCAGAACAGGCAGATCAACGAAGTACACTGCTGAGGGGAGCAGCGGGGGAGCCAGGAGAGGTCTGCAGCTCCATGTGGTCACCTCCGGGGCAGGCAGGGATCGAACTCATGTGGAAGTGGCTTTAGCTTCTTAGTGCAGTGCTTTAACCCGCTGCGCCACCAGGGAGGGCCCCACCTTCATTTTCTTAATGTGCTGTTTCGGGAAGTGGTTCATAGGCTACAAGACTGGCATGTGGTATAATGCTCTATGTTATGTATACTGTGGTGTCACAGTATTTCCAATTCCTTTTTGCCCAATAAGCAGGGGTTTTCATAGGGTTCGTGGCACTGGGTGCTGACATGCTTCCTCCTTGGTGCACAGCATCCTGGAGTACCCAGCCATTGGGACCGCCAGGGTGAGACATTGGACCTACTCAGAGCTCCGAGGAAGCTGTGTCTTTGTTGGAGAACAAGGGCCACACAAAGACCAGTAGGTAGAGTCTTCTCTAAGAATTGCATGTGGAGCTGAGGGGTGCCATGAGATCTGGCAATGCTGAGGTCTTTTTGTCTGCTCCCACACGACCCCGAAAAACTCTTTTGCAGAGATTCTTCCTGCACATTGTTTCTGTAATAGTAAGTTCAAATGTGAGAGCAACGATCCAAAATGCTAAAACTCCTGGCCATCCGTTTATTTTGTTCTTTTTTAATTTAAGATTTTATTTATTTATGCATACAGAAATGGGATACTGGCCAGAGGTGCAGCGGCAGTGAGAGGATTCACCAGAGACAGAGCCGGGAGCCCAACAGGCTGATGGATGAAAGACACTGCTGAGGGGAGCAGGGGGCAGGTCAGGAGAGGTCTGCTGCGCCATGTGGGCCACCTCCGGGGCGGGGATCGAACTGGAACTGAAATGGCCACGGCTTGGCTTAGCTTCACAGTGCAGCACCCCAACCCGCTGTGCCACCGGGGAGGGCCTATTTTTTTCTTATATATATTTTTATATCATTTTTCATTTTGGAGACAATGTATGCTTTCTCTTCTCAGTTATAGTCCCCAGCACCAGTTCACCCATGTGCCATCACCATTGTCCCTTATGTTCTTCCCAGGCCTGTTTTGCTCCCCTTTCCCTGCCGGCAGAATGCAGTTGGTTTGTAGTCATCTTTTGATTTTGGTATTTACTTTATTATAATTACTTGTTTTCCCTGACCCCTTGTTCATATCCTGTACATTCCGCCTACTAGGAGAATACAGCAACATATAAAACAGCCATTTTAGGAGAAGTAATAGGTTTGGGGAATTTATGAAAAGAGTAATTTCCAGAAGGTAGTGCAGAGAATGTTCAAGAAATCCTCTTACAAGGAGTAATAGGCAAGTTTAAAAATGAAGCGATTTTGGCCCTCCCTGATGGCGCAGCGGGTTAAAGCACAGCACTGAGAATCTAAAGCCGCTTCCTTATGAGTTCGATTCCCGCCTGCCCCGGAGGTGACCACATGGCATGGCAGACCTCTCCTGACCCGCCCGCTGCTCCCCTCAGCAGTGTACTTTGTCGATCTGCCTGTTCTGCTCCCCACTCTGTCTCTGGTGAAGCCTCTCGCCGCCCCTGAGCCTTTGGCCTGTACCCCAGTTCTGTATGCACAAATAAATAAATCTTAAAAAAAAAAAAGAAGTGATTTTTCAAGGTGAAGAGCAGTTCTGAGAAGGATATGCTGTAGAAGGCAACATCGGCCCACAGGAGAAAGGACGAGGTCTTTCCAACACTAGAGTACTAGAAACAAGTGAATAAAGGTAAGTTTGGTGAGGTAAATAAAAACAAGATCACAAAGTGTTTCTGCCACATTATAGAGTTTGGCCTTTATTTTGAGAACAAAGGTAGAAACATGAATATGTTTAAGGTCACGCAAATGGAAGTTGGAATTGATTTCAGAAAATTCATTCTGGACAACATCAGAATAGATTGAAAGAGCACAAACCTGACAGAACCATCTAGGGCATCATGTGAGGGAATGAAGTTGGGGGAGGGGTGCTGAAGCAAGGAACTGGCAGAGAGGAAGGTGTGAAGAGGAAAACACTAGGAAAGGCTTAGGACCTGTGAGAAGTCTGATGTTCGGTGGAGAAGGGAGTCCCAGGAAGGAGAGTTAAATGCCCTGACGTGACTGGCTTGCGGGATAAAGTGCCGTTGCATCTTTGGAAGAAGGGCTAGTTCTGGAGAGGAAAATACAATTTTGTTTGTTTTACAGATATTATTTAAATGTCTTTTTACATTTAAATGTGTGTGTGTGAGAGAGAGATTTTCTTTTTTCTGGAATCTGAGGAATATGGAAGAAATAAGCTTTTGGGGCCCTCTCTAGTGGCACAACAGTTTAAAGCACAGCACTATGAAGCTTGCTGCAGCTGCTTCACCTGAGTTCCATCCTCAGCAGGATCTGACCCACATGGCGTGACTGACTACTCATGATCCGCCAGCTGCTCCCCTCAGCAGTGTACTTCATCCATCTGCCTGTTCTGCTCCTTGCTCTACCTTCTAGTGAAGCTTCCCAGCACTCCTGCACCTCTGGCCTATACCCCAGTCCTGTATGCATAAATAAATAAATCTTTAAAAGAAAGAAAGAAAGAAAGAAAGAAAGAAAGAAAGAAAGAAAGAAAGAAAGAAAGAAAGAAAGAAAGAAAGAAAGAAAGA
>NW_004567115.1:44727744-44736918 GCF_000260355.1 Condylura cristata | reverse complement strand
AAGAAAGAAAGAAAGAAAGAAAGAAAGAAAGAAAGAAAGAAAGAAAGAAAGAAAGAAAGAAAGAAAGAAAGAAAGAAAGAAAGAAAGAAAAACTTAAAATGGAAATGAGGAGGAGGGGCCAGAGAAGCAGGAAGAAAACCTCAGATTCCTGGTCATCCACCACCATGAGGAGGAGTTAGGACTGTTTCTCAAGGATCTAACTTGGAAAATACATGCTGATTCCTTCACCCAAAGGAAGAAAAGGAAGAATGAACATAGAAGTCATTTGGGTAAGTTAGCATTTTGTTGTGAACCAGTAGAGTGTGATGTTTGAGACATACCCTGGTTGAGCTAAATTGTGAATCAGTAAATGTTTATATGACAGAGAAAAAACAATCTTCACCCTTCAGTGAAAAATATAGTCAAATATATCTTTAACTTCAAAATGTTTCATTGGGACATCATTATAACATTCTTGACCTCACTGGAATACTATAGCTCTCTCTCTCATTTTTTTTTTAACCACATTTCTTAAATTCTCTTGAATAAAAGTACAACCATTCTAGCGCTAACAAACAAAATACCCACACAAAATTAAAAAATGTGCTTTCTGATGTTAGAGCTGAAATCAGGAATGTAGGGCCCGACTGATCTGGGTTTGAAGACTGGTTTTACCAATTACTAGCAACATAATCTTGGGTAAGTCAATCTCTACAGTCTTAGACTTATTTCATCTAAAAAAGTGGGCTGGTAGTAGCAAATATGTGTGGTGATTGTGAGAATGAAATTAGATAAGTGAAACAATATCGTGTGGTAAAACCCAGTAAGTAGTGACTATTATAAAGACTTTAAATTCATGAAAAGTTTAATTCACCTCACTAGCTTTAATCATTTCATGTTTCATGGTGGCGCCTACTTTTTTCTCCCACTAGAATGTTCTTTAATCTCCATTGGTATTAGCATCATTTCATGAACAATAAACTCAAGATTTTAGCACTTAAGAATTTGTTTTGGGGAACAACTGGGGGAATAAGAGTGGGATGGAAGAAGTTGAAGAGATGTGAGGAAATAGTAGGTAACATCGTTAGCCTCGGGGGGGGGGGGTGCAGGATGGAGACCTGGGGGAAAAGTCCAAGTGAGATTCTGCTGCTAAACAACAGATTTTATGAAGTGACACATCCAGGAGGAAAGGTTATATCAGACAGACTAAGTACTTGTTGAATAGCAAAAGGTGAGGTGATTGCCCGGCCTTTGATAGAAGCTTCTCTGTGTCCCTTAATTAATATAAACTGGATTACTGTTTCTTCATTCAGTCTAGAGACCCAGCAATCCTGTGACTATAGTTACTTCATTACTTCCATCAATGTCTGGAAAGGGGTGAATATAGACTTTATCAGAAAGATGATTTGATTGGAAAGCAATCTTATTATCAGTCTGTTATAAAGCTGCATGAGATCTGGAAGGTGTCATCAAGTGTTTCTCCATTCTTGCTTCTTTTGGTGCATATAGAATGAGATTCAAATAGAAGTCTAGAGCTCACCTCTCCTCCTTTTCCTACACACCTGTCATTAGCACATTCCTCTTTCCACCCTCTGGCTCCCATTCAGTAGCAGGTCACAGCCAAAGTCTCTGAGGTTTTTTTTATTCATAGAAATTGATGGATCTCTTCTAAGGACAAGTTTAAGTTGCTCTTTGAGATTTCTCCGCAGGGAAATTTTTGCAAAACAAAAGCATCAATGACAATAAGACTTCCTTCTTAGGCTACATTTTTGCAGTGTCTAATAATTTAACTCTAGAGTGCTTTATTATGCGAAAAGATCTTCTTATGAAGGAGAGAGGAAAGAAAGGAATAAACTATTTGAGGGAAATTTAAAATTTTATTCTATCTCATAATATTCTGGCAACAGAGCAACAAACTTCCTCTGATTCTTGCCTCTGACCTCATTGGAGATAGTTCTCACAACTATCAGAAGTGTTTATGGTGCTTCATCAAGATCTTTGCTATCTTCAAAAAAGACCATGGAGAAAACCAGAATTTTCTAATAGTTATAAATGAAATAGAAAGTTCTTACATTTGAGAAACTCTACCTTTGAGAATACACATCCACACATCCCTTTAGAAATGAAAAGTAGGGGCCCTCCCTGGTGGCACAACAGGTTAAAGCCCAGCACTTTGAAGCTAGCCGATGTCACCTCAGTGCCAGTTCAATCCTCAGCCAGGGAGCTGACCCATATGGTGCAGCAGACCTCTCCTCTCTAGCCCACTGCTCTCCTCAGCAGTGTATTTCAGTACATCTGCCTGTTCTGCTCCCCACTCTGTCTCTGGTGAATCCTCTCACCACCCCTACACTTCTGGTCTGTACCCCAGTTCTGTATGTATAAATAAACAAATCTTTAAGGGAAAAGAAAGAAATGAAAAACAAGGCATAAGATAGTCATTTGGTCCCAGTAAGATTTAACAACAAAATGCTTGAATTAGCACAGTCTATGCAATCCAGTAAAGGTTTTTTGAAGTCGCTATTAAATGCCAGTAACAGTAGTAGGCCCTAAGTCCCTGCTTCCTAGAATTACAATTTAGTGAGACAGACAACTAAACATAGAGCATAAGAAGCTAACGGCTTAAGCAGAGGCATCACTAAGTGGTGGGAGGAAGCGCTTGGATGAGTTCGTGTATCTGTGGGAGAGGCGGGAGGGTTGAAAGATGGACAGCGAAGATGAAGAAGGGAGTTGAGCAAATGAATAAGCAAATACAGTGATAAACATACTCCAGAACATGATTTCTGTCTTATACTTGAGTTTGCATCAGAGAAATATCAGGAATGGCAACATGAATCTAATGGCCAGTTGTTCTATTGCTTATGCAATTTTTTTATTTTCTAGTTCATAGAAAGAAATTCTGAATCTGTCTACGTGTACTGGCCTGTGCGACCCATTGTCAACAATGATGGCACATGAAATCCAGAGTAGAAAATCAAGATTGGCTTCTTGGAACATAGGGACATGTTATTGTAGAAATGCCATTTGCTCTTGAGAAATCACTGCACCATTCCTCCCTCCTGTTGCTTGGGTCTGGGATGAGGGGTGTGCTTGAGGGTAGAGAAAGTCAGATTTCTGATTGCAAAGGTCTCTGCAGAGCACTGGGACTTATTTCACACAGTTCCTTTAAAGAGAGCTGCCAATTGTTTGCCACATTTGGGATATGAAAAAATTATATTTTTAGAACATTTCTCTCTTTTGTATTAAAAAATCCTTATGATTGTTTTTTTGGTTGCAAGAATAGTAGACTGCTTATTAAGAGACTTAATATTCCAAACAGCTTAGATTAACTGCTCATTTTTAATGCTTTTCCTAATTCTGATGAATAGGGTCCCCTTGGATATTTAGGGAGTGTGGTGGAAAAGGGAAATTGTAATTTACAATATCAGACATGTTGCTACATAATCCCAAATCCCCCCATTCCTCTTTGAGGAGCTGTTAAACTGATTTGAAAGGGAAACGGCATAGATCTATGTCATTGAAAAAATATTTTACAAATATGCGCCACTTAGATTCACAGAAGTAAAGAATTGTAACCTAGGGACTATTTGCAATAGATATCTAAAAATGCAAAATAACAGTAAAGAAGGGCTTGGGATGCGGAATGGAGTCTGTAAAATGTTACTGGGCTGGGTTGAGGGTGCAGAAAGCATGTTATGGAGTCAAGTATTCGCTTTGGAAAGATGGTAGCTCTCCTTTATCACCAGGGCTGCATGAGATAAGTCCGCATATTATGGGAATATTGTTTACTTTGAAACATGGAATTTAAGAGCATGATAGCAGCATGGAGTCCATCAGTCCTGTCCCTTTATGGAAGAAACTGAGCTCCAGGGTGGTTAAGTGCTTGGAAAGAGAAGTAGGCATCATCTGAACTCCGACTCCACGGCTCTTTAAACTTCACCATATTTCCTAATGCTATTGGTGGGTGAAACATTAGGGCACTGATGTGATATTTAAATGTTCGCAGTGTGTAACTTAGAAATTCAAGATTCTACTATACTAATAAAATCACCTGATTTTCTGAATGAAAGACAAGTTCGTACAATTAGTGAGTGAAAGGAATTGGCCAATGTTCTACCACTAGGTGGCATGATATGTTATTTTTTTTTCTGACACTCCTTAAAAAGGAATCTATCCCTCTCTCCCTTGACTCTCTCACTCTGTCTCCCTCTGTCTCTCTCTCTCTCTGTGTCTCTCTCACTGTCTCCTCTTTTTCGTTATGTGGTTTCTGCTTCACTGCTCCTTATTTGTTTTGTCTACTTGGCATAGATTTGGTTTTAGTTTTACTTATTTTTTATCACATTTAATAAATGTGAGTAAAGTTTTCCTGCCTTTTGGAGACAAGTAAAGAAAGAGAAAGTAGTGATTCATACCAATTATTTATTTAGCGTCTATTCAATGTCAGTTATCTAATAGGTAATTATCGATTAACAATGCTTAGGCTAACTATCCAGCTCATGATGTTCCTTTTTTTCCATCCCAGGGAACACTGAGAAGCTGTGGTCAGAGTCACGAGGACCTGCTAACTGTTCAAGCAAAGGGAGCCAGAGGCACTGAACAGTCTGGAAGGCGCTGGGAGCTGAGAACTCAACCGGGAGCAGCGACTGGAGTGAGACATCCGACTTTACAGAGTCAGTCTCGCTATCCTCTGTATTCTCGGAGTTATCAGAAGCTTCCCTATGTGAGGAGAGGAAAAGAAAAGAAACTGCAGGTGCAGGACTTCCAGAATAGATCCTGTTAGAGTTTGTCTTTGCAAAATAATGAGAAGAAAAGTCAAGATAGTTGAAAGCAAAATTCTTATATGGAAGAAAACACTCCTATTCGATCTATCATGTAAATTAAGTCACCTCCACCTCTCACTCTTCAAGAAGCAGCTTCAGCATCCAAGCACATGGCAAAGCTAAGTCCCCCTTTCCCTGGGGAGACTCCTGAACCCCACCTACTGTTCTTAGCAGAGAGCAAGTGTTGCATGACTCTTGTTCATCAGCGTACCCTTGTGTCTCGGGGGGAGGGGCACAAAAGTCTTGTTTTATTAATTAAAATCACATTGACTGCAAGTAACAAGGACTATCTTGGTGGTAGTTTGTGCAAAACAGGGTAAGTGTCACAAGAATGACAGCAGGAATCTTCAGCTTGACCTTAGGAAGGAATTGCAAGTGGATTGGGGGTGCCGTCAAGACTCTATGCTTTGCTCTGGCTGCTTACTTCATTTTTCTTCTTTGCTCCATATACTAGCATTTTGGGCTTTTTGGACTAATGTGGTATAATATAGCTGTGCTCAAATCCCAAGTACATATGAGACAGTTCTAAAGGATTAATATTGGCTATTTCCTAGGACAGAAATTAATCGTCCCAGCTTGAGTGACATAAGAAATTCTGGTCAAATCAGTGACAAGCCCAGGTGGTGTGACTGAGATTGGCTGTTAGATTCCACCTTTTATGGATGGGGATTCTCAGAAAAGGAGGATCAGTGTGACCTGGTCAGATACCCCAAAATATCTACTGTGCAATGGATATTTTGAATAAGCCAATAGATGAAGGAATCAGTGAACCAAGTGACTCTTAGTGTAGGCTAGTCCACTAAAGTCTTGTGGATAAGTATATGGTGATTTTTAAGGATCTACTTTGTAGCAGTCTGTGCTACTGTCATGAATAATAGCTGAAAAGAAAGGTGTTCTTGACCTTCAGGAGAAAGGGAGAAGCCACCATCATTACTAGATCGGGAGCTTGTTGGCAAAGGCAAGAACAACACAACACACGTTCAGTCAATGCCAAGATCATAATTTTGATTGTGTTAGCTGAGATAATATCAGCTACCAGGAAACCCAGAAATCTCAGTGGAAAGATGTAGCAAGCTCCACTGTGTGGGGCTTCAGTGACCTCTGTCCACGAATTCAGTCATCATAACCACCTTGAAAATCAAATTTAGCTAACAGGATGAGAAGGGAGTTGGAACTCACACTGAAGGAAGAGTGAATTTTGCTGACCCATTAGTCACACCATTCCTTGATCATCCCACACTGAAAAGGATGCAGGGGAAAGGGAACTTGCTGTGTCAAGGAGGAAAAGGCAAACAGATCTTGGGGACTGCTAGCAAGGGCATGTCGTCATGAGGTGAGAGAGAGGAATAATCAGGAAAAGTGTAAAATCATATGAATGAGAATATCGTGTGAGATCATCTCAGTGACGTAGATTCTGCTGTTGGAAAGGCAAAAGCTGTTTTGGGAAGAAAAAAGTAACACAGTCAACCATCTGGGTGGAGAGAAATAACTGTTGGAGGAGTGGTGATTATCCAATAGCTGAGTTAAAATATAAAATAAAATATAAGATATGAACAGGCAGATGTCTGTATTTGACTCTTTCTTTTGAACGTCTCTTTCTCTAGAGCTGAGAACATCCATTTATTTTCCCAAACAATGGACTCAGAAATGTTCAGAAATGTTCTGGTAACTAGTGAGGAGAACTGAGGTTTAAAGAAAAGTCATGAGCAAAATGTTATGATAAATGTCTATCTTGACTATATCGTGTTTTCCCATTCTGACCTTCCGCATTCTAAATTGAAATAGCTCTTGTCATTCTTTTCTTAAAATATCATGTTGGCTTGATGATTATAAATAAAAGCAGGGCAAATTCATTTATCAAATGGGCATATTATTGTATTTTCATTCCCTGCAACTATTTACTTAAGCTAAATATATCTGTACACTATATTTATAGGTGTGTTATTTTTCTTTGGATGGCATTAGAGTCAACTAAATATCTTAAGAAAAAAGTGGGAGGGTTTCACTTTTTTGTTCAGATTTTCTTCTAAATCAGACATCTGGTATTTGGCATTCGACTTTTATTAGACCTATTGGGCATTTTTAAAAGGGGATAAATCATATGACTTTCATTTTAATTTTTACTGTAATGGCTTAATGTAGCCAACATATGCTGAGTAATAGCATTAAAATAAAATCAGTAAGTGAAGGATTAAAATCTGTCTGTGTTCAATTTTGTAAAGACACTAATTAGAGAAAGATTTTTTAGATCAGAATTCAATAAACCAGCAATTTTTAAAAATTATAATAATGTAATGAGAGATGCTTGGGTTTGGCCATGCTATTATTGAGGTAGAAAAATTACATGGGAAATAAACACTTTCCCTCTAATCCTAGGCTTTGAGGAGAAGAACATAGACAGACTCTTTTCTATGACCCTGTGCCTACCGTCAGAAAGCACTTACACAACAAAACTTTTAAGCCATTTTCACAGTTTTTTTTTTTTAAAGATTTATTTATTTATGCATACAGAACTGGGGTATAGGCCAGAGGTGCAGGGTGGTGAGAGGATTCACCAGATACAGAGTGGGGAGCAGAACAGGCCGACTGATGAAGTACACTGATGAGGGGAGCAGCAGGCTGGTCAGGAGAGGTCTGCCACGCCATGTGGGTCATCTCCAGGGCGAGGATGGAACTCATGCTGAAGTGGCTTTAGCTTCTCAGTGCTGTGCTTTAACCCGCTGCCCCACCAGGGAGGGCCCACAGGTAACTATTTTAAGTAGAGATGTTAACTTGAAAGCCTGGGAGATTTGAATAAGCCTAATGGTGATGAGTATTTCTCCACGTCATAAGAGCATATTTACTTCTATTTTTCTCATTTCACTAACCTGAGTATGAGCAAGTCTTTCTATCCCACACCCTAATTTTGGGAGGCTCAGCTGACCATCTCTGGTTCTACTTACTGAGGTGCAGTGTTTGGAATTCAGTTGGAATTTTATTTTTCATTTTCGAACTTCCCTAATGATGGCATTTCTCTGTAAATTGAAATAAATCTTCAGCCATTTTCTCATAAAAATTGAGCAAAGAAAATAATGAAACTTCAAAATTTAAATTCCCATCTCTATTGTGCATAATTAAGAAAATCAAATGCATTCGTCTCACCATAGAGATTCTAATTCTAAATATATTGTGTTCACATATATAACTCGTAATTCAAAAGCAGTTTTGATGTAAAGCATGCTAAGTCACTATATATAAGAGTTGAGTATTCAACTTGTCGGATAATTTGGAAAGGTTCTATTCTGACTGAAAGGGCAAAAGCCGTTTTTGTCTGTCTGATAAAGGAAAAAACATCTTTCAATATCATAAATAGGGTAATATAGGTCATGTTTATCCAGTGTTGTTTAATAAATAAAGGAAACATCCATAGTGCATTGTGACTTTTAAGTGCAATATAGTCAGCATTTCTTTATATTACAGACTCGTAGGACAGGAAAAGCTAAATCACCACTGCAGTAAACTAAATTAGCATATGCAGCCCTTGAAGAGTTTATAGCAACAATGTAGATGTAGGGATGTTGCTGGATTTTATTCCTTCAAACTTGTCTCTTATTCTTTTCCAAATACCTTAAATTACAGATTTATGCTGACTTTTTTTTTTTTCTTTTCTCTTATAGAGACTCACAAGCAGAGATGATGACACAGGGAGAAATATTTTTTTTTTCATTTTTATTGCTTTACTGTTTCAACCTTTTCCATTTTAGCTTCTTTAATTGACAGTATCTTGAATTATTGTGCATCCAAAGATACTGTAAATTTTTTTAGCATTTTTAAAAACTAATATATTAGTTTATTTTTACATCATTTTGTGCATTTTTTCAACTCAGTTGCAATCCTCGTGGGCTTCTTATCACCAAATCACCCGTGTGACATCACCACAGTCCAGTGCATTTCTCTCCCTCCACTGTTTTTGATCCCCTTCCCCACTCCACCTAGGGAGAAACATTAAGGAGGAAAATGCTCCTCTAAAGACTCCTCTTCTGCCTCTCGCCAATTCTCTCTCTTCTATTATATACACAGCAGCTCACACTCTTAGAATTATTCAAATTAGGCAACAAGGCAGGTGAATTTCCTTCAAGGCTATAAATATATACAAAGAGATGGCCTTCCCTGGTGGTGCAGCGGGTTAAAGCACATCACTGAGAAGCTAAAGCCGCTTCCGCATGAGTTCAATTCCCGCCTGCCCCGGAGGTGACCACATGGCACGGCAGACCTCTCCTGATCCTCCCGCTGCTCTCCTCACCAGTGTACTTCATCGATCTGCCTGTTCTGCTCCCAACTCTGTCTCTGGTGAAGCCTCTCGCCACCCCTGAACCTCTAGCCTGTACCCCAGTTCTGT
>NW_004567115.1:44720505-44727619 GCF_000260355.1 Condylura cristata | reverse complement strand
TACATTATTTTTCATTTGTTATATTCTCAAGGATGTTGCTTAGGTCTTTCTGTATTTACATTATTTTTCATTTGTTATATTCTCAAGGATGTTGCCACGAAACAATCTCATACACCAGAACCAACCTATGGACAGTTAACAAAAACCAATCACAAATTGAGAAATTAAATACAGTCATTTCATACAGGTGTGGTGCAGATGGAACCAGGTCAAAGGGGACCTTGAGAGAGGGAGTATCTGAGTGCAGCCTTTTTGCGGACATACTTGAGTGGGCCCTGGATTATTGTATAATGGGGGAGTGGGGCCCAGAGTTGACCTTGACTGGCTGCACAGAGGAAATCATCCAAGCACAATGGCCACCGATCTGGCAGAGAATAACTTGGCGATAACCAGAGTATTGCTTTGTAAGAGCTCACTCATGAAAGAAGCCCTGCGTTTACTTGGCATCCATCAAAGACTGAGATGAAGAGGCCCTGGGGATGATGTTTGGATATAAGCAAAGAAAGAATCAGGCCCTCCCTGGTGGCATCATGGGAAAGCACAGCACTATGCTACCCACAACCTCTGCAGCAAGAGTTCAATCCCTGGCCAGGGAGTTGACCCACATGGTGCAGCAGACCGTTCCTGTTTCGCCAACTGCTCCCCTCAGCCGTGTGTTTCAATACATCTGCCTGTTCTGCTCCCTATTCTGTCTCTGGTGAAAACCCTTAACCCCCACACCTCTGGCCTGTATCCCATTCTGTATGCATAAGTAAATAAATCTTAAACAAAAATAGAAAGAGAATCAAAGATCAGCTTTGACTGCTCTAACATTGCTTTCTTCTAGGCTTGCTCCACATGATTTATTCCCCTAGATTACTACATCCCAATTTGCAGACACTGCATCTGGTAAAACAGAAATAATTTCACTTCTGGATCTCCCTATGCACCCTACTGCCTTCAATAGACCCACATAGCGATGCCCATGGGCAAAAAGGATGCAGGGCTCATCCCCGTTTAGCATCCCAGGTATTTCTATTCACTATTCATCCTAGATTGGGACTTTGCTATGGTCCCAAGTCTCCATACCTGCCAGAGCTTAAGAGCAAGTGATGGTTTTGTTGAAGAGATCCAACTTCATTATACAAAGCAACCACTAAACTAGTAAAATGTAGCCAAAATACACTTCTCTCGAGTGTGCATATACATTTTGTTTGGAATAGTTTTACTTTTTCTCTCTCAGACTAGTGGTTTTATTACATAAGTTTTAGTTTTAGTTTCAACATATTTGGATATATATTTTCTATCTAATATTTATTAGTTTTCCCAGTCTATTGATTTTTTTTTCTTTATGAAGACATTCATTTTAGAGAAACTTTGAGAGAGGATGCAGGCAAAGCATTGGGCATCCTGAAGCCCTGTGGTCCTGCAGAGGGCTGACCTCCCAGACCCGAGGAGTCCCAAGGCAATGTCTCTCTCTCACTGCCTCTACCTAACCCTGCGTTGCTGCTGCCTTTTTCTTTTATCACTCTTGCAGCTTTTGTCCCACTGGTTGGACATAAATAAGACACGATACAAAATATACCTTATTCAAATGATAAACACTCCTTTAAGGCACGATCTTCTCCTGTATTAGTTTTCAAGTTTTCTATCCTTGTGGCTCCAGTGAACTCAGAATGTCCACATTTGTGCTAAATTGAGACAAGTGAGGTTCTGCATACTGAGAGTAGTTAATCAGATCCTGAAAAAAAGGTTGGTTCTTTTCTCTGGCAATGTCCTAGGTTAATAACTCTAGCATAGAACAAGGTGCTCTTTTGTATTCAATAACAGCCCTTATCTGCATTTACTTCTGTGGTACATGATGAAGATGAAGTCTTGTGAAATATAATTTTGGTTACCCTCCGTGCTTATATATTCAATTTAGCTTGGAAAAAAATACTGTTAACTCTCCCACATTCCCCAGGGCTACCATTTCCCTCTCTCAGGCTGAGAGAACCTACATATTTGCTAGGAGCAATTGCAATTAGAATTTACTTCATAGACTTTCCTGAAAACCCAATAAAAAGAAATAGAAAGGCAAGGCTGAGCCTATTACATTTATTGTAGGCCCATGGCCTGGTTTCTATTAAGTTTGACAGTATTTATTTTTGAAGTTAGAATGATGTACTAAATTGTGGTTGTAAACATTTTTTCCTAAACTATCAAATAACTAATATGCAAAAACTAAATAGTTATGGAAAGGGTGGAAAGTGTGGAAACTGAAGTTCTTCTCTCTGTGAATTCTCAGAAATTTCACTGGGCGCACAGACACTGATATTCCCGTTTCCTCTGAATCTTTTGGTGCTTAAATTTAAGTTTCCATTTTTAGTTCACGGTGGGATGGCAAATGTACTTAATTAATACATTGGTGTTCCAATAAAATTTTGCCATCAGTTATAAATTGGAGGCATATTTTATGAAACAGTGAATATCCATATGATTGCCTTATGAAAATTCTAGAAAGTTCCAAGGAGTTTTCTGTCCTCAAAATTTAATATTATGACATTGTCAGTACGCTAGTAAACCTGTCTTAAGATGTGGTGACTTATAAAGCAATATTCCCATGTGTTATACTCAAATTATAGCTTCTGTCCAAAACTTAACATTTCTATCATACAATGCTTCCTCTTTTGATGTGTGGTCATGTAAAATATTTTTCCAGTGGATAAAATCACAGTGTGATATTCCACAAGAGCCTGCATAAGTCATGTTCTTGGTTTGGGATAGAACTTCAAGTTCTTTTCAAGTTTTCACAAATGTAGCAAAAATTTTTGCTTCTTTATTTTATTCTTTCCTTATTTTTTTTTTTTTTTTTTTTTTTACTTTTTAGCTCTTCATTCCTTTTTAAATGCTGGACTTGAAATAGCCACATCTGATTTGCTTTCTTACAGACTGTATTTATTATCATGCATATTTAAAAGCTCTAGCTTTGTGGTTGTTAAGCTGGCTGACTGTTCTATTATTACCTTTTAGGCAAGTGGTATTGATTTGAATTTGGGTTCTGTGAATTTTTTATTTTACAAGAACCCTTTGGCTTTAGGGGGAGAATGAGAACATCTCTGGATCCTTTTACCCCTCTTTAACCGTGGGGCTCAGTCTACTTTCCGCTGGAGGAGTGAGCATTGTCAAGTAGTTAACATAAGCCATTGGAAAAATCCCTCAACTTTGTATGGGCAGAATAATTGCACACAAATGCATTTAGGAATCCTATGGAAAATAGAGTGCTGTTAACTGGCATGGTTACAATGCAATTTAGCAAGTATGTTCGAACAAATTACCCCCTTTAACCGTAAGCCATTCTGTTTCACGCTTTTTAATGAAGGCCTGTGCCACACACTAGAATACTTCTCACCTCATTACTACTCATAAAAAGCAATGATCCATTCAAAGACTCCTCATATCTCCCAGATGAGCGGTAAAGAGCTACGCTTCCCATTCTGGTGCAGAAGACAGGGAAGTGTCTTCCCTCCCTGCCTCCTTTGAAGTAGATCATTAGAATGTTTACCAGATAAAAGAGCTCCAAATTTATCTGTGTAATCTCACTGTTGTCATGTGTTAATGTTCTACCCTTCCCTTAAAAACAAAACAAAACAAAACAAACAAAACCAACCCTGAAGACCTGTCTCTCCCTGTTCAGAGAACTTGGGAGATTTGCAAGGCTTTGGTTCCATTTTTCTCTGTCAGGATTCACAAGATATTTTCAAAGAAGCTTTAAAAAGCAGGAAGAATTTAGTGAGTCACTGAAATACAAAATATGGATTTAATCAACATGCTGGTAGAGAAAGCAAAATGATAGTCTAGTTTAGAGGAAACAGTTCACTCTTTGAATTAAATTACCTTTCCTCTCCAGGGAGGATCATTTGAAAAGTGGAATATTTTTGGAAATATACTGTCGTCATATCAGTAACCAACAAACAGATTTCACCTAGCCTGAAATACTCCTTCATTAATTTCAGGGAAAATACATAATACTATTGAAGGTAGTGTGTATAGTCAATAAGTGGCTTTGCAGCTGGGACAATGAGTGAGGGAGATTACAGTTAATTTTGTGTAGGTGAAGTAATACAGGACTAATCCAACTACAAAATCTTGTACATTAAAAAAATTAAAACCGGGTGAGATTGGAGGGGAAAAGCCTATAGAAGAAAAAGCACACAGCCAAAAATATTGCTTGAACAGTATTATAGTATTTCAACCAGCAGAAGAAATGGTCATCATCTCTATTACATAAGAATTTCCAGTTGGGCCACTAGCTCGATAGTGTGAAACAGAATAACGACATTTGCAATTTAAGAAAGAGCCCCTACCAGGTACTAAAATAATTTGAAAGCAGAGAACTGGCATCTAAACTCTGTCATGTAACAAAACACTGGAATCTGGCACATGTTCTGCATTTAAATGATGTTGAAAATCAATCCCTTTGTCGGAAAAATACATTGAATGTAAACTTTCGGGTGACATTTCCAACTTTCTTTGTGGTATCTCTAAAAATATATCAGATCACCTGATGCCGTGCTGTCAAACCCTACCCAACACTTAAGCTGAGCAGTTTCTAAATTAAATTGGTATTCTCCAGGCGCCTTCCCAGAAATACAAGCCCAGGTCGATCCTACCACAAAGCTACATGAAGGAAATGCAGCCCTGTGCTTCCATAGGCTGAAGCAGTCACGTGTTTTCAGAGACCATCCTCCCCTGTAATAATAACTACACAGCTTTGTTTCATTTGAAAACATAAATCTGTACACACATACTTAGTTAGACATATATCCATGTATATAGAAAAAAGTTCAACTAATAATAAAAGAAAGGATGAACATTGGCACTGTAGATGTTGACAGCATTATGCAAACTTTTCAATATTCCCTTGCATGCTCAACTTTAACTTTTGTTTATAAAGTCCACTTAGACATAATTTACAACTTCTGTTAACTTAAGCTGGGTTCTGTAAAATCTGTCTACAAAAATCAGCACAGAGTACTTTGAGATGTTACAAATCTATCTAGATATCAAACACTGAGCTGTGCAAATTATATCCATTTTGGAAACTCTGGGTTTGTATTTATGTACATAATATATTTTAGCTCTGATGTTGTAAAATGATGCAGCAAGACTTGTGTTAGTTTTTTTTTTTTTTTTTCCTGCCTGTTCCAATTCTTGTTGTGGTATCTAAGAGAAACGACTTTGGAGCCTAAGAAAAATAGGAAGAGAAATTCTGGATGTTGTCACTTTTTAACAAATTATTACAGTTCACACTTCGCAAGGTGAATTGGGGAGAAAAAATACAAAAGTCAAGCAAAATTTGCCAATTACCTGAAGTTCATCGTTTCATTCTATTATAGCTTCCAGACATCAATACTTTAAAATGTTATAAAACTGTAGCTGTCCTTTCATCCATGAACAACTGTGACAGAAATCTGACCTTCTCATCTTCCTGTGAGAAATGTTGGTCAAGATTAAGAGGAAAGATAACGCATCCTCTCCCCACTCGCTCTTCCAACTTAAATTGCCTTTGAGAGCAAAGACAGAGATCGAAAGTCTTCTTAGTATCCACAGTTTAGAAGTGCAGGACAAACCTCTCAGCTTTGTATTTTCTTCTTTTGCTTTCATTGAAAGAAGGGCGTGAAGTCATTGTGAAGACTGGGGTGTCCTGAATGATACCCCTTTCGCTGCATAGCTGATTGGGAGCAGTGTTAGCAGCACAGATGGACAACAGTTTCCAGCCACAGTGAAGTATGTCCAACTCATACATTGGAACTGAAGGGTTTAAGTGAAAAGTGAAATAAAGGAGAATGAAATAGCTTACTATCTAATGAAACAGTTTTTGACTGTAAACATAGAGTTGTAAATCAAGCATGAACCTACAAAGAGACACCAACTCCACATCACAGTATAGTTGAGCACACACAGAAGACAGTCTTATGACAAACATTAGGTCCGCAGTAACTTTGGCCAATGAGAGTCTGAAGGGGCAGAGCTGGGGGCCAGGAAGGTTCTCTTCTCTCTTTCTTCCTCATTTGTACACCAACAGCTCTTTACTTTGAAAGCAGGGGTTCCCAGCCCCCAGAACCGGTCTCAATAGATCTCCCCAGACATAGTCAGAAGCTGAGTTCTGCATTCCAGCTCTGCTCCTAGCGCCCAGTCAGACCTCGTCCCTCCGCTCTCCCAACCTCAAACGACCCCTGCTCCCTGCATCTACCAAATCTTGCTGCCTAAAGCTTGAGAAGCAGCACTGAGTCCTGTTTGCTACTACAATCAGTATAGTTTCTGACTTCCTTACAGACCTGGATGACACAACCTCTTGTCATTAACTTGGATTTGGATTGGAAATGGTTGTGTAATGTGACTGACCTTTAGTGGAGGACGATCCCCTGCGAGGCTCGCCAAGCCAAGCCCTCCAGGGCCATTGGCAAGAATTTAGAGCCGGAATTCCTTGGACTCCAGCACTTCCCTTCTCTGGATCCTTCTCCTCTGTTATTCTCCCCTGTCTCCTCATTTCTTAGGTGTACAGCTTGATTCACGACTGAATACAGGACTTATTTGCAAGTATCTTTTAAGTTGGTTTTCCAATAGGGTTCATGATCACTGACATGATCACTGAATGGAATTTCAGTGATCTAGAAGTCCAAGATCTAGCAATCCAAGTACTTGTTTACATTCTTGAAGATGGGGCTTTGGTAATTTTATAGGCCCTCATGTTTTATATTATAAATAAATTCTATTCTGAATGGTTTCAATAAGAGTAAGCAGCCTACTTGCCTGCTATTTCTATTCTAATCACTGTAATCTGTTACAGAAATAAAGAAACAGAAAATACATAAACCTATATAAAACCATGGAAACACTATTGTTCTTTTGTTCTGTGTAAGATGTGTAAAATGTTTATAGCATCAACAAATTGGTTTTCAAAGCATTTTCCACATTTAAGCCTTCCTCACCAAATGATATATTCTTTTTTTTTTAAAGATTTATTTATTTATTCATACAGAACTGGGGTACAGGCCAGAGATGCGGAGGTTGAGAGGATTCACCAGAGACAGAGTGGGGTACAGAACAGGCAGATCGACGAAGTACACTGCTGAGGGGAGCAGTGGGCGGG
>NW_004567115.1:44717242-44718080 GCF_000260355.1 Condylura cristata | reverse complement strand
CATAGATGGCTTTTATCATGTTGAGGTATGTTCCTTCTATTCCGAGGACTTCAAGGGCCTTAAACATAAATGGGTGTTGAACTTTGTCGAAAGCCAAATGATATATTCTTAAATGAAGTTCAGTATCTCTCTCTTCTGGTCATTCCAGTAATCACAGTAATCTGTTACCTAGAGAAGAATTCAGATTTATGAAACAATGACAAAATGCCAACTATCTAAGTCTCTTGGATTTTGAGGCTGGAAGCAGTTCACACTCATTCACAAGAGTTATGTTTCAAGAACACTGTGAGTTGGCTATTAGACATAGTCAAAATAAAATTAGGTCATACAACCTTTAAATAACATTAAAGGCATAGGTAATACATATTTGAAATTTATTACTTCCTAATTCATGCATCAATACTACACTGTCTTCTCACCTGTGCTGCTGAGATCATTATGTCTATAGTATCTGCATGGTAAGGATACCTCCACATATCTCTTCTCACCTTTGCCCCAGGGATGTGCATTACTTTCAGGGGTGCTGTTTCTACTTTAAATTGCACTCTACTAGTCGTACTTAAGCCACAGCAACTGACAAATACTAAGAATCAGCATTTGATCTTCTGTTATTTTAATTTATTTTTAAGTTTATATATATATATTTTCTTTGTGTGTGAGTGTGTTTGTGAAAGAACTGGGGTGCAGGCCAGAGGTGCAGGTGGGAAGATTCACCAGAGGCACAGTGGGGAGCAGAACAGGTGCATCTACTAAAATTGCAAGGCGAGCATGAGTCCAGCCAGGAGAGGGCTGCTGTGCCATGTGCTGGTTGTCTCCCTGACCAGTATTTGAACCCAGG
>NW_004567115.1:44697954-44716812 GCF_000260355.1 Condylura cristata | reverse complement strand
AGTATGTATTATTAACTTTTTTTTTTATGATCTAGACTCAAAGAATGATGGAGTAAATATTAACAATGCAGCTCAAACATGAAGGTATGTTGTAACTGTAGCTGTTATATTGTCAATAATTCAAAATATGATGTCATCTTCCGCTAACATTTTCAAATGCTTATGAGATTCAGGAAAGAAGATGTTCATGTCACTGATAATAAGTGAGGTTGCACTAAATAAAAAATATTAACCAACATGCATGTCAGAACTACATTCATCATTTGAAACCAGAAATCATTTATGGATTTAAGAGTTTGGCAAAAGTCAACAAAAACCTAGGAGAATAAATTGTGTGACTTTTTTTTAAAAGGGCTTTAGCTACTTTATTATTATTTATAAATTGTGTGACATGCATTTTATATCGGTACATTTTATAATAAATGATAAACACAGACTTTAGTTTTTTCTAGAGAGCCTATAATTTACTCAGACCAGACAGCACACATAGGAGGCACTGCAGATTTCATGGAGATTCCAGCTTATTCTCTGTGAATTGTAAGTTCACCATCTGCCTTCACAAGATCTAAGATCACCTTTTCCACTGGCAGTTAAGTTATTCATATGGCTCAATGAAGAAAAGCAAGTCCTACAAATGCTACTAGTAGAATCTATCATGGGCTGTTAAAGTCTTGCAAATGTCAAGGGAATGTTTGATCAGGATGGACAAATACCTCATCGTGCAATTATTTTAGAAAATTTTGCTTCTTCTGGAACACACAAAAAGCGTGGGATGTTTGTGACATTCAAGAGAGCTTTATAATTCCTGTTGAATTTTCTTTGCTTTGGAAAGATATTAATGAATCAAAGATTAAGTGAAGTTTTTCAAAATGCTTCAAGTCTTCAAAAATCTTGTCACCAGTGTTGTAAATCTTGAGTGATATTATCCAGAAGGGGTGTTTATCGTTATTTTTAAAATGTGAAATTCCTATCTCCTCCTTTTCATTTCTTCTTTTTAAATTTCTACACTTTTCCTGTATAGATATTTTTTCCACTCATTGAAAAATTTAATTGAGAGCAGAGGACTGATGATTCAGAGCTGTACAACAATTCACAAAAACTTAGAAGAAATCAGAGAGCTACCAAAGCATTATTTAAAAATTATTCCTTTACGTTCTGTGAAGGGAATTTGTAAAATGGCATCTAATCAATGACTTTGATGTTTGGAATATTTCTACGTGTGTTTATACTCAACAGTACTAAGACTTTAAATGCTGTTGTTAGGCAATGCAGGAGAAAGGTGAGCTGTTTGTAAGGTAAGGAGGATAATTGATTTACAGGGTCTATCCTGCCCAAGATTCCAGCTTCCACAAGCTTCTCTGATGACTTGCATGTCACCTCGAAGGCACTTTCTGCAGAAACTGTTTTTCCAGTGTGTGTGTGTGAGTGTGTGTGCAAGTATGGTCATCAGAATACTTGAGAATCCTCCCAAGAGTTTGATTTTCCTGTTTGGCTATTTGTGCAATGTGTTTTTCCATCACACCCTGGGAGGAAATTTAAAATGGCAGTCCATATTTGTTTAAACAGAGGAAGCTTGCTGCTCATCATGTGGGTAGTAAGACAAAACCCACTTTCGTTTATTTAGTTTTATGAACTGAAATTCTCATGCTTGTTGTTAAATAACTGTTTTAGTTTTCCCAAAGCAATGCTGTTCCCTCAAGGATAAACTAAGTTATCTGACAGTTCTAAAGAGAAAATCAAAAGTAATAAAAAATTGAGAAGTACTATAATTACGCAAGTGAAGCCACTCAATGAGCAGGAGTTTGGTGCATGGCACCAACAGCAAAATAAATTTAAAAAGAAATTACTCACGACCAGAGCATTCAGTAGATTTCTTACAAACTGGTTCTATAAAAATTTCCTCTCTGAGGTTATTTATGAGAATTAAATTTTTGAAAATATTTCCAGTTGCTTAGTTTCTTAAAAAAAGAATACTATTTTGGGGGGAGGGGTGGAAAACACATTTCACTTCATCTTGAATATTCATCAATACATCTCTTCCTGCTTCCTTTGGAAAAAAAATCTATGACCTGAAGTTTGCCGATGTTGAGTTGAGGTTTGAAATTGAAATTAACTTCTTCCAAGAAACATTTGCTGCTCTCATTTCATTGGTGTAGTTATAAGAAAAATACTATAAATTCCTCCATCCATTGGTGTACATATTTGCCTAGTTTTCAATTTGTCAACTCCTAAACTTTGCTCATTTTGAAATCTGTGACATACGAATTTAACTTATATTTTCATCTTCAAAACAGAACACAAAACTTGTCCCTTTGCTTCACTTAGAATAATGGTGGTAAGTTCAAGATAAGCCAGAATGTCAGTGCTTAAGAAAAATGTTGCTTTTGAGCAACTTCTTACTGATTCATCTGGGAGAGGTTTTCAGTTTATACTGTTATTTGTGTTTCTCAACTTAGATCTCATTTTCCTTAGAGTAAAGAAATTCCATGATTGTCAGGCATCTTAAAAATCAACAAACCCAACCATTTCATTCTTTAGTAAAGGAACTGGAGATTATAGTTCTTAAGTGATTTGCCAATATCATACAAATAATTTGGGGCAGAGCAGAGAAATCGAATACAGATTTTTTTTAAGCTTCTATTCTATGCAGTTTTTACTACTTGATGTGGCCTCTTTTGAAGTCTAAATCATCTTACTTGTGGTTTATCCTTATAATAAATTAAATGCAAGCCAGGAAAATTCAGCCATTGAATTGTTTCACAATCACTAGGTATGGGATGGATTAGGTGATAATCTACAATGGTGACTACTGACTTCTGTACTCCAAATAATTTTTTTTTAAGATTTATTTTTTTTTACTTATGCATAGAACTAGGGTGTAGTCCAGAGGGGGGGGGGGCGGAGAGGATTCACCAGAGACAGAGTGGAGAGCAGGACAAGTGGATCTACTGAAGTCCACTGCTAAGGGGAACAGTGGATGAGGCAAGAGAGGTCTGCTGCTCTGTGTGGATCAGCTCCCTGGTTGGGGATCAAATTCTTGCCACCGTGGCTGGTGATAGCTCAGCCGTTAACTCCTGAACACCAGGGAATCCCCAAAATAATTTCTTGTAGGAAGAATAGAAACAACTGTAATTAGTTGTACGTTACAAATTCCGAAGACAGAGCACAAAGGGTTAAACTGTAGCACTATAAAGCTATCAGAAGCCATCGCAATATGAGTTGGATCTCGGGTCAAGGAGGTGACCCACATGGCGCAGCAGACCTCTACTGTCCCGCCTACTGCTCCCCTCAGCAGTGTATTTCAGTATATCTGCCTGTTCTGCTCCCCACTCTGTCTCTGATAAGTCCTCTCACGCTCCCCAATTCTGGCTTGTACCCCAGTCCTTATATGCCTAAATAAATAAATAAAAACATATTCCAAAGACAAAGAGGCATTTTGCAGCTTCTTCTTTTTTTTTTTCATTCCTGTTGAAGTTCTGCCATCAAACATTCAGTTTTTTAAATATGCTTCCTTCAACTCAGTGGGTGTCAGCTAGCTCAACCCGACAGGTTTACAGAGACTCAGAGTGCAGAAACAGAAAGTACCTTGGAGATAATCTCCCCAAACTTTCACTATTCTGACAAGATCCAGAGAAATGAATTGTGAAGGTCATAGTTATCCCGGAAGCTATCGGAGTGTTAGAACCTGAGCTCCTTCTTCCTGTTCTACTTCTGTTATCATTCTTTGACGTAATTAGATAGTCAAAACGAATGTCTTTTACTATAGGTAAAAAGTGAGGGTGCAATGATTTCCTTTCCATTTTGTGTACCTTTGATTTTGTCTTCTTAACTAGAGAATTGGTTAAGATCCAGTGATAATGTTGAATCAAAACCTGAAGATTAGACAGCCTTACCTCTATTCCAATATTCAGGGGCAAGTATTTGCTCTTTTTTCATTCAATATGATATTTGTTATAGGATTTTTTTCTTGATATATTTTATTTATCAAATTGATGAATAAGGAAAAGGAAACAGGAAACTTTTCCTTATTCTTTCTTAAAAGTTTCTATCATGCGGCCCTCCCTGGTGGCACGGCGGGTTAAAGCACAGCACTGAGAATCTAAGACGGCTTCCGCATGAGTTCGATTCCCGCCTGCCCCGGAGGTGACCACATGGCGAGGCAGACCTCTCCTGACCCGCCCGCTGCTCCCCTCAGCAGTGGACTTCGTCGATCTGCCTGTTCTGCTCCCCACTCTGTCTCTGGTGAAGCCTCTCACCCTCCGCATCTCTGGCCTGTACCCCAGTTCTGTATGCATAAATAAATAAATCTTAAAAAAAAAAAGTTTCTATCATGCATAAATAACCGAATTTTGTCATAATTTTTCTGAGATAATTAAGTGGTCTTTTTGCAATCTATTGATAGCAATGAATTTATTGATTTTTTTCTTTTAATTGCTTTTTAAATTTTTTTAATTGAGGCAACAGACATATTTATGGAATGAACTTTACTTTGTCATGATTCTTTGGGAGCATTTATTTGTTGAATTGATTTGCTATAACATTCTATAGAATTTTGCATAAACATTAATGAGAAATGTTCATTTTTAATTTTTGCTTTTAAGAGATCTGTTTTGTTTTGTTTTAAGATCATTATAATGATGGACTCTTAAATTTCTGAAGAGTTGGTATATATTTAGTATTTTTCATAAATTTAGTAGAATTCACTAGAAAAACACTTCTATTTAAAAAAATAATCACAGCACTATTAAGTTTATTTTTTTCTTGAATCAGTTTGGTAGTTTATAACATTCACGAATACCATATATCATTTAAATTATTTATTTACTTACTTGCTTTCCCTATCACATTGACATAGACTCTTTGAGAGATGGGACTCTGCCTTTAATTTTTAAGACTCCAGATCTTAGTACAATGTCAGCACATGGCGAGTCTTCAGTAGATGTATTTTTTTAATAAATGTAGAAGTGGGTGTATGATAAATTCCAGAAGTGGAGGAAAATGATTTAAGAAGAGGAAGAATTCCACAAAGAAAGGAGCCCACAAACTTAGGAGGACACAAGGCCAGAGCAGGACTGGTGCAGGGCAGGGCAGAGCTTGCACTTGGGGTGTCCACGAAGAAGTTCCACGGGATTCAGATAAGCCAGACCTACGCCCAGGCGTCACTGAGCTGAGGAGCTGTGACCGTACTCACTAAGTACCCTGGGGAGGCTTTCAGGAAGGGGCCTTCTTTTTTAAAAGATTTATTTATTTAATTTTGCTTAGAAGAATTGGGGTACAAGCCAGAGGTGCAGGGGCAGTGAGAGGATTCAGAGACGGAGTGGGGAGCAGATCAGGCAACTGACGCAGGGCATCAGCGAGCAACACAGGAGAAGTCTGCTGCGCCATGTGGGTCACCTCTGGGCTGGGGGTGCGAACTCAGGCCGTAGCCGGGTAGTGCTGAGACTTGACCCGAAGGCACCAGGGAGGCCCAGGAAGTGAGCTTCCACGAACTGCTCTGTGGGCACAGGTGTTTCTGGTGGCACAGTGGGATCAAAGAGTGCAAGGACACGGGGCAAAGAAAGCAGGAGGCAACTGCAACATTGCGTTAGTGAGTGGCGGTGGGAGCTCCCGCCAGATCTAGTGCAGCGTGAGAAAGAAATATTTTTCCGGGCCTTCCCTGGTGGCGCAGCGGGTTAAAGCACAGCACTAAGAAGCTAAAGCCACTGCAGCATGAATTCAATTCTCGCCTGCCCTGGAGGTGACCACATGGGACGGCAGACCTCTCCTGACCCGCCCGCTGCTCCCCTCAGCAGTGTGCTTCGTCGATCTGCCTGTTCTGCTCCCCACTCTGTCTCTGGTGAAGCCTCTCACCGCCCTGCACCTCTGGCCTGTACCCCAGTTCTGTATGTATAAATAAATAAATCTTAAAAAAAAAAAAGAAATCTTTTTCCAAAAATAGGATCACCAAGATTTCTTTTTCTTTTTTTTACTTGAATGGATGGCGAACGAAGAGATGAAAGATAATCTTGAGTCTGGAGGGTGCTAATGACATTAACTAGAAGGTAGTTACAAGTGTAAGGGCAGGTTTGCTGGAGACGGAGCAGGGGGCGTCTGAGCTCAGGAAAAAGGATGAAGACGTTGGAGGCACGTGCAAGATTGTCAACGTCAAAGTCACTAAAATAATGAGGTAGGTGGATGGAAAGTAGCCATGGGAATGGGGAAAGTCCCCCACACATTTAGAGACAGAAGCAGAAGCTAACCAAGTTCTGGCAGAAGGGAGAGAACCACACAAACATGGCGATGCAAATGGCTTTTAAAATAGTTTCCAAAAAGTGCTAATCAGACAGTACCTAGGAAGTCTGTGCACAGCTGTTATGGGTGGGGATCCCCTTTTAGTTTTTTAAGATTTATGTACTTATGCAAACAAGAAGAACTGGGGTACAGGCCAGAAGTATGTGGGTAGGATAGGGTGATAGGATTCAACATGGAGAGTGGGGAGCAGAACAGGCAGATCTACTGAGATGCTTTGCTGAGGGGAGCAGCCCATGAGACAGGAGAGGTCTGCTGCGCCATGTGGGTCACCTCCCTGGTTGGGGATCGAACTCATGCCACACTGGCTATGGATGGCTTCCTAGTGCTGCGCTTTAACATGTTGTGCCAGCCGAGAGGGCCCTGGCCTCCCTTTTAGAGTTATGTCCATGCTTGAAACATCCCTACCACTTCTGTGCTTTCTGCAAGAAAATACAACTGTTTACTTATCTTTCTTTTGGGGACCTGTATCTGTCTCAGCAGAACTCAGTGTTGGACTTTCTGCTGGGCACCGATATAATTCCTCCAAGTCAAAACTGTGAGTTGCCCACGGACTACTGAAAGACATAAGCAAAAGCTATTTTTAACTCTGTTCCTTGCTAACCTACAAGGCACAATAGCAGACCCTAACCTTGGTTACTGATGGGGGCTACAGTGGTCATTGAATATTATACAATAAACTGTTTACAGAGCAGCGCTTTTTACAGGTTTTAAATCTTCCCAAGCTGCCAGTTTCTGAAGCTGAGTCTGCCAGCTGGCAGACAGAGAGGGGTTTGTGTTCTGGTTGATTGAGGTAATTAACAGCCTAAACTGTCAGAAGGTGACAGCAGGCAAAAAGAGCTTGCCCTGAGGTCGCAGCTGGACTCCAACAACTTGCTCCTGATTTACCAGTAAAACTAATAACGTAAGTAATATTGGTATTAAATTATAAAATCAAGGGTCAAACTGAAATTCTGGCTTGCACTACACACTCCTCAGCAGCAAATTAGCGATAATGTCTTGCAGTTACTTTGCCCTTAAACGACCCCTGGAAAAATCAGCACATGTCTGTTTGGGCAGTGAGGGTGGATCTTGGAGCATTCAAAGAAACCAGCCATTCCCCACTCTGATTTCTTGCCAGAGGTGTAGCTATGGATAAAATGCAGAGAAAAATTGAAAGCTTGGACATTCCCAGATCATGCTTGCGTCAGGTTTTGACTGATAGATTTGTTTTTGATATAGAGTTTAGATTTTATTGTGTGTTTGACTGGGCACAGATATTAGATATAAACATTCCACTGTACTTATATTTACTGTTGCTTTGCAGTTCAGATTAGGCAGCGCTGTTATTCACATTGTGATATTTTCCTACAGTGAGCCCAAATGAGGGAGAAGGGGGGGAAGGAGGGAGGGAGTGGAGAGGGGGAGGGAGAGAAGACACATCCTAAGAATATACACATCAGATACACATACTAAGAATTTTTTTTTAGAGATTTATTTATTTATTCATACAGAACTGGGGTACAGGCCAGAGATGCGGAGGGTGAGAGGATTCACTAGGGACAGAGTGGGGAGCAGAACAGGCAGATCGACGAAGTACACTGCTGAGGGGAGCAGCGGGCAGGTCAGGAGAGGTGTGCCATGCCATGTGGTCACCTCCGGGGCAGGCGGGGATCGAACTTATGTGGAAATGGCTTAAGCTTCTTAGTGCAGTACTTTCACCAGCTGCGCCACCAGGGAGGGCCCTAAGAAGATCTTTTAAGGGCCCTCCCTGGTGATGCAACAGGTTAAAGCACAGCTACAGCTGCCTCAGCACGAGTTCGATCCCCAGCCAGGAAGCTGTCCCACACAGCACAGCAGACCTCTCCTGGCCCGCCCGCTGCTCCCCTCAGCAGTGGACTCCATGGATCTGCCTGTTCTGCTCCCCACTCTGTCTCTGGTGAATCCTCTCACAGCCCCTGTATCCCAGTTTTGTGTGCATAAATACATAAATCTTTAAAAAATTATCTTTGAAATGCTCTTGATTGTTTAAAAGGTATGATCTTCATTACCACTCTATTATTAATGTTTTAAAAATTCAAGAGGCAAATGCTGAAAGTTTGCTAATTTGAATTGAATCTTAGTGTCTCAGATTTTATTAGACCTTCCTAGCAAAAGTCACACCTGATGTTACAAAGGAAATAAGCCATTACCACTTCGTGTAGGAATTTGTTTTCACACATCCATAAATTCTTTGCACGTATGTGCCGTCAGAAGGTTATGACTCATTGAAGAAACATTGTTAGATTTTTTTCATTTACTTATAAAGTCAGTAAAATTAGCTTTTCAGACTTATCAGAAAAAGTACATAAATATGAAACTTTTAACTTCTGCATGTTGATCAGGCAGTTTCCTCAGGGGCCTCACACATTTGGCACTGCATTTCCCAAGGAGATCTGCTCTACAGTTTACCTTTAGTCTCAGAGTTAAAGGAGGCCGAGTGTAAAAATACAAAATGAGAAACCTAGTGGGTTATCTGGCTTAGTCTCTTCTGCAGCACCTGAATAAATTAATCAATATAATCAAGTCTTATTTATATAAGGATTTATTTTTATTTATTTATGCATACAAAAGCTGGGGTGGAGGCCAGCGGTGCATGGGTGGTGAGAGGATTCACCACAGATTGGGGAGCAGAACAGGCAGATTGACTGAAATGCAGTGCTGAGGGGAGCAGCAGGTGAGACAGGAGAGGTCTGCTGTGACACGTGGGTCAGCGACTTGGCCGGGAATCGAACTCAGGTCATAGCTAGGAGGCACCTTAACTGGCCCAGGTTCTTGATGTATTTCCAGAATGACCTTGAAGAATATGGTAGGCTCTCAAATGGTTTTCAGCAGAAGTATGGTGCATTTACAATTCTGGATTATCCTCCTGGATGCAAGGAAGAGAATGCACTGGAGAGGCATTCAGTGAATGTGGGGGCCATTTGGGAGCCTGATGGAACCTGGAAACAGTTCTACAGTCGACCTAAGCAGCAGTGATAGTGATGGAGAATGTGGAGGAGAAGACTAAGAAAAATGTTTTTGGCTCAGTCAGACTGGAATATGGACCATTAATTACTGAATTGATGGTAAATTATACAGAAACTCAGAACAGACAATTGTTGATAACTTGAGTACAATAGTCTGATCATTTGGGCAGATGCTAGAAGCTCTTGAAGCTCAATTATAGCATGATACCATTTTAGTACACTTTATCAAGTAACAAAATTTATTTTGGCCTAAGATGTTTTACTCAACAGTGTCCTTTAATAAAATGTCCACTAGAATTCCAGAACTATCTTTCACAGTTCTAATCTCTGAAGCATTTTTAGTTTATATTCCCCAATAATACCTCTCCCCGAGGATATCTGTGAAAGTTTGTTGAGGATTATTTTTGTAAAATTAGAGCTCGCCCCCAATTTTATGAATGTGTTGTTTGACAAAGATGTCAAAATAAATATCAGTCTTTACAATTAGGATAAAAAGGCAGTTTTCTTTTTGAAAAGTCAAGCTTTTCAGTCACCATTCACTGGCACTTACCAACTGTGGTATTTGTTTAGAACATGCTGTCTTGTAAACACTAAGTCGTTGTGATCCCATGTAGCCTGCTATAATGTGCTCCTTATTAGGCTTCTGGAAAAAATGTGGGCAGTAGAGAAGATATCTGTTCAGCTATTTGATGTACTTTCATTTGAATCAGTAGCTCTAAACAGTTCTATGATGTGATTTCTTTATATTACTTTTTATATTCTCTGGACACTTGAGGCTAAAAAAAAAATCTTGCCAAAGTTTATTTTATAGTGATAATATTTGTTGCTTTTCACTTTGTAACAGAAGGTCTCATCTGGGTGATATGACCAGTATTCCTAAAAGGTCAAAACATTTCCAGTCTAACGCAAAGAAACATAACATTGGGCTTAGACTGTGCAACCTCACCTTACGTAAATAGAAAATATTAGCAAAGATTTATCCATTTATATCAGCTAGGATGACGTAGGTTGAACTCAACAAAGGCCCATGTAACAGTGACTTAAAATGGGTCTATTTCTTTTTAACCAAAAATCTGAAAGGAAAGCTTCCAGGCTGACTTGATAACTCTGCTCCTTGAAGGTCCAAAGGAGTCACCCACTTCCCAGCATCCCCAGGCCAGAGGCTGAGTGACTACTAAAGACACATTTGAAAAATTGGCCATAGGTATGAAAGTTTGAAAAACTCATAATAGAGATGGAAATGGAGCACTCATACTTTTAATGATGCAGGGATTCTACTCTTAAATGTATACCTGACAAAAGAACTTTCCAAAGTACACCAACATAAAAAGTTGGAGTTTGTAAACATGCAAATGATACTTAAAAGCACAGTACTTAATGAGATCACCAAGAATCAAAATACCAAAGCAAACTTGGGATGCAAGACTTAGAGAACACTATTTAGACATCTCAGGAGGAAAGAACCAAGGAGACTGAAAAAGAATTCTATATGTAAAAGAAATATCTTCATAGAAATTGATGTTCAAGAATATCTGTGCAGTAATTGAATCTTTTGGGGGTGAGGGGAAGGGTATTAGAACTTTCTTTTTTTGTTGTTTTGTTTGTTTAATATCTACACCATGGTGATTTTTTTTAAAGATTTTATTTATTCATACAGAACTGAGGTACAGGCCAGAGATGCGGAGGGTGAGAGAGTTCACCAGAGACAGATTAGGGAGCAGAACTGGCAGATCGACGAAGCACACTGCTGAGGGGAGCAGCGGGCGGTTCAGGAGAGGTCTGCCGCGCCATGTGGTCACCTCAGGGGCAAGCGGGGATAGAACTCATGAGGAAGTGGCTTAAGCTTCTTAGTGCTGTGCTTTAACCCGCTGTGCCACCAGGGAGGGCCTCACCATGGTGATTTAATCACTCTGATAAGAGCGCAACACTGATTGCAATTCTAGGACAGTATTTATTTTTAGGTTTGAATGAATGTATTTTTCTTTAAAAATATACCAGCAGTCTCTTTATTATTTTAATTTCAATGTTTTATTGAGGAATAATTTGATAGGCTACAAATGTATGTTATTTTACCACACACAGCACCAAAACCCCAATAATCCTCCATTGGACTGCCATCTCATCATACACACCACACCCCACTTTCTGGTAGCCTTAGTCATAGTCCAATGTGCTCTTCCCCTCCTGAATTTACATGTCCTCCTCCCTTCCACTTCAACATCTGGATGTTTCAGTGCTGTGCACTTTTCAAGGTTTGTTCTCATCTGAACTTCAGTTTTGTTTGACATTCCACATATAAGTGAAAATCTCTGGTATTTATCTTCCTCTTTCTGGATGATTTTGCTTAGCATAACCCTTCCAACTTCATCTATGTTGCTGCAAGTGGTATGAGTTTATCCTTTTTGATTGCTGAGTAGTAGTCCACTAGATATAATCCAGACCACAGCCTCTTGATCCATTCATCTGTTTGGGGCATTTAGATTCTTTCCATATCTTAGCTATTGTAAATAGTGCTGCAATAAACATAGAGGTGAAGGCTTCCTTTCAAATTGGCAACTTTTTGGTTTTTTTTTTGGTTAAAATTACTCTGACGAGTGGAGTTCCTGGGTTATATGGAGGGTCCATTTTCAGTGTTTTGAGGAAACTACACATCCATAGAAGTTGGACCAGTCTGCACTTATGAGCAGAACAAGAAGTTTCCTTTTCCTCTACACCCTAACCAGCACTTGTTTTTGGGTTTTTGAAGTTGGGCCATCTTCATGGTTCTGAGGTGGTATTTCATTGCGGTTTTGAACTGCATTTGATGACAACCATTTTTTCATGTCTATTGACCATCTGTATTACTTCTTTAGAGAAAGGCCTACTTAGCTCTCCTGTCCATTTTTATATTAGTTGTTTGTTTTGTTTTTGTTGAGTTGTATGAGCTCCTTATAGATCTTCCGTATCAGTCCCTTATCAGATATTGTTTGCAGTTTTTCTCCATTCTGTGGGGTGTCTGCTCATGCTGGTCTCTTTTGCTATCAGAAGCTTTTCCATTTGATGCTATCTCAGTTGTTTCTATTTTCCTCATTTCTGGAAATGAGTCTTCAAAGATATTGAAATGTATGTCAAGGAGAGTTTTGCCTTTTGTTGCTTCTATATTTTTATGGTTTCAGGTCTTACATCCAACTCCTTTATCTATTTTGAGCTAATTTTCATGTGTGGTGTGAGACAGTGGCCTAGTTCCACTCTTTTGCATGTGTCTGTCCCATTTTCCCATCACCATTTATTTATTCAAGAGGCTTGTCCATAAATGTGTGTTTTTTTTCCCAGTCAAACCATTTAACTAATTGCAAACTGCTAGATTCCAGTGTGAAGAAGGGATTTCTTTTGCCAGAAATTCTGCAATGAAATTATCTTCTTAGTATAAAAAGAATATACTCATTCCTATGGGGACATCATTAACATTCAATTTAACTTACAATGCCTTGAACTTTATTTATACTCCTATTGTCCACTAGCTTCTCTCATTGTGTTTTTATTTCAGAAAAATAATTTGGTTCTAAGTGTAAGAAACATGTTGTAGTTATTTCCTTTGTCATAGAAATTTAAAGCTTTTATTAGAATTCTTAGCTATTGTGTGACTATTGAGTAATTTATGATGATTCCTTTTACAAAGTTTAAACTTTGCTGTCTAAATAGAATTGTAAATAAAAGAGAAACTTCAAAAATTTTGGTTTCTATTTTCTAAATTTCAGTGCATCGGCCTTGTTTTGTTTTAACAAAACTGGCTAGCTAACATTTTCAATTTTTGATTATTTGGGAGAAGAACAGAAACACTATCTACTGAGCCATACTGAGGTCTTTCCTATTAGTTATTTTGCTAATTGACAACCAATATTATTGTAAGCACTATAACCTGATTGGCAATATGAAAAATTTGAGGCTCGGAAATTTTGTTTGTTGCTCAAAGACATGAGCTTTTAAGTGGTAAGTCTTGATTTTAAATCCATGAATGTGATATTGCAAAGCCCTGAATCTTCTTGTCAAGGTGACCATTAATCTCCATTTGCCATTGATAACGTGTTGATTTTCACAGACTGGAGATACAAAATAGACGTGAAAATAGGCCCCAGTGAAAGTTAAAGATCTGACCTCACAAGATCCCTGCTGCAGCAGCTGGAAAGGGACAAGAACCAAATATAACCCTAGGTTTGGAAAAATCAGACAAAGACTTCGACTCTACATTGCCTTGGGTTCCACCAGTCTCTCTCCAAAATTTAAGGGTTGTCTGTGCAAAACCACAGGGCCTTTCAATTAGCTTAAGGCAATAGTGAGTTTTTAAAGATGCAGTTTATGAAACTCAGATTCTCACAAGCCACCGTAGTTCTTGACACAAGTTCTTATTGCAAGCAGGTCAAGTTTCTGGCTCAGAGATACATAGGGTGAGAAGCCTCTTGCGAACTCTCAAGCCTGCGTGTCCTCTTACCTGCTCAGAGATGATGCCCAAGCCGCTCAACCTCAAGCAACCACCATTTTAGAGATTTCCACCTCCTAACAGAGATCATTGTCCTCGCCATGCTGACCTGCTCCTGTTCACCTGGGCTCAGCTTCCTGGGCTGCACAGGGACACCAAATCAACTGGGCACTGCAGTATCTCTGGGTAGGTGTGCAGATGCTCGCCGGGTTGGAATCTCCTTAAACTGCAGTCTTTGACCACATGGTGCAGATGGTGAGTGGGTTGTGGGAGGAGGTTAGAGGTGGGGGCTCACTGGGGAGACATTCCCCAACTACTTGAACTTGGATCACCCACTCTTCCTTCTTGAAATCCTTCAGGCATCCAATCATGTTTGTTTTCCTTCATTTACTCTCTTTTGTTGATTCTCCTTTCTCTCTTAAACCTCTTACTGTTAAAGTGCTTTAGAATTTAGTCTTAGTACCCTTCTGCTTCCATTTTATGACTCCTTTCTGGGTGATGTCATTCATCAAACTATGGCTTTAAAAGCCATTTCTTGCAAATGATTCCAGCCCTGATCCTTCTAGTCATACTAGATTATCTAGCTATACATATTTGGTCTTCCTACTTGGACGTGCATTAGACATCTCAAACCTAACATAATACAAGCCAAGTTTTAGATTCAGCTTAGCATCTCCATAATATGTCCCTACACCAATAGTCACCAATTCCTTAAGTGCAACCACTATATATTCCAATGTTCAAATTCAAAATCTTGAAGTCATTTTGGTCAATCTACTTCTGTTGATTTTTATATGCAATCCACCAACAAACCTCACTCTCTCCAAGGAAAACCTGATGTTAGTTTTCTTCATTCCAACATCAATGCTATCCCTTAGTCCAGGCCAAGATTAATGTCAGGATTAATGTCCCAACTGATCCCACCGCTACCACTCTATTCTCAATTTCCACCTACCAGCCAACTTAATTGTATGTCTCAAATCAGATTAGATTATGACCCTGCTTACCTGCAATTACTTGCCATCCTACTTAAAATAAAATTAAAATTTCTTATGCTTTTGTTATAACATTTCTGCTTACCTTCCTGATCTCATTTCAAAACATTTCCAGTACATTGACAATTACTGCAGTTACTACAGTGAATTCTTTCTGCTGCTGAGTCACATCATACTAAATTTTACATTTAGGTCTCTTCTACTTTCTGACTCCTCTTGTAATCTACTCAAATCTTTGAATGATTACCTCTTTCTTATCACTTATGTCTCAACTTACTCTCACCTTCTGGAGAATCCTTCCTTAACTTCCCATTACAAATCACCCTTTCCCAATCTTTCTCTATTACTTCTAGTTTTAAAAATTTTTATTCTCTCAATCTATTTTGGCCAGTTCTATGTTTATTTGCTTATTGTCTATTCTCTTATTTTGGTGGATCTTAGGAGCTAGAAAAGATATTTATTTTAATTATTGATTTCATGACACACTGTCATTATTTGTCATAAAGCTTGCCTACATCTTTCTCTGATGTTTGAAGCAAACTTAATGGAATAAAGATTTATGTTATCTTTTCTCCACCTTTCTCAACAGTTGGCATATACTGCCTATTTTATATTCAGAAAAATTTTGTGAGATAAATGACAAAATGAATGAATTCATGAAGCACAGGCTTAGATCACATATACATCTACAAAAATGTAAATAACACTTAATTTAGCAATGTTTCTAAAATTGACAATGTTTTCCCATTCACTCCTATCAAAAAACCTAGAAACTTCCCATTTCTGGTTCCATGTATAAAAGCTTGAAAGTTGCCACTCCATCTCAACAGCAAGGATTCACAAGAGAAATGAAGACACAGGTCAAACCAAGAGACCCAAGATTGAAAAGATCAACAGGAGAATAAAAGGACTTGAAACTAACTAGAGACATGTATGTGTACAAAGGCACTATCAGAACCTAATTGGCTAGGAGAAGAAAATAACCAACTCCACCCTGTTATAATTATCCTTTCCCAAGTGAGGGGGTGAAAAAAAAATGAAGAAACACTTGAAAATTTTATAGTCCAGAAGCACAGACTTATTGAAAATCTGAAATGAAACCAATAAATCAATAGAGAAAAATAACACTGGTTTATTGAAAACATTGGTAAAATTGATAACCCTCTTGTCAGGCTAAAAAAACTACAAGTTTAGGAAATGGTATAAGGGGCATCACCACAGATTCATGGGTGTTAAAAGAATAATCAAGGGGCACATAAATCGCTCCATGCCACAAATTTAATAACCTAGATGAAATGATTAATTCCTTGAAAGGCACAAAATACAAAATTCACACAAGAAAAAAATAGAGAATCTTAATAGTCATATCTTTAGATAAATTGAGTCAATAATTAATAACTTCTCAAAACATAAATTACTAGGCTCAGGTGGATTCACATTTGAATTCCACCAAACACATAGGAAGAAATTATGCCAGTTTTTTATAAGCTCTTTAAAGGTTAGAAATCTTAAGGAATGCCCCCTAATTCTTTCTATGAAACCAGTATTACCCCAATACTGAAACCACATAGGGGCCTTCCTGGTGGCCCAGTGGGTTAAAGCATAGCATTATGCAGCTATCCACAGCCAATCCAGCAGGAGTTCAATCCCCAGCCAGGGAGGTGACCCACATGGTGCAGCAGACCTCTCCTGACCCACCTGCTGCTCTCCTCAACAGTGTGTTTCAGTAGAGCTGCCTGTTCTGTTCCACACTCTGTCTCTGGTGAATCCTTTCACACCCCACACCTCTGACTTATATCCCAACCCTTGTATGCATAAATAAAAATATAAATCTTAAAAAAAAAGAAAAGAAAAGAAAAAGCAATAAAAGGTATATAGACCGGAAAGTAAGAAATAACACTATTTTTGTTCAAAAGTGACATGATCATTTATGGCAAAAATCTGGTTTTCTTAGATTTAAATCCAATCACTTTCTTGCCTTCATGGTTCCTTACTGTCTTCAGATGAAAATATATGAAGCTTTTCCAGACTCTTTAAGACAGTGCTCCAGTCTTTGTCTTTCCCCTGCATGCTTATACATCCCATTGTTTAGCAGTTTCAAAACTTCTCTCATAACCCCAAACATGCAGTGATGTATCTCATGTTTATCATATACTTTCAATTGTACTTAATTTAGTCCTTCACTTAAATACGACCTACTTACCCAAAACCTAACTCAGGCATCCCTTCAAAGACACTCTTTGAAGATTAGCCTTGTTCAAGAAACCTGCAGACATGTTCTCTAACTCCATTGAATTCATCCTGCCTCACTACATTATGCTATTGTGACAACCTGTCGATGCATCTGACTTTCCATTTTTCTCAGTAATGATAAGCTTCTAAGAACAGAGATTTATCTTAACCATCTTTATGTCGTTAACAGCAGCACAGTTACTAGATACAATACAGGTATTTTTCATTGAGGTTGAAACCATGATAAGAAGAATCTTTAATGATGTCTAAGAAACTTTTCTGAATATGAGGTTCCTTCTCCCTTTTCAATTTTCCTCCATAAACACACACACACACGTACACTTTCATCCTTCTTCTGCTCCTATTCCAAAAATGATTAGATTAGACTTTCTACTCTCTGGTCAATATCTTTCTGCCATTTTCTTTGCCAATAAAGCTTTTCTTTTTCTCTTCTCTTGAGTCAGATTATACTTACTTCCTTCATCTATGAAATGTTCCCTGATTCCTGTACCTCTGAGATTTGAAATCCTTCGCTATTCATTGTCTGCACCCAACATTTAATCAGGAATGACTGCATAACATGACTGTAACTTCCACTGATTATGAATGTCTTGGGAAAAGAGAGTGCATTTTAGATGTCTGTATCCTCCACGATCGAATTCTGAAGTGAAAACATAGTAGGTGCTCCTTAGTATTTGTTTGAAATTGCTTATTGGCATTTAAATGAAGCTGTTCTTAAACAGAGATACAACTGGAGGCTTATGCACTATATTATTCCACCTAATTTCAATATTCATTTAATTTTTATTTAAGATATATGATATTGTGTTCATCTCCATGTGCCTGAAAGTGTGTTTGGCTAGAATTTTAATATGTTAAGATTAAGGATACATGATTTCAGATCAACATGTTTAAAGATATAAATTATAGGCATAGGTTTATCTGATTTACTATAACTCCTGACTCTCTTTCCAGCGGAGTAACTTCAGTCTAGTTACTGAACTTAAAGGGCTGGTTTCTTCATCTGTAGAGTTAATAAGAGTTCTCATCATGGATTGTTAAGAAAATTAAGATATGACACATCTGTCAATTTAAAAGACAAGAATTGTTGACTGTTAACAATATCTAGTGAAACTATCCTTTAGGACTGAAGGGGAAATCCAAAAATTTTTATATAAATGGAAGCTAGCAGTATGTATTAGTAGATCTATTCCTCAAGAGTGGCAAAGGGAAGTTCTTCCAGTCAAGGGAAATGAAAAGAGCTTTGTGAAGAACACAGAAAGAGCAGAAATATGGGCACATATTGTCCTCGTGTGTTTTACAAGGATGCAACACCTCTCTTTTGTTCGTTATGACATTTTAATGTTAAAGCAAAATAGGGAAAAATTTAAATGTTACCATAGTTCCTTACACAAAGTAAAATTACTTGGCATATATACATTATAGAAGGATTTAAAATTAAAACCCATACTGATCACTTTATTTACAAGGAAATGAGATGGGGGGGGGCAGAGAAATGACTTGCCCAAGGCCATTAGTTAATGAGACAAAGGAGCTAGAATAAGCCAGGTCTCCTGACACTCACTGAAATGTGACTTCTAATTCCCATATTGCTTCACAGTCTGACTAGACTGAGAAATTCCTGAAGGCCTTGAAGTATGTTTTGTCTTTTAGGCAGGTAATGCTGAGGGTTTAATTTGTGAATTTTTAAATTAAAAGAATAAAAGCAAAATAATTAGTTCATTATATCTAGTCCCTCTGTTTTTCAAAAGGACTTACAAAATACACCTTGACATTGCCAGCAATATAAATTTTATCCACCCTAAATTGAGTTAATTCATTTTTGGGGTAATTTTGGTAATAATTTTGAGTGGAATTTTTATCCCATAGGAATGTATAG
>NW_004567115.1:44691999-44697599 GCF_000260355.1 Condylura cristata | reverse complement strand
TTTTTCATATTTTTATGAATATTCAGCTGTAACAATAATGATTTGTTTGACTCATTTAGAATCATATATCTTTTGAAAGGCAGAAAAATTCTCCTAGAGGGAAAACTAAATCAACTTTTGTGCCTATGTAAGAACTAAATACAAATTCTTTCTTGTTTCTGTTTCTTTTTTCCTCCAAAAAAATTGTATAAATGAGGAAGTGGTGCCAAGGGCCTATTAGTAATAGTTATTTCCTAATTGCAGGGGTGGAAAACATCCTGCATGTTTAACTAAATATTGTTAACTTTGACCTCTCGCTTTGCCAGGACTGATAAGGCGATTGTTTGACCTATATGAAGCACATACAGTATACACAGATTGGAGAGCAGCAGGAAAACAGGAAACAATAAATCAGAAATTAGAGCACTGATTGTTGTAGCTAATTACATCAGGCTTCTGCTTAATTTCTCACTCTGTCATTCTAACCTGATTTTCTTGCCAACAGACGTTGCAAATTGCTGGTGTCACGTACATTCAGCAAATAATAATCCCTAGTTACTGTGACTGACAAATGAATGAGCAGGAGAAGATAGTTTATTATGCGAGGATGAACTGAGACATTCACCAGATACCTGCTGGATGCTTTTTTAATTCACTTACCTTGATGGGCTGCACGCTGCATTTCTCCAGGAGCAGAGATTTTGGCATCAAAACAGCTTAATTAGATTTGTGGCTTGGTTGGATAACGTTGATGAAGAAGATGGTGCTGGAAAGCGAAGGGAGGGCAGAAACTAGCTTGAAGGGGAAAAGAAAAGATAAATTGGGAACTTAACTATTTAAGTCAAATCTGAAAATAATACGTTTAGGGTGAGTGAGATTAGTTAGCACGACGTTGAATACTAATCTTGTCTACACAGAGATTTGGTGAGTTGACTCGGTATTTTCATCTCTGTCTGGCTTGATACTAAACCACGTGCGTTTAGAATGATAAAAGTAAGGTGCTCTTATTGAGAAGTAATTGCTTGATTATTCTTGGAGTCTACATTGGGGTGTAAGTCATGCAACTTTCCATGTTCCAAATCGCAAAGATTTTAGTGTCCAAGTTCCTCTTTCCTTTCCTTTAGGAATTCACAAAATTAGTACGATCTTTGTACATTTAACAGCTTTGCTACCGTCTCTGAAGATGGACGAGGAAGGACCTACTCAAGCAGGATTTTTACTCCATTGTTACTGAATCAATGTTCGCGTTCTGGGCGTGTTTTCCACCTTTGTTGTAGTGTTTATGAATTAGATTATCCAACAATTGAGTAGATCCAGAGCTAGCTACTACTTCACTTCTGCTCTCTGCTTCTTTGGTGCTTAATAAACATTATTTTACTTCACTGAAGGGACCATGTTGGCAAGTTATTTAGAAAGAAAAATGTTTCTCAGTTTAAAATCAAATTGACTTCATTTGTCCCTCTCCCATGAGCTCTGATTTTTCTGCTTTAGTGTTTTTTTGTTTAAAGAATTATTTATTTATGCATACTGAACTGGGGTACAGGCCAGAGGTGCAGGGGCAGAGAGGATTCACCAGAGACAGAGTGGGGAGCAGAACAGGCAGATCCACGAAGTACACTGCTGAGGGGAGCAGCGGGCGGGTCAGGAGAGGTCTGACGCGCCATGTGGATCTCCTCCCGGGCAGGCAGGGATCGAACTCATGCTGAAGTGGCTTTAGCTTCTTAGTTCTGTGCTTTAGCCCGCTGTGCCACCAGGGAGGCCCACTTTAGTGTTATTTTTAAGGGAGCAGAAAGTGTGTTCAAAACAGACATGTGAGTAAGATTGCAAGAGAAAATTGCAAGACGGAGCTATGGATTCCCGCTTGGGAAGCCACTGCTCCATTTGGCAAAGCAAGAGGTCAGAGTTAGCTATCTGTTTAAATGTGTAGGTGATGTCTTCCATTCCGATGATGAAGCTGGAATGCAAGTCAATTAAGCAGCCCAGAAACCGTGGTGGAAGGGCCAAAAAATAAAGTTTAATGTCGCCAGCATTGTTGCTACCCCAAAGGTCAGAGGGAGCAGAATATTTCATTCCTGGTGTCTTTAATTCTTGTGTATAAAGAGTTTAAACCTCGCCAAATCCCAAGCTAATTTTCCAAGAGTCCTTAATGCAATTTTCCTCTTTACTCAAGTATTCAGACAAATGTTATAAACATATATTAAACATCCATTGTATGCAAATGAGCCATTGCCTGGGCCTGCAGGGGATAAAGCTTGATGTATTCCAAAGCAACTGCCCTCAGGAACAGTTGAAGGAAGCAGACTTGACCTTATAAAGCAAGCACTGAATAACACAAACCAGAGCATCATCATCAGATACTTAAATCCTTGGTATTGACAATGAGGGCTATGGAATTAAAAGGGACCAGATTTTTCTGAGAAGACTCAACGGAGATAACTTTACATCAACTTGGAAGTACGAATGGTATTGGATAGGACTGGAAAGGAAGGAGACACATTTAAGCAATGAAAATTGATCAGAGAGGAAGGGGGAAAGCTGGATGGGTGATCTCTCCTGTTCTACAAGGGAGATGGAAGAAACGCTAAGATGGGGTATGTAGCTGGTCAGAGAAGGTGGGCTGGGCATGGAGAGTCAGGGAAAGATTTGAATTGGTAATACAGGTAGTGAGAACTCTCAGGGGGTTGGTGCAAAGATAAAAGACCAGAGAGAAGAAAGGTGGCCACTAGCGCATCAAATTAGGTGACTATTAATTACAAGGATCCAGGATTGATGTGATCAGATTTCAATCTAAGCATTGGAGATAGGAGAAAGGAGCGGGAAACTGAGTCCCAACACTGATTGAAAGCAAGATTGGCAGAGATGATGGGATTCTGTGAAGCAGGTAAAGGGGAGATGAGTCAAACATGAGCATTCTGGCACCTGCATAATTACCTTTGCTTTTCAAGAATGGAAAGATTGTAAGAACAAGAATTTAGATGGAAAGATGAAAGGCATCAATTTCCAAGGAGAAAAGAAGGAACAGAATTCTTTTCTAGTCTGAGTTATCCTAAGTCCTCCAGATGCCTCTCTCTGTATTAGTTAGACATATGTATTAGCACAGCTTTTTTGTCTGAAGCACACAGACTTGCTGGAGGAGTGTATGTCAGCCATGTGAAATGCGTCAAAACGAGAATGGTGTCTGGAGAGACATGACAACTAATGAACCATTTTCAAATGCTATCCCTCCAATACCACAGGAAGAATGATGTTGGGGGGAGGGGTGGGGCACCCGTCTTCATAGAAGCTGCCACAAAGACCCATATCTGCACAAATGTATATATGTGCTTTCTCATTTTCCTTCAATAGTCAACCCTCCTACGGTTTCCTTTCTTATTGAAGTAACGTTAGTTTACAGCACTTTATAGATTCTCAGAGTTCATTTCCTCGCCTCAGCAACTCCTGCATTTTGCCACCAAAATGTCTGGTAATGATCCAGCATCAATCACCCCCATCTAGCCATTTTCTTTCCTCCTCTTACCTTCTGGTAACCACCATTGCATTCGTGTCAGTCTACAGGTATCTTTTCATTCTGCTTTTTAATTTTCTTTCCTCCCTTTATAGTCTGCAAATGAGTGAGCTCCAGTGGTATTTGTCTAACTCTTTCTGTCTTAATTCACACAGTTTAATCTCCTCGAAGTCTAGTCACTCTGTCACAAAGGACAAGATTTCATCTTTTTTGTGGCTGAGTGGTATTCCATTATGTATTTATAGCACAAGTTCTTAAGCCGCTCATTAGTTATTAGGGATTTGGGTTGTTGCCCATGTCTTATGTCTTAGCTATTGTGAGCAGTACTGTAATGAACAAAGGAGTGCATGTATCTTTTCAAATTATTGTTTCTATAGTTTTCAGGTAAATACTCAAAATGGGATTTATTCGATCAAATATTCTTAACCTTAACCTTAATATGCTCCAAGATCCTTGTCCTGCAGTGGCTCTGCTCAGGTTGGTGTCTTCTGACAGGTGACTGTTGCATGACTGGCTTTTCCATTTGAGCTTTTGGTTCTGACCTCTTACTCACTAGTGATTTATTTTGCAATGCCTGAGTCATCTGTCCCCTTGGAATAGACTAAAGAGTACAAAATAGTATTGACATAACCTTAACATCATCTCTCACTTCTTCACCAAACCACTACAACTTTAAGCTTGAAAGGCTGATTTCATTCTCTTTGTCCTTACTGCCACATTTCATGAAGATAAAAGTCAAAGTGGAAGTCTGTTTGCAAGTACTAGCATCTTTGACAATTTCAAACTTGTGCAACAAAGAAGGATATGATTGTGAATTACGTGTCTTCGTTATTCTATGGAGTATACAAAGGAGCTCAAGCGTATTCTCTGACAATTCATATTAACTCAGGTACTATTTGTAGTTGCTGAAAGATTTTGAAAATTCAGATCATTTCCCAAAGGAGAGCCATTTATAGCCATCCTTAATAACAACCAGAGTGTTCCTACCAAGTAAAAACAAGAGAAAATTTGCGATTGATTTTATAGATGAGATGTTGATCATTTTAATGAGCCTTAGGCTGCATTTGAAGTGTCCAGTGAAGCTAAGATTGGAAGTAAGTTATTCATTTTCACCCTCTGGTTTCATTTTCACCCTCTTAAAGCCTACATTAATAGAACTTATATAAAGATCAATGTCTCAGGCCAAAATTTAGATCTAGAAAGGAGGATGGTTAAGGTTGCACCAGACTGACATGCAGAGCAGTTTATTTTAACTCCCTCTTTTTTCCCATGGAGTTTAAAATATTATTTTCATTGCTGAATGATTTTCTATAAACAGAATATACCTAATAGTTCAAAGTTTTGATTTTAACCATGATCTCTGGAGTATTTAACATTTACAAGAGTCTCAACATCTTCCTTTATGTTTTCTTGAATTAAATTTGTAATATTCTTGTTTTCTTGGACCCTGATGGCACCAAAAATGAGAAAGTAACTAAAAGCATGTGCTGCTCATTAGTGTAGCACTAACACACCTGTGCTACCCCCGTCTATAAAGGGTGGGCTTACTGCCTGAGGAAGTACCATATAAAAGACGCTGCTTCAGGCAACATCCCCCTTGGGAAGAATATTGTTTTGTCTTTTAAAAAATATTAGTTTTAATAGTTCTTTCCTATAAAATCATGAGAAGAGAAGAAAAGAAGGTAAAAGAAGAAAAGCACATTCTGCTAAAATCCAACTTATCCCTCTATGGAAAAAATGTTATTAATTATTGAAAAATAATTTTGCAGCTAACAATACTACAGACATTTTATTATTTGTTACATAGCAATTTTTCTTAGAGTGTTTCCATTTTTCAAGTCAGTGATCATATTTCCCAAAAATAAGGACTACTTTATTTCCAAAATTCTGATTTGTAAGCCTTTTTTTCTAGCTTAATGCATCACTTCATCCTGAAAACATTAGCAGGTATCGTTCCTGTTTTGTTCTGAGATTAAGAAAAATGCTTCTCAAACTTTACCATCAAGTATGCTTGTAGTAATTTTTAAAAAATATCTTTATTTTGGGCCCTCCCTGGTGGCGCAGAGGGTTAAAGCAGTGCATTAAGAAGCTTAAGCCACTTTCGCATGAGATCAAT
>NW_004567115.1:44672752-44691412 GCF_000260355.1 Condylura cristata | reverse complement strand
CGCCATGTGGTCACCTCCGGGGCAGGCGGGAATCGAACTCATGCGGAAGTCGCTTTAGATTCTCAGTGTTGTGCTTTAACCCGCTGCGCCACCAGGGAGGGCCTTTTTTTTCTTCTTAATATTTTCAAGTTCCATGTATGTTTCACACATCTCAGAAATTTACTGCTTTTATTGCTGCATGGTCTTCTATTATATTTCATGGCCACAACATACTTTGTTAGTGTATTCATTATTGGACATTAGGACTTTTCCTACTTTTTGTTTATTGTGAATAATGTGGCTGTGAAGACTCTTGTATAAGATTTACCTCTTGGCATATGTTTTTCTGTCTTTAGGGTTGATACCTTGCAGGAGAATTGCTGAATAATATAATTGTGTTTAACTTTTTGAGAAACATTCAAACTGTTTATACAGTGGCTGTAACATGTTAAATTTCTCACCAGTTATATATGGGGGTTCCAACTCCCCATACCCTGTGTTTGTTTTGATTAGTGGCCCTAATGTTGGGGAAGTGGCATTTTGGGCTTTTGGTTTGCATTTGTCAATGAATGATGATATTGGGTCCATTTTCACATGATTATTACTAATATATTTATATTTTCTTAAAATTTATATTTTTTATCAAGGTAATTTTGAAGATGAAAGATTTTTTTGATCTTTCATGGAATCAGCTGCTCATTTTGTTGATTTTCTTACAATAAAGAAATTGACATTATTGATTGATTGCTGTGGCTTGCTCTGCCCATCTTTTTTCTAATTTCTTAAAGTGGAATGTAAGATTATTGTTTTGAGGTCTTTTGTAAAGAAGTGTTTTAGGCTACAAATTTCTCTTTAAGCACTCCTGTAGTAACAGCTTATAAGATCCAAACATGCAGAGGGAAGGCAATCATTAGACTAGACATAAATGAATCAGAAATACAAATACAATCAATTATAAACAATATAGTGAATAACAATGGCATTTTTTTCCTCCTTTTCCATTAAATAGGTTTGCTAAGCATGTCAAAACAAAAATACCACAGACTGGGTATCTTAAACAAAAAAAATTCATTTTCTCATAATTCTGGTAGCTAGAAGTTCAAGATCAAGTTTTTGGCAGATTTGGTTTCTTTTGAGTTTTTCTTCTTGGGTGACAGAAAGTGCATGATCTCTGCTCTGTGCTCCCCTTTTCCCTTTCAAATCCTCTTGTTATAAGGTTATCAGTCAGATCGGTTTTAGCTCATCCTAAAGATTCATTTTAACTTAATCATTTCATTAATGACCCTATCTCCAAAAGCATTTAAGTGCACAGGGGTTAGAACTCCAACGTGTGAATTTTGGGGAACAAAATTTAGGCCATAATATCTGCCTTATGTTGAACTACAGACTCAGTTACTTTTTCCTGGTTTAGACGATAATGATTGCATTTTTATTCTAACATGTATACAAAATGATAAACCTTTCTAATGGTGATAAAGACCAGCATATAAAAGAACATGTTAACAACTTCAAAGTAATCTGTAATGTATTTAACTTGGTTAGGTATTAAAGTGACAACTTTCAGTATAATGAATCAGGTTGAGCTCTGATAGTAGTTGGTGGGAGACAGGACCTAAAACGTCCTTGAAAATGGGGTTCTGATGTAGCATTTCTAGCCATGAGTGAAGACTCAGAGAAGCCATCCGGGGCAAAGACTATATGGAACTATATGGACCAGTAAAGTCTTGACACAGATGTTGCTGGTTACCAGGATGGGAGCTAAGACTCTCCTATCCCTACCTTGGAGCTATGAAGAATTACCAAGATTACTGTTGCTGGAGATGCTAAACTCATATGAGGCATGACTGCATATTCTCTAAATGCAACTACAAATTTGCTAAATTGGGAAAGAAAGACAGGGGAAGACAGCAAAAGCATCCAAAATCTGCCTTCTTTTCAAAATTTCAAACAGAAAGAAATTCTGTGCTTGGAAAGAAGCATGAAATAACAGTGATAAACAATTGGTAAGAGGAGAGATTTGGAGCATGTAATGTTAACAGAGAAAGATTTCTTTGTGGGGGACAATTCAAGATTAAAGGAAGAAAATTACAATATATAGAATGGCATGAACAAGACTTAACATGGGTAAGAGGAATCCAGGAGTGCTCAGAGGAATTCTGCCAGAGACCAACACACAGGGTGATGATTGAAGAAACAAGCAAGCCCTAAGCTGTTTTAGGGTACACCATAGTTTGAGAAATGAACAGAATGGTTTAGAGAGCCTATTTTTGAGAGCTGTATTCCTTAGAACCACGGAAAGTTTTTTCAGACACAGGCAAGGATGAGGTTGATTGGTGAACAAAGCCCAATTATGTGAGTGGGGCTGTGGGGAACCCCACAAAGGAGGGGACTGCTATTGGACTTCTAATGGAGTGGTACATGTGGTCAAGGTCACACTTTACAAGAGGAAATGTGTTATGTTTCCATGGAGGGTGTATTAAAAAAGAAGAGGTGGTCCAAAGACTCAAGAGCATTATCACTACATTGATGGAGAAGAGAGGCAGTATGAAAATAGAATACAGAGGGCACTCCCTGGTGGTGCAACAGGTTAAAGCACAGCACTGCAAGTTGCTTGGGTGTAAGTTCGATTCCCAGCCCACGAGGTGACCCACATGGTACAGCAGACCTTTCCTGTCTCCCTCACTGCTCCCTTCAGCAGTGTACTTCATTAATCTGCCTGTTCTGTTCCCCACTCTGTCTCTGGTGAATCCTCTCATTGCCCCAGCACCTCTGGCCTGTACCCCATTTCTATATACATAAATAAATAAATTTAAAAAAATAGAATACAGAACTGAGTTGTCCAATTGGACTTCCAGAGCCATGGAAGATGGACAGGTGGAAATTATTGTGCACCATAGCAGAAATTGACATACAATAGCTATGATGACCTCAGGGCCAGTGATACAGCCTGAGAAAGACCTGGATGAAACTGGAAACAAGCCAGTTACAACATTCAGGAGGGAAGCACAGACAAAGAAGACTAAGGGACTCAAAATACACTGTAGAGCAGACTCGTGTTGGAGAGAACTAGAGAAGAAAATTCTTTTACATTTACCATCCTTTCCTTATTGAATCTTATGTCAACTTTAGAGTAAAGAAATAATTTGACAGGTCTCCATTAGTAACTTTATAAAATATCCATTCTTAAAATTTCCATTGCATTTGATTTAAATTTTTTGTGCGTATTTATTCTACATGGGTGTACCTCCATGAAAGTTCAACTCAAATAGTTTTAATCTAATATAGTCTTTCTTAAAAGTATAATTGGTTTAGGTTTTAAATGATCATGTTACAATATAGTAAAATAATGGTGATGTGATTTTACAAAGACTGAATGAGAATTAATGCATTCATTTTACTCAATATATTAATGCATTGTGGAAAATTAAGAAATTTATTCCTTTCCAGCCTTCCCTCCTCCTCTGCCAGAAGTGTTTATATGTCAGGGAGAAGCATCATAACTAGAGATAATTAGTTTGGTCTTTGGGAATGGTTTCCAGATTACAACATGGTGCCCCAGAGACCTGAGAAAAGAACAGCACATATGAAAACTCTGAGTTCTAATTGAAGCCTAATCACCGACTCACATTCAGATTCCTTGAGCAAATCACTTAACCCATTTTTGGATCCCTCCACAGCACAGGGAGAATCATGTCGACATCAGAACAATGTGGCATACATTAGCACTTTAATGATGACAAAATGCCGTGAAAATACAAAGCTCAACTACATAAATAAAGGTTAAGTAAGTATGAAGAAAACAAAGGCAGAGGCAGGCTTAGAATATGTTGGGAATCATAGCTGGAGAAGCTCTCCAGAAGCCATGTCTCTCTGATAGCTCTTTTCCTCCGGCAGCCAAGTCCAGAGGACTCTGTGACTACACACGGGATAAGCACACACGTGGAGGGCACTGTTCAGTGTGGCACACAGCCCTTCCACTCCCGAGGTGGGCTGCTCCGGGAAACCCGGATGGCCCTCTAGCATCCGCCAGCGGCCCAGGGGCTCTCAGAGGTTGAAGCCTGTATGCTGGCTTGTGCTGGTGTTCTGAATACGTAAAGAAGACACACAACACACAAGAAACTTTTCCAAAGAAAGTGAAGTTAAACAGGTTCATGGCTCCAAAGACCCAAATCTCAAGGTGTCATGTTGCAGAATTTTGAGTATTTCGGTGTAAGGGATGTTGGATGCATGGATAGTTGGATGGACATACATCCACATTGTAGACATTAAAAATAGACCAGTAATATGTTCTAGATCACGTCCACATTCCTGGATTCAACCGACCTTGACTTGAAAATGCATACTATGTAGTTAAGCCTGTGCTGAGTGGGTCTGTACTGAACATGTAAAAACATTTTTTTCTTGTTGCTACTCCTTAAACAAGACAGAATAACAGCCACTTACATAGAGTTTACATTGTATTAGATATTTTAAGTAATCTAAAATTCATTTAGGCAATCCAGAAGGATGTGCGTCTGTTATATTCAAATGCTAGTATGTTATTTTTCATCAGGAACTTGAGCATCCTGAACTTTGAGAATGGAAGCAGACATTCTGGTACCATCACCTCTGAGTACAGAGAGATGACTGTTCCTCCATAGTTTTGGGGAATGAAGGCATCATCCTGTAACCCAATATTATCTCTACTATGAAACATGAGTGACTCAAGTAAGCATGAATCATAAGAAGCCTCATATTAGCTCAGGTCAAATTTTGCTGGTAATCGATTTCTTAAATTATTTTTACAGCTTGAAGAATTTGATTTTTACATGGCAGAATGTAAAAGGAAAGGAGATTGTGGTTGTTTAAAAATCAAACAAAAGCTCTGAGGTTGAGAAGGGAAACAGCTATGAACAGGACAATGTGCCGTATAGTATAATCTAGACTATATAATTGGGAAGAAAGATTATCTCATTATCTACTTAAGTGGGGGTTACATTGCTGATTTAATGGCCACAATTCATTTATCTCACTGTTGAATAGTCTTTGTGACTTTTTCCTTAAGCCTGAAATCCATGGACTTGCATACAAGGATCATGGAACAGGGACTAAACTCCCAAAGTAGTGAATACATTTCTGTGTGTGTGTGCATTTCCCCAAGGAGATGGTCCATAATTCCTCCCTCCTGAAATTCAATCATTCTAAGAATTCAAAATAGATGGCAAGCCACTGTTTTAGATCAATAAAATGGGTGCTAATAACAAAAGTATAGAAGATAGGTTTATATTAGTATTTAAGTTCAGACTCCACCTCCTCCAGGAAGCCTTCTCTGACTACTTAAACCAAAATTACTCCCCAGTCACTCTTCAGAGCCTGTACCTTCTTCATAAAACCAGTGTGACAACTTGCTTAGAAAACCCTATTATTCTCTAACCAAAATAATGTTACTAAATCAGCTAATTGAATACTACCAAGTTTCTGACTCTTAGAACACAATGTAAATTCAGTATCTTCTGTGCCCACTTAGTGATTGACATTTAGCGGGCTTCCATTTCATGTTTGTAGGATGAATGAATACATGAATTAGTTGCACTTATTGAATAGTAAAGATATGTCTGTTGCAGAAAATAGGAACCGGTAAGTAATGTGGTCAACATAAAAGTTGCAGTGTAAACCAACACTTAACATTTGTTTTCTTTATCAGTAAAATTCACTGTACAAGCCCATTAAAAATTTAAATGAGTTATTGCATTTAAAACACTTGGCACACTCGAATGCATTTGTTAATATTATTGTCATTATTGCCATCCTGCAAAAATTGGAAAATTACCGAAATGAAATAAAAGTCATGCTCAATGAAATAAAAATAGATGTCCTCTGAAACACATTAATTAAAATTCCAGAAACTAATTTAAAGGTATAGATAATACAACATCAAACTAACATAACTTTTAATTATTAAATATGTATTGATAAAGAAAACCCTAAGAATTTCAAATTTGAATGTAGAGTAGTACTTTAAGCACTGCTTTGGATTCTGATTTTGAAAATAACTAACATTTTAAGCTAAATACATGCTTTACTCTTTTATACTGACACAATCCATAAACAGAAGATGGAGTAGTTAATCTCCATCTATGTAGAGCTCTCCAGAGTTCAACCCTCTGCATTAGTCATTCTCTAGAGGATTTGTACATCTTGAGTTTTCATTTGTCTTTATAAAAGGAATCCTTAGCATTTGCTGGCTAACTAGATAAATGGAGAATGTGATTTGAGGGACAGGCTCCCAGAAACTAATTTTATTTTGGAGAACTTTGCTATTCTCTTGTACTAGTAGAGTTAATGAGTGATTTTCTTCATCTACTAGTTCTAATTACGGGTTGAAGTACAGCACTGTGAAGCTAGCGAAAGTTCAATCCCCAGCCAGAGAGCTCACCCACATGGCGCGGCAGACCTCTCCTGACCCGCCCGCTGCTCCCCTCAGAAGTGTACTTCGTCCATCTGCCTTTTCTGTTCCCCACTCTGTCTCTGGTGAATCCTCTCACCGCCCCTGCACCTCTGGCCTGTACCTCAGGTCTGGATGCACAAATAAATAAATCTTTTTTTTTTTTTAATTATCAGAACTTCAAATGGTGTATTATCATTAAAGTTTGCATTGATTAGTTTTCTTTCTTCTTATCCTGAAAGACATGGCTGTGGACCACATTTTAAAAACCATTCTGTGTATTTAGTCCAGTTCGTGAACTATCACGCTCTCAATATTCTTCTGTTTTCTTTCAAGCACTGCATACTCCAGGCTTGTTTATCTCAGCTGTAGCAATTACTTTATAGCTTTATAATATTTTAGACCGAAATGATCCTTAGAGATCATCTAGTCCATTCTCCTCCTTTAAAAATGAGGAAACTTGAGTCCAGAGGAAGATGAGTCCAAGGTCATCAAATGGATTAATGGAAAAGCAGAGAAGAGTTCATCTCTGTCTTCCTTTCTTTCCGTCTCCAAGGACTAATCTCCCAGGGGATCTTATCCCTAATGAGCACAGCAGTGCCGTGGGTTGGGAGTAAATTCATAGTTAAAATGTAATCACAACTAGGTTGTCAGATTTTCTTTCTTCCCTTTTTTTTTTTAAACAGAAAATATTGCCCTAGAAGAGAGGCAGCGTGAGCGCGGCTTTTTTTTTTTTTTTTTAAAGCGGCCAGAGAGTGATTGCCCTAGCAAAAAGAGAGAAGTAATGTTTTCAATTGGTGCTAAATCTCCAGGATTATTCCCTCCGCGCCTCTTCTCGCGATAATTCCTTGCTGTCTGAGGTCTGGGTTAGTCCAGTGCAAGTACTTCCGTTTTCTTTCTTTGATATTTTTTCTTCTTTCTTCTACTTCTCTCAACTATTTCTGTATCTTTGGATAGAGTCTAGCAAGCAGTGAAAAAAAAAAAAAGCTTAAGAAATGCACCCACTTTAGCAGACTCCCTTTACATAAAATTGCGTTTTAAAAATGGGGTCAACTCCTTGGGTAAGAAATATAAAGTGTCTCAAAGCTTTTCTCCTAAAATAGTCATAACATTAAAACAAGAATTTCCTTTCTACATGAGTATTACAGATAGTCAATAGATCGCTTTTAATTTTCTTTTAAATGGGGTTGCTCAATATCTATCTGTAGAAGTAATAAAATACTGCAAGGGATGAGTACTGAAATATACCATGGCCGTTGTGTAAATCTTCAGTGTTTGTTCTCAGAATTTATGCCATCTTTGAAACCCAGGATTGTAATCTTAGTTTGCTCCCTCTGAAGGCAAGATAAGATTCCAAGCATTTCTAAAATAGTTGGTGTAATTTATTGTCACCATCGTGCAGTCAGATTTAAAGCCCTTGGACCTGGGTGTCACAAAGCAGCTATTCAGAGTTCAAAGGGGTAGGCTTACACATGCGATTAAGTTATCACTAATGGAACTACTATAACCCTCGCTGGGCCTGGTTGCTTCTGGTCCAGAGATTATGCGACACCAAAGCCTTGCAGTACCTATAGTGTGCATATTTTATTGCATAAATCACAGGTGTCAAAGTAAAACACATTCAATGAATTGCTTCCTGCCACTAACACAAAAATTATTTTCAAAATAAAAAATCATGTTTCCTCATGAATACAAACTTCTCCTGACAAACCTCCAGTGCCAAATGTGGTTTCCATTTGCTGTTTTTGGATTTATTTGACTGTGCCAAAGTTCAGGTGTGCCAGCTCTTTGTAATAAGCCATTTGGATGAAAGCTTGGCTAGCTCAAAGGACCCTGAGGTATTTTATTGCTGCCTTTTAAGATTATTGTTCAGAAATACCAAGTCTAATTTTGAAATCAATTAGCCATTCGGCCTGATGAGGTGTTGGCCCAGCTCAGGCTCACACCCGCTGTCCACAGATTATTGTTCACTTGAGTCGGGTCCTTAGGACCGAGCTGTTCCCAGCATCTGGTAGACACATGTTTGATGTGCTCACAGAATGAGCTGATGGTCTGCATAGCAAACCCTAACGAACCCACTTTGTGCATTGGCTGCTGTGGCCAGGAAAACAAACTTTTTATAATACTCTGTAAAAAAAAAAAAAAAGAAAAGAAAGAAAGAAAAAAGAGAAAGAGGAAGAAGAAAAAGCGAAACCTCATTGCTTTCGTATTTTATTGTTTTTCTATGATCTGTGTCTACAGTACTTAAGTCTTCAATATAAATGGCAGATTGAACAGATGTAATGAGGAAAGAAGCAAACTATGTGTTTCCTACTTGGACCAGACAAATATTCCTCTTTCCTTGGGTCCTCCCCACGCCAGGCCGGCACTGTAATATCTTTCCCAGAAAGCTGCTTCTAGAAGGGGCCATATCTTTCTATCACAGTCAATCAGCACTTGTGAAGGTGCAAATGTTGCTTGGCAGGGCAGGGCTTCTGGGAACAGTGCCAGAGGCCTCGGTACCACCCATGTTGTTCAAAAGAAGTGGCAGATAGTAAAATATCAAACTAAACTACCCGTTGCTCGGGTTTCCCACTAGCTGGCCCCCTCAGGCTGAGGTAGGGCAGGGAGACCTGATTTGTCCTTCCCCTTCACGCCACTGGTGCAGGGAGTTGGTTTGGTCCACTGGGCTTAGGGCAGCCATATCAGGGAGACACTGGCCTCCTCCATCTGTACAGGCAAGAGTATTTTCTTATTCCTTCCTCAGCTCTGGAGTGTGGTAACACAGCCATAAAATTAATCTGCTGCATTATGCTACAATACAGACTGAGTGGGCTGGTCAGTACTACGGAGGATCATGTTCAATGGAGGCTCCATTTGTGTTTGTTGAGCTGAGAGTGAGCCAGCAAGGTGAGCGGGACTGGCTGTGTGTTTGTCACATCCATCACTGATTCTCTCTTAAGGGAAGTTCACGCGCTTTTATTCATTCAATGCACATTCATCCAAAGGTCATATGCTGGCGAAGCAATGAGGAACAGAACAGAGCTGGTTTCCAACTTCAGGAAGTCTAGAGTCGAGGGACACAAAGGAAGAAACTAAAGAAGTAAAAAATAATTTCAGTTTTCAAATAAGAAAAGTGCGGGAAAGCACAGTTATATATTCCTATTGTTTATTAATTTTTATAAAGATTTCTTTACTTATGCATACAAAAACTGGGGTGCAGGCCAGAGGTGCAGGGGTTGAAAGGATTAACCAGAGACAGAGTGGGGAGCAGAACAGGTGGATCAACTGAAATACCCTGCTTGGCTGTAAAGAGCTTCATAGTGCTGCAGCTTCACTTGTTTGGCCAGCAGGGAGGTCTCTCCTATTATTATTTAGATATTGAATATTCAAATAACTTTTCTTCTCAACCACCTCATACATTGAATGTTTTTTGATTAGAAGGATATAGATTTTCAGTGGACAGGAAGTACAGCCAGTTGAATAACTTCTAGTATATTTTAACCAAGAATTCAAAAACCCACTCCCATACTTGATCACATAAATCTCTGATCTCAAAACACAATAAGAACACCTACGGTCAGAGTGGGTAAGTTATATGTTTCCTATCACAGAGTGTTTCAATTAGAGCTGAGATTAAATCTAGTACTACTTGCCTCCAAGATCCATCAACTTTCCAACATTCCTGGTGGTCAATAGTCAAACTCAATGATGTGATGAAATGTCCACAATCAACCGTTCTATTAGTTCTTCCTGACCTTGCCACGAAGTTGTACCAAATTGTCTTCTGGTGTCTCCCAACACAAATGGTGGACATACAACCTCGGCTACCTTTACTTGTGTCATAAGAGGTGTAGATAATTGCAGAATCACTATGCTCGCACTCTCAAAAGAAGACTGAGTACAAAAGTAACGCACAATTTTACATCCTCTACGTAGCTGCAAATACCTGTGTTGAATTTACTTCAACCCATGGGTGCAGCATATGGGGCCTGGAAGGAAAAGTCTTTTTCTTTCCTACAACAGAGAGAGGGATTTGGCTCTTAATTGTCAAAAACACATTGGACTCAGTCACCATGGTCACCCCCTAGGGGAACTTACTCTCAACTTCCAGAAGAAAGGAAGAAATGGGTGATTTTCAGGGGCCACTGCCATCAGATGGAGCATAGGCTGTGTCATTTATTCCTCATCTTTTCAAATGTGTTCATCAGAGAGATATACTTGGAGGCTGATGTTATGATAATAGAGTTTGCTTTGCTTAATCTTTCTAAAAACAATAGATGACCAGCTTGTACCAGTGTGCCAGAGTAGGACTAAGGCTGTAACTGCCAGTATGATCTCTCCCGTTAGAAATCACTGCTGTTTTAAGTCCCTGGTAGACCAATCACAAAAATGATAAAAGTGAAATGGCTAATTTTTTCCTCTAACGTGGAAACATCCACTAATTATTTAAATGATAGACTAGGACTAGATACTTAGCAAAGGTGAGTTTTAGCATTTCTAAATCTTCATGAAATCTAAGCTTGGCAAATCTTCAATTCCACACCTCAGAAATTATTTTGACTTTGATTTTTTTACTACTCAACTGTAGACCCTTGTTCCTTGGTGCATTACAAACATGAACATTAAAATTCATAAATATTTTCCTTAAATATAATAATCCTTAATATTAAGATTTTCCCAAAAAGTTCTTAAATATTAAATTATAACAAACAGTCACATTTTATAAATTTCTGTCTGTGTTTCCTAATTATCAAAGAGACTGCAACAGTGAAAAAATAATATTTGTTGTCATTGTTAATAGTATTATTTGTTCCAATTAAAAACAAATGTGCATCTTCTGAAATCCAGAAATCCCATCTTGTTCATTCTAGTGCTGCATAGGACATTTATCCCATCTACCCATAAATCTTACCCCTTTCTTATCCCCAACATAACAACTTTAACCTGCACTTTGGCTAGAAATAGGCAAGCAACAAGAAGGAACTACCAAATAGCCCTGCCAATCTCAATCCCTCTTGAAATCCTTAGTTTCACCTGATTGCTGACTGAGGGGCTGATAGCAACTGAAAGCTAGTGCTCAGAAATACTGCTTAAGTCCAAGCTCTGAGACTCCGGCTGAGCTTTTCCTTAATAACAACACTCATACTTCATATTAAAAATGTATCTAGAACATTGAGGGAAGATTTCCTTTTCATACCAACACCAACTTTCTTTCTGCTTGGTTTGCGTTCATTAATTATGGGAGGAAGTAGGAATGCGGCAGTCAGCTATCTCATTGTGGGACTTCAGTCACATGGTTTCTCCTTCCACAATAACTACATTCCCAAGCTCACACCATTTTGGGGCTTTTGTGCCTAATTTTCAGGAAGGGAGCAGAGATGAATTATAAATGTCCTCTTCTTTTAAAGAACAACAAAACAACTTTAAGTAGCCTGTTTATTGTATTTTTTCCCCAGCGTGGTTAAACATATTATTACCTCTGAAAAGTGTAGTTGGGATAATGGTCATTGCTGTCAACGAAGATAAAAAAAGAATTTAAAGTCACATAACTGAAGCAGCTCTGGCCAAATACTGGACTTTATCAAATTATCTTCTTTAGACTAAAAAAAAAATTATATTCACTGTAGATATCTTGGAAAATACAGAAATATTTAAAGAAGAAAATAAAAGCAATCAAATATCCTAGATTGATACTTAACTTATATCAATATTTGATATAGCTTAGTATAGAACTTTGTATTTGTGTGTATATAATAATAAAATTTGAATCAGTGCAGGTAGTATTTTGTATCCTGATTTTCTTGTGTTTTTCATGTCACTAAATAGTCTTTGTATGATATATAATGGTCGTAAGATTTTGCCATTAATGTAGGTATTATAATTTATTCAGCTCACCTTTTATTGAATTTTAAATTATTTTTCCCAGTATAAATAAATTGGTATGACTATCTTTATACATAAATCTAGTGTGTATCTCCTAATTAATTCCATATGATTAATCACCACACATGGAATTGCTGAACCAAGGTGCATAGGCATTTTAAGGGTTTTGATTCATCTTGGCAACTTATCTTTTGAAAATACCTTAACTTATACTCTGCCTGCAGTGTATGTGTTTTACTCAACCCAATGCTGAGTTTTATTATTTAGTTCTTAGATTTTCCAAAGAGGAAGTGAGAAATGATATTTCATGTAAATATGTGTCTTGGATTAAAAATGGAATATATGCATATAACTTGAAACTATCTGTTCCTGTCTTTGGGAGTGTTTGCTTTTTATTAATTTGTTGTTCTTTGTTAGGACTTTGTCCACTAATCTACCAGATGTGTTTTAATGCTTTTCTAATTTGTCTTTTCCTCTTAATGCTGTTTCTGGTTCTGTTTTGCTGATTCAGATGTTACTACTTCTTAGGTTGTGAAGACATTCTGCTTTTGCCTTTATGATCTCTTCCTTAGTTTCTATGCTTAATTTCTTGTGCACCTCAAGGTTAGATAAACACTGACCTATATTTTCTTTTTGGTATCTTACACTTTCTTTTTTCCTAAAATGCTAAGATCATTAAACCATCTAAATAGTTTATTTTAAATGGCTCAGCCATATTGACGCAGGTTGTAACCATTTTTTTCCTAAAAAGCTCAGTACATTAATCATTTAGTGACCAAATCATCTTACTTCATTTACTTTTTAGTGACAATTTTATGTTATACAATATTTTAAATTCTGTAGTGTTTTCTGTTTCTTGGAAATCTACCTTGGTTTTATGCTTGTATGAATGTCACCATGCTTTATTAATTATAGGAGCTTTATAACACATTTTTATATACAACTGCGAGTCTCTTCTCATTAATCGTTTTTATTTGTCGTGGGGTATCACACCATACCCCTAAGAAAATTTCGACTAAAAAAAGACTTTTGAAATTTCATTCAGATTCTAGACTTTTAATTTCTTCATCCACTGCTTTGTCTTAGAGTATAGTTATGAGGATTTGTTTTGTCTTTAGACAGTATTTTCAAAAATTTTAAATGTCATTCATCCTCCATTCTACTAGTAAATGAGAATAAAAGGGAAAATAAAATCATAGATCCAAGGTAAGACATAGGTCTGAGCAAGTATGCATGATATTTAGCTTTTCTTCCCCCAAAGCATTTTCTTATGTCATTCACTTAGAATGTCCAGTTTTCCCTCGGATTTAGAACAAAATTCACTTGATCCAAATTGTTCATAAAGAAAAGATGCATGTAAACAGATAAATGTAAATTTCAAATGGACAAGGGAATTTATTTTCAGCTTATTTATCTCTCTAGATCTCTTTGCAGGTTTCAGAAGCTCTATAAAGCTCTAACACGGCCTTCTTTCTGAGCAAACTTGTGTGTAAATACAGTTTATTTCACTTGAAGCCTGCCCCCATGACTGATGGAAATTGTAGTAAAACTTCCACCTGGGTTGTCAACTCCGGGAAACCTTCTTATTTATTTTTATTTGTCACAGCAGGTTAAGCTCACAAAGTCCAGGTGTTACATGGCTTTCAATCTGGACGCAGGCATAGGAATAGTCTGTTGACGGTAGTTTATTTAGGATCCCAAAACATGAAGGGATTTAAGAAAATGGATTTTATCCAGCTCTGTGGGCCAGGGTGTAAATTCAAGGTACAATGGCCAGAAGTAGGAGAACACAAATACATGTGATAAGTCTGCACTGTTTTCTGGAGATGTAGGAAGGACGGGAGTTAGAAGGCAGAGGAGAAGCTAGTTTCCCTGCTGATTTGCCTAATGGTTTACAACTTGGCTGAAGGGGGCCATCCCTCTTAGCAATTTTTCTGGTTTTATATGAATTCACATGAGTGGTGCTACCAGCAGATAAGAAAAATATTTCTTCAATAAAATGTTTTCAATAATATATTATAGTTCTTAATCTGTTATTGTTTTCTATTCATTCACATTTAAAATTCTGCTTTTAAAGGCTTTGATGTATTTACATTTTAAAAATTGTCTTATTATTTTATTTCTTTTTATATTGTTACTCTGTTTCCTAAAAACTTGATCCAAATTGTGTTTTCATTCTTTGGTGCCCATGATAATTCACTGTCCAGTAATTGACCCTATCTAATTTATTTAGTCATATTTGGTATATTTTCTCGGTTTCCTTCCTAAAGCAGCTGTAAATAGAACTGTGTTTCTGCCTTTGCCTATGCATAATGTATATCCATTTCATCAAAGACTTCAGCTTGTAAGTATACAACTAATTAGGATCTAATTAATGCACAAGTAATTAAAGTTGATTTCTGTATGTTATTCTCATTTTCATCACACTCTGCTTGTATTTCAGTACTTTGGTATTTCATAAGCTGACAGCTTGTGATACTCTCCAGTTATAAGAGACTTCAGTTGACTCTCATAGGGTGTATTTAAGTACATGTATCAAATTGATCCATCTGGATAGCACAAAATTCCCAGACAAGCCCGTTTGAACTGAGCCACTTTCTTGGTCTGCTGTAATAGTTTATTCTGTCCTGCTTTACATTTATATTTGACATTTACTTTCTACTTCCTGTACATCAATACAAGAATTCAAGAATCTTTTTCAAAATTCCCCCTTCGGCTAAGTCTAGACATCCCATCCCATACTTTATCCATCCCCAACTGGAAGAATCAGTAACTAAAGGGTTAAATTTTCTATTTGATTCCACCATTATTAATACACCATTACTTTGATTATTTTTAAAGCATCCTGACCCAATAATACATTATTGTATTTCAAATAAACCACTTGATATGGAGGAAGGAATTTGGCAGAAAATTCTCTTAAAATGAAACTACATTCTTGGGAATGTTCAACCCAGATACCTTTAGAATAATTAATAAAATAAATGAGAGTATATAAAAGATAAATCAACAATTCTGTAAATATCATAGAGGCAAAAATCATTAGAAAAAAATCAATTTTTTTTCACTCTTTAAATTTATTTTTAATAGACGTAATATTATGGCATGCCCAGAAATATCAATTTCATCTAACTTGTTGATGCATGAAAACGACTGTATTTGAAAAGTGGTACCTTTTAATACTGTACCTTTTCATCTTATCTACTTACTAATAAAACACAGGTCAAATGAATACATGAAATCATTTAAAATGAACAAATGAATATTACCTCGGATTGGATTCAATAAATATTTCATCTATTGACAACATTTCTCTTTCCTTACCTTTATTTTAAAAATTAATGATTTATAGAGGAAAATTGGAATAACAATGGATATCAGTTGTTCTTTTTTTTTTCTTATCATCTGTGTGGTTTTGAACATTTCATCAAATCTTTTCTGTTACTCAGTTTTCTTTTTCTAATAAATGAGAACAATGGTATCTACTTCTTATGTGTCACACGGCCAGATAATAAAATAGATGTAAGGACATCAACTTGCGATTGAAGACCACAATTTTAAATGTCTTTAAAATCTGAATTTTTTTTGGTTAGTGTTCTATGGTTTTCTTTTCAAAAATGTAATAAATCTCTATGGAAATTTCAATTATTTCCTAATAGGCACATATCTATATGTTTACTTTTTTTAAAAAAAGGTTAATTTATACATACAGAACTGGGGTATAGGCCAGCGGTGCAGGGGCAGGGTAGGAGGATTCACCAGAGACAGAGTGGGGGGCAGAACAGGCAGGTATACTGAAACACACTGCTGAGGGGAGCAGCAGGGAGACAGGAGAGGTCTGCTGTGCCATGTGGGTCACTCCCTGGCCTGGCAGGCATCAAACTTGTGATGCAGTGGCTGGTGATAGCTTGATAATGCTCAGAATTTAACCCCTGTGTTACCAGAGAGAGGCCTGGAACTTACCTTTTTTTTTTTTTTCAAATTATATAATTATATTTATCGAGGTAAAGTAGGTCAATATTTGTGTCTTCTCTGGGACTTACAGGTTCAAACTTCCACAAATGTGTACTTTCATTCCCTATCTGCTGCCAGAGAAGTGGTACATAGGCCTAATTCTGTATTTCAGAGCCCTTTGGGATTTGTAACTTCCTAAAAAAAAAAAAAGTACTTGGAAGGATGTATGATTCCAAGATAATTGGACAGAAAGCATTTAACTTTGAAAATGTTAAAATGTTTATGATACTTCCTGGGGGTGGGAGAGGGAACAAACATGAGCATTTCATAAAAACCATGATTTAGAATTAATGCTCAGACGTTTTATATCTTCATCCTACCCCCACCCTGCTCCCATTCCTAACACTTCTGTGGATAGAACAAAAAGCCACATCGGCCATTCACTTTGTTAAATCATCTATCATTTCCCTGGCAAGTTAAATTGACCAATGTATGCGATGAATTGGAGCTAAGGCAGTTGCTTCTCTTTGAAGCTCTGGGCATTTGTTTCCAAATAAACTGACTAAATTAGTGCGTCCCCATGTAATTTATGATTTTTCATTTACTTGACTTATTTCCATGATGATTGGAGATTAGTCTATTTTAAAGAAGACAAGAGAAATTGGGTTTAAGAAACATTAAAACTAGACCCAAAAAGCATACCAAGATCAAGTAGTTCAAAGTTATGGTGACAGATAGTTCTTAACTCATGCCCCACTTAAGAAAGAGCAAAACTTTTTTTTTTTGTCTAAAATATGTTCTTGAAGAATTTTTTATTTTAATTTTATGCTTTTATAGGGATTAAATTCTGAGTTTTACATACATTTTAAAGGCACAACCCAACTTTTGGTTATAGAGGGGCTTATGGTTTAAAATGTGGAAAAACTCCCAGTGTTTATAGTTGGAGTTGTGCCTGCTGGGGATTAAGGTTTGAAGGCCACAGTGATGTCACTGGATTAGAGTTAGGAAGATACATTTAGGTAAGACTGCAACCTATGCCAGAGTCATGACTCGGAAATTTATGATTGGACTCTAGACTGCCTCACGACTCCCAAATTTATGATTGAGCTCACGACTTTCCAGCTTACAGATTTAAGTGCATGCACTAATAAATAAGGATTCTTGAACCTCAAAGTAAGTTCATTGCACATCCTTGCTCAGTTACCAGTGAAAACCCTGGTCTAGGAACAGCCGATGCAATGACATCACATCGTGGTTGTATATGGATAGGGGTACTGTGCCACCTTCAAAGTCATTTAAGAAATCGTTGGCCATAAAATTATAGAAATTATGGGGCCCTCCCTGGTGGTGCAGTGGGTTAAAGCACAGCACTGAGAAGCTAAAGCCATGTCAGTATGAGTTCAATCCCCGCCCCAGAGGTGACCCACATGGTGCAGAGACCTCTCCTGACCGCCCGCTGCTCCCCTCAGCAGTGTACTTTGTCAGTGGGCCTGTTCTGCTCCCCGCTCTGTCTCTGGTGAAGCTTCTCACGGCCCCTGCACCTCTGGCCTGTACCCCAGTTCTGTATACATAAATAAATAAATCCTTTTAAAAATTAAAGAAATTAAATTGGAGTAGATCCATTTTATAGTGTAGGCCATTTGACTTTTGACATTTTGTTAGAATTTATTTTCCTGACCCTGGTCTCTTTTTGTTTTAAGCCTCCAGGGATAGAAGACAGACTTCTCCTTTTGGAAACAAATTCCAAAATCAAGTTCAGATATTCCTTGAATGCAAGGATTACATCTTCTTGAGTATCCATTTTATATTAAAATTCCAAGTCAAAGGCTGAGATAATGCCAAATATCTGGATGAAAAGATCAGTCATCCAGCTGTTTTATCTATGTAATAATAAAATATCTCTACACCGCTTTCAAGGTCCTTCATCACCTTGATCCAACTTCCATTTTCTTGATGCTTCCATGTTTTCCAAATAATAATGTACAGTGCAGCAAATTGGGAAAATTTACTCTTTTGCTTCCTCCATCTTTAGTTTTCTTTCTTAGATGACTTTCATTCACGTTTTGTGCACTGGTACGAAGGACTTCCTCTCATGTCCTCCTACTGTTCCTCAGGAATTAATAGAGCTCTTCTGGATGACCTTGTATTCTGTTCTTGGTCTCATCTATGAAAGCGCTTAGTAAATATTTATAAAATTTTCCAGTGAACAAATGATCAAAAATTATTGATTCTAGTTTTTTACTTATTTATATCTTCTGTTGACCAAAAAAAGTCAAGTTTCGTAAATTTCTCCTTTAGTGCAGCTTGAAAACATAATAGGCAAACTAGTATCTCTATCTGTGGTAAATAATCTAGCATTTGGAAAATGTTACATTTGGTACATGTGGTACATTTGGAAAATTTGAAAATTGAGCAGTCAACATAAAAATAATTCAAAG
>NW_004567115.1:44616370-44672247 GCF_000260355.1 Condylura cristata | reverse complement strand
CGATCTGCCTGTTCTGCTCCCCACTCTGTCTCTGGTGAAGCCTTTCGCCACCCCTGAGCCTCTGACCTGTACCGCAGTTCTGTATGTACAAATAAATAAATCTTTAAAAAAAAAACAACTTATAAAAGAAAAAAGTAGAGAAATCATTGGTTTATAATATGATACAAGTGTCAGGAATACAGTGTCACTCATACACATGTGTCTGTGTCACACTACGCCCACCAAAAGTCCACGTAACACTTACCATCAACAAAACAGTCCCTTCACCTACTACTCTTACCTGTATCCTCTACAACTGGTCTTTTTCTATCGCTATAATTTTATAAATTAGACATCAATCCTAAACTTAGAAAATGAGAAAGAAATGATTGTCGTACCCTTCAGGAATTTCTAAAATTAAAAGATATAAGAAAATTTGGAGACAACCAAAGACTTTCATGTGCCACAACTCCGTAAAATTATAGTGTGAAGGTATTATTTTAGGATAGATTTCTTGTCTCCAAAATATAGTAAGAAATGTTAGAATATGTTTTATTTTCCCAGATGATCCAGATTCGCGTTAATTAATTTATCTGATAGTTCCCAATTGACCATCTTCTCAAAATTTATTTTTCATTTTCAGCACTGGCCTCCTGGCCAGAAGCAAGAAAGTGCTGGATCTTGTGTATCTAATGAGAAATGACATGACAGCAACCTCCCCCTCAACCGGGAGACTCCTGCTTACTCGACTCCCTTCTCCAGAGCAGCACTCTCTACCTTCTGAGCATCTTTGTTCCCTAGTGACTTTCCCATTCCAAGTGTCTCAGCTCAATCTTTTTTATTCAAGGGCTGTGTCTCTTTTCCCATGATGCAAGTGTGTTGCCAATGCATTGTTTTGCTTGGGAGCACAGAGGCATTATGGGTTTAGTGGTCGAGCCTCCCCGTTAGGCATCACTGCATAGTCTTTGAAAAGTTGTTCCATGCTTCCCAGTTTTTCCATTGTCATTGATTGAGCACTTGTCAAATTGGCTAAAAATAGTCTCAGTCTTCTAAGGTTGGGAATTAAATCAATGAATATATATAAGGTGCTTAGAATTATTTATTTATGTACACAGAACTGGGGTAAGGCCAGAGGTGCAGGGGTGGTGAGAGGATTCACCAGAGATAAAGTGGGGAACAGGACAGGCTGACTAATGGGGTACACTGCTGAGGGGAGCAGCGGGCGGGTCAGGAGAGGTCTGCCGCGCCATGTGGTCACCTCTGGGGCAGGTGGGGATAGAACTTATGCTGAAGTGGCTTTAGCTTCTTAGCGTTGTGCTTTAACCCGCTGCGCCACCTGGGAGGGCCCTCCCTTGATACATTCTTAAGCCTGAATAGTCAGCTCAAAGAGCTCTCAGTCAGATTTAAATATTGTTGTCATCATCCTCGTAGGCCAGATGGAAGAATGCAAAGGTCGCATGTGAGAAGTGAATGAAGAACAAGTAAAAAAGCAACAATTGGCTGCTATTTATTTTTAATAAATATTTTAAATTCTTTTATTCATTTCTGCCAACCAGTCTGAAAAGACTTACACTCTTGATTTTTGGTGAAAATACAGATTCCTTCCATAATTTCAGAATTTAATGTAAAAGCATGATTTCATTTTTTTTTTTCCAGAGTTGTCTTCCAAAGGGAGAAGATGAAAGCTAAGTCCAGCAAGGGATGATTCATTATACTCTTTTCTGAGGTTAAAACCCATGAAAACTTTTAAAGGCACATTGTATTAAAATTTGTGTCTCTATAATTTTTGCGTAGTGACAGTTTAAGTGTTGCATCCAGCGTATTTAGTTCACCTCTCTACTTTGTGAATACGCCTCTGTAGCTCCGGCCATAGTGTTTGTTTGTTATAGACAAAGCTTCAATTTACAGGATGATTCCTCTTCAGCCACTTATTCTACAGTCTCCATTGTATTTATTTATACTAGTGAAGGCCATAAACCTCCTATTTTGAAGGAAAGCTAGAAACTAATGTGGAACGGTGCCTCCGCCTTTGATGTCTATTTACCCTCAAGTGATCGGGTTCAAGAACTTCTGGCACAGAATATTTTTGCCTGCAGTTTTTTACTCCCTTCAGGCCATATCCATTTTATTTTTTAATGTAGCCAAGTGCTGGCCTTACCCTCTTTATTTTCAGATCTTCATTCCTTGAAAACTGGTGAGAGGTCATCTCTGAAGTCCTGGGAGAGAGATAACTAATTCTTTGATGTCTAATTACTGACACCAGCTCCCCCTCCTCCTCTCCCTTTATTTACGCTTTTCTTCCTCCTCCTCCTTCTCATTCTTCCCCCCCCCCGTCCTCCTCTTTGCCCTCCTCTGCTCCTCCTTTATGCCCCGTCTTTCTTTAGCAGTTATGCGTGTATGTTTGTGTGTGTGTTTGTATTTGGTTTGTTTAAACATCTGTTTTCCTGACAGTGTTTAACTCTTGATCAATTCTTATTATTCTTGTTTCATTCTTATTTTAATCCCAATTTTTCACCATGCTTTTTTCCGGTGATAGTTTCAAGAAGTTATCATAAGTACTTTTAGAAGCTATTTCTTATGGATAGGTTCAAGATCCTTTGGCGGTATTTGTAGCAAATACTCTGAGCTCGGATTACTTCTTAGTATGCTCAGTTGATAAGTATCTTGGCTTATATTTTTACCATATTATTGCACACAACACTTTTGTAGCATATTTCATTTGAGTAGGACTTGAGGGAATCATACATTTTGTAAAATGGCATTTATTATAGCGTTTTGGTTGAACTTTAGATTCTGTGTTAAACTACTTTGTATCCCAAGGAAATTGATCAGGTTCAACAGTTTCTTCCTTTATCTACTAAGATGTAAGTTATTTAATGAGGGATATGGTAAGTAGAAAGAATTTAGATTACCGGGGATTACTGGGCTATTTGAAGGTACCAGGTTGTCATCATTAACTCACTCACCCTGACTTAGTGTTTCTCAGTTTGTAGAGGCATTGCTCTTAGGAAACACTTGTGAATGTTACTAGGAGGCTGGATTGACATTTAATGAGCAAAAATGCAGAATGTTAAAACTTGTGTAATATTTGCACCAATCCTGCAAATGTGAATTGTTCCAAACAAAATGTTAATTGGCTCTTCACAAAACACTGAAGAGTCTTGCCCCATTGTTTCTGGAATGCAGATATGAAAGATCTGAAAGAAATGGTGTGTATTAGTTATCAATTTATTGAACAAATTGGATTCGGAGGGGTAGTCAGAAACTTTATTTTCTACTATTGACCTTTCAAATCAATCTTACTCCGTAACACCTGAGAGAACACTCAGGTGTGACTCCTTAATATCTGACACTTGTTGAAAATAGAAATACTGGTCCAGTCCTGGGCAATCTCAAAATTCTAAATGCTTGCCCTATTTCAATTTCTGTTTTTAGCAGCTCAGATTCAACTTGAGTTGGGAAGACAAAAGTAGGGGCCAAGGACAGGGCTGGCTTCTCCTCTTCCATACCTATTTCCTTCTGCACTGCTAAGCACTCTTTCACGGGTATGACCATGAAGGCTGCCCCTGCTCTCATGGAAAATCTAGAACTGAGTCTTCTAGACTATCCCCATTGGAAATTTCTTACTGAAGTTCTCCTTACACCTAAAAATCTCCTCTCTGGCTAGCTGTGCATGACCTTCTAATCTGGTTTCCTGGTTTCTTGGTTTCCTGTGATCCATTTCACTCATTAGATGATCTTAATCTTCCAAAAAGGGCTTGAGGCAAACGATTTTTAAATGCACCGCACAGGCTGGTTTGTCACTGCACATTGCTATCTCTGGTCCATAAATATTTTTATTCCACTGCACTTTGAAGCTAGGAATAATATTTTCTCTGCAGCCAGCCCAAAGTCTCCATTCCATTTTTCTCCTATTGAGAATTTTTGCCAACCAAGATCGGAATGACTGTCTGAAGCCTTGCTCTGTTTTGACTTATCTCTAGGGAAGAAAATTATTGCTATCCTTCTCCAAAACAATTCACACTATCAGACTTTCCATCCATGGCATTTGGTACTCTAGTTAAATTGTGAGTAAAGGCTAGAATTGCTAATATAGTTTTTCCCATGTGTAAATTACATGGCCTAGTACTAAAATCTGGAATTCAGAGATCATATGTGCATGCCAGCGCAAGACATGAGACATGAGATATGAGATAGTCTCTTCAACAATGGGCACAGGAGGAGATCTACTGGTCAAAGATGGACATGACAGAGATGCAGGGACCTGGGAAGTAGGTAAAATGGATGTCCCAAATTAGTGACATGATAATTGCTGTTTTAGCCCAATTTCTGTTGAGATTTAAGCATTGTATTAATTAGTTCAGGCTACGACAAAATACAACATATTGGGTAACTTAAAATAACAGAAGTTTATTTTCTCAAAATTCATAAGTTAGAAGTCCAAGTTCATGGTGTCAGCATGGGAAATCCTGGAGAAAACTCTGTTCTTGGCATGTAGATGTCTGCTTTCTCACTATATTCTCTTTGTTGTCCATTCCAAAAAAAAAGCCACCAATCCCACCCTGAGGTTCCCACCCTCATGAATTTATCTAACCCTACTTAACCATCTAAAAATTTCATCACATTAGCAGTTAAGACTTCAACAAATGAGTTTGGGGGTGGAGAAGAGGAACATACAGTCTACATCAAGTAGCAAATGCTGATTACTTTTAGTGGGAGGTAACAACTCTGGCAAGCAAGAGTTAAGTATAAAAGAAGTGCATGCTGGTGGGAATACAAACTAGTACAACCACTATGGAAAACTGTTTGAAGGTTTCTCAAACTGATAAAAGTATGCTTCCATATGACCCAGAAATCCCACTCTTAGGTATCTACCCAAAGACACAAAAACATTGATTAAAAAGATACCATTTTAAACATCTTTTAATGGGAAGAAAGTCCAAAAGGTTGAAACATGTGCTACTTGGAAAACCATTACTCTCATTCATTGTTTTTAGCACCCAAAATGGAACAATGAGTGACCTCGTGGTGCAATGGTAGCACATCTGACTCCAAAATGGAACAATGAGAAGCAAAGAATGGATATTGTTTACCCAAATGTATTTAACCCTTCCTAGTAATCATTTTACTGGAAGGCTATCCTACAAGTAACATGGACATTTAAGAAATAATGTATACACAATATTATAAACTGCAGGTTTGTTTCTAATGCTTCCAGATTGGAAACTGTTCAAATAACCAACAGTAGGGTACAAATCATGTAAACTGGTGGGTTCCTACAACACAATCTTAAGAAGTTATAAGAAAGGGTAAAGAAGATTTTGCTACTGAAATATGAGGGCTCCAACATTTTTTAAGTTATGAAAAATAGTAAAACAGGGCCTCCCTGATGGTGCAAAGGATTTAGCTATTTGCAGTCACTGCAGCACACTGAAGCTATTGGCAGTCACTGCAGCACAAATTCAATCCCTGACCAGGGAGCTGACCCACATGGCACAGCATGGGAGCCTTTCCTGTCTCTCCCACTGCTCCCCTCAGTAGTGTATTTCATTCACTCTACCTGTCTGCACTCCACTGTCTCTGGTGAATCCTGTCACCTCCCACCCACACCTCTGGCCTACATTCCAGCTCTTGTATGGATAAATAAATGCATCTTCTTAAAAACAGTAAAACAGGCCTTCCCTGGTGGCGCAGTGGGTAAAAGCACAGCACTAAGAAACTAAAACCACTTCAGCATAAGTTTGATCTCCGTACCCCACCCTGGAGGTGATCCACATGGCTCAGCAGACCTCTCCTGACCCACCAGCTGCTCCCCTCAGCAGTGTACTTCATCAGTCAGCCTGTTCTGCTTCCCACTCTGTCTCTGGTGAATCATCTCACTGCCCCTGCACCTCTGGCCTGTCAAAAAATCTTTTTTTTAAAAAAAAAAAGTAAAACACTGTTTATAGGAAGATACCATTTGTGTAAGAAAAAAGGAAATAAAAATATATATTTTTATAAAGAAATATTGAAATACAAAACAATAAATAAAATTGCCATCTATAGAGGACAGAAGTGAATCTTGTGTTTGTATGTCATATATATACTTTTCAATTTTGAACCATGTGAATAAACCATTTCATAAACATAATTGCATACTTATGTATATATATAGATACTCCATATAATTACAAAATTCTAATTTCAAAATATTTCCCTGGATATCTGTGTAAATATCCTAATTGCTCCATATGACTCAAAAATCTAATTTATTCTGATTTTTGTTTCTTTTAGTCTCTTTTCTCCTACACGCTCTCTTATTCCCATGAGGATTATAGAATGTTTCCCTTTTATTTTTTGAAATTATATAGACCTGTTCAACATTTTATGTGCTAGCTTCATCTGAAAATGAGTGAATTATTTTAATGCTTGGCATATTTTTTTAGCTTTTATTTCATTAATTTTTCCTCTTTGTATTCTGTAATATTCCCATGTCTCTATCACCTTTCTCACTAAAACTTTATTTTGTTATGTAAATATAAGTTACATATGTGAACAGTTCCCAAATGGGCAACCCTTTGCTAGAAAAAAAATTAAGAGATCTAAACAAAGAGGATTGTATCCATGTTATGGAATTTATAGCCAAGATATATGTTCTTTTAAATTTCACACTCCCTACTATTTATCATCTCCTCCTTAAAACCAAGGATCTCTTTCATTAAAAGGCAATAAAAATATAGGGAGGCCTCCTAAAATAGCTCCGTTCTCTTCTCTGTTCTCTTTCCTTTGACTGGCTTTGCCAAAGATGTATAAACTAAGGATAGTATGAGACAAATGTTTTCTCCTGAAACTTCAAATACAAAAATTCAGCACATTTATCAAAAATAGAGGAAGAAGAGTTCTAAATCATAATGTAAATAATAGAAGACAGTTACGAATTATCTATGATGCAGCAACTCTTTCTAGCATTTGGTAGGTGATATGAGAAACATTACATTTTGTACCTTTATAGTTGCAACAAAATTCTCCCAATGTTTTTTTTTAATAATGCATTTACTTTAGATTTCAGAGCAGATTAAAAGTAGGCAAATGACACCCTAACACCAGACTACACTTGTATAGGTTTTGTTAAGTTTATTATACTTATTAAGCTGTTTTCTGTTAATAGTTTTATTTAAAAGTTTTATTATGTAACTCTTTTAATTTTATATGAGATCCTTTCAGACTAACAACTCTGTAAATGAACAAACCACTGAATAATTGATAATTTTATTTAGTGTATGGTGGGAATTAATGCAAGATAATGTACTGTCTCTCTTTCTAGATTATGAAGATATTTATAACGATGCATTTTTACTCAAAGAAATCTGACTTACAATTCATTGTTTCCACTTTTGGAAACTGACTCTTCATTCATCTGTATAAACTATCCATTATTGGTATATTTGAGGGGAAATGATTTAAATTGAAATCATGCTTTTTATACCCTGGAGGTAGTCATCACACACACGGTAACATAATTCTGTCTCTGGATGGATCTCACTTTATTCTCTACCTCCCACGCCACCCTGTTTTATCCAGATTGTTCTACTTATCATCCTCCAATTTACTGTGTGTGACTGATGTTTCAGACTCTGCTGCCTACAACACGTCTCTCTTCTTTCTGCCCCTCTCGCCCCCCTGAAAAGTAAACTTCCATTTCTCTGGGGCTTCAAGGTCTCCCTCAATTTCCTCTTTCCCTTGAATAGTGATATTGTTATTTATTAAGAAACTATATCATCAGAACTTGTAAAATTTTGCCACTAAGTTGGCCCTTGTGCCCGAGAAGATGAATACTACGCCAAGGTTGGTGAGGGTGGTTGTATCTTATGTTTCTTAACAATTACACATTGGTTTTAAATTAATCCTTTTAGTTTATACCCAGAAAATTGGTTAAGGGGTCCGTCATATGCCACGCACAGCTGTAAAGCACGCTAAGCCTCTACAGGAGAAATTAGGAATATGCTATAGATAATTTAAGTTTTAAACTATGTAGTTACTTATATAATGAGTGAGATGGAAATTAGTATGATCTCCCTTGAAATAGAAAAGATCCTTTATTTGGAATAAACAAATAAAAGGATGGATGGAAGGAAGGGGGGGAGGAAGGGAGGTTGTGAAGGGAGAAGAGGAGGGGGGAGGGGAAGGAGAAGGGAGGCAGGCAGGCAGGAAGGAAGGAAGGAAGGAAGGAAGGAAGGAGCTTTATGTGCAGATTTCTCATGTAACGCTCATAATGCTTCATTCAATAGCAACAGATTCTAATCAACTTAGGTTAAAGCCTAAAATCCTTACCAGGTTCTCTGAGACTCATTCCTTTAAAAGTAGACTGGTGGTGATAACCAAATAATATATACAGATGTCAAAGTATAATGTTGTACATATGAAACTTATATTGTCACAAACCAGTATCATTTCAATAAAAATTCTGAAAAGTCCTTGGCTTCATCTTCTGCCCGCCCCTCCCTGTGTCCACACACACTGTCCTCACCAGGGACCACCCCATTTTGCTCTTACCTACTTCAGGAGCTCTACATACCACAAAATAGTTTCGTCTCTTTTGAAATTACAATTCGTCTGAAAGATTTTTCTGTTAGACTTAAGTCACCTTTGCATCTTTAGAGCCTGGCTTATGGTGAATCCTCAGGTATTACTGAATAAATTAGGTAACATCTTGATGTCTATTTTGAGAATAAAGTACTTAACATGGTTTAAGTGAGTTACTCAAGTAATTTGTTCAGCTAGTAAATAACGGACTCAAGATCAGCTCTTTCTGACTCCATGGACAGAGGGCTTAATTACACACTGTATACAATGAGAATTATTCAACCTTTGTGGCCTGCTCCATTCATTTGCTTTGCTGCCGTATGTCCAAACCATTTCTGGTATACTGCACTTAAGTCCCCAAGTCATTGAGGAGACTTAAGTCTCCCTGAGGAGATAAACCAAGTCATGGTTATCACTTTCAAATATTTGTTTGGCTTTTACATACTGCTGAAGTGGGTGCTTTGGGTATTCTGGCTATCAGCAAAATTTACTGAATATTATAAGCCAAAATAATTGCAGGCAGGCTAAAATATAAAGCTTGAAAATGGTACAATAGCTCTTTTAATTGGCTACAAACATAGTGGTCACTTGTATGGATTAGGACTATGGATGAAGGGTAAACACTGTAAATAAAAGCTTGAACAAGAATAGGGTGGGAGGTTTTATGTATTTAATAAAAAGGTAAAAGAGAAAATGGGAGAAAACATTTGACAGCATACCTCTGACAAAGGGTTAATACCCAAAATATAAAGAACTCATGAAAGTCACCCCCAACAAAAGACCCAAACAACCCAATTAAAACATGGGCAGAGGATCTGAATAGACATTTCTCCAAAGAAAACATACAGATGGCCAAAAGATGAAAAGATGTTCATCATCTCTTATTATTAGGGAAATGAAAGTCAAAACAACAATGAGATATCATCTCACACCTGTGGGAATGGCTATTATCAAAAAGACAAGAAGCAACAGGGTTGGAGTAGATGTAGAGTGAAGGGAACTCGAGCAGTTTATGGGAATGTAAACTGGAGCGGTCACTATGGAAACCAGAATAGAGATTACTAAAAATTTATAAATAGAGCTGCCATACAATCCAGTTATCTCGCTTTTGGGAATTAACTGCCTCTTTCATACAAAAATAATAGTTCAAAGAGATACATGCACCTCTATATTTAATTCAGCATTATTCAAAATAGCTAAGATTTGGAAATAATCTAAATTTATCATCAACAGATGACTGAATAAAGACATGATTTTTATACGAAATGGAATACCAGTCAACTACTTTTTAAAAAAGGATGAAATCCTTCATTTGCAAAAATACAGACAGATTTAAAGGATGTTGCTTAAAAAATTCTATGTTGCATGTCATAAGTAGGAGATTTTTAAAAAGCAACAACAATAACAAATCAGAGTAAACTCTTGAACTATGAGAACAAAATAGTGGTTACCATAAGCAAAGAGAGAGTGGGGGTAAATCAGATTAAAGGGGTGAAATTGCTCCCCCTCCCCACTCCGACCCCCCAACCCCAGCAACAAGCACCTCAGTAGCTGCTGGAACCTGACAGAGGTGAGTGTCTTACCAATCCTCACCCAGTAAGCACTGATAAATTCGGATATGTTTTCAAATATGATTAGAAGTAAGATAGACCTGTGTGCGTGTTTCCTCCTATTTTAATTTAATATTTATCAAAGTCATACACGCATATAGTTTTAAAAAAATCTCATATTGCAAAATAACAGTGCTCAGTTCCACCTGCTTCCTCACCCACAGTTCCGTTCCCAAAGGTAATTCCCTAAAGGAATGCTTGCAGCTATTTTGACTTAGCTGTACAATTCTAAATGATATGCTCCTATTGTAAAAAATAGTTTAGATATTAGTGTTTGACATTGTTGTGGTAGATGGAAATTTAGCTCTCTTTTCCACTCTCCGTTTTCCTTACCGGTTTCATTTTCCCAACACAATAAATCACTTTTTCCCGTTAAAACAATAGTTGGTGTTTTCACTAGTTCGTTCATTAAATGTTGCTCCTTGGAAAGGCAGAGAGTGTATTATGTTTATTTTTTCTTTTTTTGATGCATTTGTTTCATTTTTTCTCGAATCAGTAAACATTTCGTATTTCATTTGTATTGCTTCCTATCTTTTTTCTTAGTTCCCCTCTCCAGTGCTCCATTAATTCTCCACCTTCCTACAAATAATATTTATTTTCCCCCAAATTTTTATCATGTCAGTGAAGACAGGATCCCCAATTTTTCCTGAAAATTGTGCTCTGGGGCCACTGTCCCCTGCTGCCCTCCAGGCTGGCTACCTTCCACCTTCTCTGTGCTGCCCTCCTATTGAATGCTCTGATTTCTGGATATCAAGTTTTCTTTCTTAATCAGGAGTGTGTGTGTGTGTGTATTGACACATGTCCAGGATGAGCGGTCTTATCTAGTGTTCTGTACAGCAAATAAAGATGAGAAAATTTTTACTGTAAATTTTCAAAAGGTAAATTGAGGAAAATAGTGGCTTTCAGAGAGGAAGATCAGGTATATGAAGATCAGGTGTATGAAGATCAGGTGTATGAAGATCAGGTATATGTAGGGGGTTGAGAAACACACTGATATTAGACTTCTTACCAGCAATACTACTACCAGAAGACCTGTAATCTTCATACACCCAATTCAGAACTTAGCTGTTCACCCTAAATTCTTTATCCATCAAATTATAACCTGCAGCATCATGTCCTATTACTTGTTTGTATGTCATATATGACTGGGTCATATTTTAGCTTCTTTTCTAATTTTCTTTTAAGCACATAAATAGTCCAGTCCTAACAAGAATAAATCCTCAGGGACAGAAACGTTTCGAGAGATCTTATCAGGATAGTAGGCATGTAAAAGTCACTCTATAAAAATTTTCCTGACTTCAGTCTAAATAGACCTTTTACTGGATTCATATCATGACTACTTATTTGGAACATTCCAGACTCAAAATCTATTTGACAAATGCCTTCTTACTGCAGGCCCTGGTGTCACTGATGTGTCATTTTCATACCCTAGTCACAGTATGGAGTGTGGCAATAGAGCAATGTCCACACACATAGTTTAAAAAAACAACAGAAATGACCTGGCAACAGGTAACATTGTGTAGCCTAAGTGTCTCTTGAAAAGAGCAGCTAATTCTCCCTCATTATAGTTTGTTTAAGTTCTAATGGTTGGTTGGCTCTTGCTGGCTTATGGTGTGACAACTTTTTATCAACTCTTCTCTGAACCAGGCTTCAGTAGGCTGTAAGAGTCAGTCTCTTGTGATCAATAGTAATAGTTGAACAACTCCCAGTCAACATACTATTTCATTTTTGAAGTGTATTTGAAACATTTTCAACCAATCATTAACATGTCTTAATTATCCACTTTGGATTTAGCAGCATTCTAAGATCTGTAGTAAAATCAAGGGCTTAAGTCTCAGCATTATGAATCAATCTGTACTTACTGCAGCACCAAGTTCAATCCCCGGCCAGGGAGGTGACCCACATGGTGCAGCAGACCTCTCCTGTCTTGCTTGCTGATCCCCTCAGAAATGTGATTCGATTGATCTGCCTGTTCTGCTCCCTACTTTGTCTCTGATGAATCCTCTCATGGCCCCCCAAAACCCCCACCACCCACACACACACCCCTGGCCTATACCCCAGTTCTTGTATGCATAAATAAACAAATCTTTTTTAAAAAATTAGGTGAGATAAAAAGGGATAATACATCCCCTTAAGGAGCATAGTATTGAATTTCTTCATGTTTTATATGTTTAAAACACATGATTGTGAACTAAAACATTTTGGGGGGGAGAAATTAATGCAAACCACCTTTGTTTCTTTAAAAAAAAAACAAAGACTTTTTGGCAAGATAAAAAAACTGCACAAAGTTGTTTACCACTTTGTGCCACTGCACAAAGTCTATTTACCTAATTTTATCTTAAAATGCATGAAATTTATATTTATGCATATATGTTTATATGTGCATATGAAGATAGAGAGCTAGTTGACATGACAGTAATGCAATGGGTTTTTCTACGCATTTATGCCTTTTGGAAATAGTGCCTAACACTAAGATTTGAGATGGTCCTCTCAATTCCTCTAGTAAATATTTTATGATTTACAGTTTTCCATGTATGGAAGGATTTGGGCTAGAAAACTAAATAATGATTAAATGATTACCTGGAAATGTCAGTGGGGAATCAGATAAAATACTTTCAACTGGATAATTCGCTATGATAGTGCTGAAGGAATATCTTTCTTCTTAGGTTTACCTAAATCTATACATAATAAATCTTATATTTTAAGTGTATTACAAAGAATAAAATACTTTCCCTCATATGATCTCATTTTGATTTTGGTCCAAACACATAAATATATTGTGATTACATATGTATGTACTAGATGTATACATTCGTGTCAACTCAAGATAAAGCAGGATCTGTTCACAGGCTCGCAGTTCCTGTGTAATGCCAGAGAGGGTGCAGAAACATGCTATTATTTGTTCATTTGTTTGCTGATATGTTGTGTTTTTCCACTGGCAATAGAGGTTTGAGATACACTCATTTAGAGATTATCTTCATAATGTTTAACCCCACAAGGATTTGTGGTTCTCATTTATTCTCCTGTAATCTAAAACAGGCAGCTCCTCCTCTCTTATCTAGAATGACGCTGTGAGAACCAAATGTTACATCAGCGTTTGGGTTCACAGACCTCAGGGCAAGAAGCAAGTAGAATTAGGTCCACGGTTACCCCTGGTCACCCCAAAGAGCCCCCTCAGAACACCTCCTGCCCCTAATGGTGGAAACATGGTCACGTTCAATCTCTTGATGACAGCTCTCAGTGGTCACCTTCAGGTGAGTTCTCAGAAACCTAACATGAAGAGGATTCTAAGCCAAGTTCACAAACCGACAGCTCTAATATTAAACACCAAAGAAATAGGTGTACAGAAATAAGATACATGTTTTTTAAAAGAAAAGATTTCCTGGCTGGAACAGAGACAATAACAGCTAGTTATTGTCTACCACATTTCAAAGCCAATCATTTTATCTACCAACTGTTTAAAAGAAGCAGACAGAGCAAAATGCTCATTTTGTGATCGTGTCATGTAGGTGAAAAAGACCTGGAATTTCATGTTGAAACATGTTCAGCTTGAGGGTTAATACAGGCCTGCAAACCAGACTTTTATACCATCCTGCTTTTTATAGCTTTCTCATATGCCATGATACAAATATCCAAGAAAGTATAAATGGAAACAGATTTGCTACAGTTACACATTTATTTTTGGAAATTACCAGTTTGACTAGGCTACCTTCTCTGTGTTCATTGACACAGTACACACATCTTTCCAGAAGGGCTCTCTCCTCAGGAGTTTGTGCTGGTGAGCAGCAGAGAGCATTCATACCAGGGTAGAGAAAATATATTAGGGAATTGAAAGCTGAAGTTTGTTTCCTCTTGTCTGTTGGCACTCTTTCGGTCATTATTTAAGAGAGTCAAAGACCATTAGAGGAAGCTAAGAGCTTTTAGAACCTTCATATTACACTGATATTACTGATGGGAGAGTTCCATCAAATTGCATTCTCAAAATGGTTCTGGGAACTTACACTTCCAGTAATGGTCCTATCTACCATCCCTAAAAGGAGGGAGGGCAAGGTGCACTTAAAAGCAATTATCCATCAACATTGGAAGATATGGTTACTAGATTAAGAGAGTTGAGTATAGGCAATATATCTTGATTGCAGCAAAGCAGTTGATATAGTGTTATTCAATTTGCCAGCTAGATTAATTTAAATTGGTTTAGGCAGAAGTATAGTCAAATGAACTACAAGCTATCCAGAGAGTCATAAATAATAGATAACAATAAACACATTTGTTCTACATATGCCTAATTTAGTTATTTCCCCCCAGAACTCTCTTCCCGTTCAAAATATGACAGTTGTATAGTATATACCACCCACCACTTATCTTTTCCTAAGATCTGTTAGAAATGCCATCTGTTCCATAAACTTGCAAGGACCAATTACTGTACCATCAACAGCTACCATCATTCAGGGCTTACTTTATTTACCCATGTTTGGTCCCCAGCTTCCTCTTAGAGTTCTCTCTGATGTCTGGGCTTTCTCTTCATGTAAATATCAGAAGGACAAGGCAGTGGAAATCATCTTTGCTTCTATGTCTGAAAGACTGTGGATTTCCTTGAGTGCTCTAGTGGAAATGACAATGACGAGGACACCAATTATGAGCAGCATACTGGGAACAATTTTCCTAATGTGGACTTACCTAACCAAAGGGATGGTGGCCAGACGGCAGCTTCCATTTGACAGTTTAATTCTTGAAAATCTAGACTGTGTAGAAATTAAAAAAAATACCACTCAAAAATAGCATAACCTTATTATTCTTGAAGAACTTACATTTCTATTGGATACAGAAGCAACGTCTTCCATCTTTCCTAAAGAGGAAAAGCCCTTGAGCTCTGGACAAGGCTTTAGGTTATACTCTTTCTGCAGCAGTAATTATGGGTATCCAGGTAAAGATTATGAAAGAGGAGTCATATTTCAGAATCTTTTCTACCTATTGGGTCAGTGGGACTGGTTAAGTGCCTATAAATTATTGGATCAATATTTATTATATTAGAATGAATATAAATCTTGATTTCCATAATAAAAAATATAGAAAGTATGAAAAAAATGTTTTGAGGTTGAACATTACCAAAACTATACTGCCATGGTCTTTTACAATCTCCTTTACAATCTCCCATCCTGGGATAGAGAGATGTGGACAAGTGCCCGGGAAAAATAGAAGCTCCAGCCTCGGGAAAGTACAATGTACTCTCATAGATTTTGTGAAAGTTGGAATCTTCATGTTAGGGTTTTTGCCAGTGGACTGTGTCTGCTTCCACAGATTATTTGAAATGGCACATAATAAAAGATAGAGTGCTAATGAACTTCTTGTGTGCTGGAGAAGAGATAAAATCATATGATCAAAACCCTGAGAAATGAATAACAAGTGAAAAGTATAACCAAGATGGGGGAAATAGAGCGCCATCAATAACTTATATTTCCTCACTAAGTATTAATGTGGTTTAAGCCTATTACTTGATTATGAACAACTTCCACATTTGTAATATGTTATTTTAATGTATGCATCTCTCTGAATATCATCTAACAATTGTATTTGTCTGTATTTCTTCTTTTCTGAATATTTCCCCCTTAGGTTACATAAGGTGTGCATCTTCAAAATTTTGAAAATATGAGTCATCATAATAAAAATAATGAAAGTATTCCTACTACTTTTCATAGTTAGGTGACTTTTTAGAACTATTATAGCCTTGATTTATCCTGATTTTACTTTTATTGTTTCATTCTAATTCCATCATCTCTTTCGAGTATATGAACTTCCTTTTTTGCTTTCATTTCCTAAAATAACTTTCTTGGTTGGAAATCTTAGTTTTTTGATTAGTGGATCATATTTTAATTATAGTTTCTGACCACAAATTCTTGTTCATAATCTACAATCCCACTAGAAACTACACTGTCTCAGTTTTTACTTAATGAGCTTTAATATGTTAAACTTACTAATGTGCCCCCTTTACCTTCATGATTTTATTTTTGCTGTCACTTTTGAGTCTTGAAGTCCTTTTCTCCAGCCTGGTCTTTCTCTACGGGTCACTTCTGCTCTCTGCTTGTGGGGAGAGGCACAGGAAGGCGACTGAAGGGTGGAGCGGAGAGGTCAGGGTGAGGCCCTCTTTCCCCTGCCCTCCTCTTTCCCCTTTTCTGTGGGGTGACTCACCCCTGGTTAATGCTTTGCAAACACGCTCCCCTTTTCGAATCTAGAAGGAGTGCTGGTTTCCCACTGTTCATCCATCCTTTTTAACTCTACTCTCCCACTGCCTCGGCAAACTGACTCTTCTTTAAACTTCTTTTCGTTAAACTTCTGAGAACACCTATTGCCTGTTGAGGTCGTGATGGAAATAATTTTTGTCCCTTTAATCTTTTGAAAAGTGTTGAAAGGTTTTGATATTTTGCATCGGTGTCAGATACTCTTATGTTTCACGAGGACTCCTGTAAACAATACTGAAGTCATTTCTAATCTCTCAAAATCACTCTCTAAGAATACTAGCTCTGAGATACTCAGAAACCAACAGGTGGATTCTTCCTGAGAATTTTGCACATTATGAAATCTTTCTACTGGAACTGCTTGTTTGCTGACACATACAACAGTGGTTTTGGCAAAGTGTTTCATTATGTTACAAACAAGTGCACCCTGGCATGAACCTTTATCCCTCAGAACTAGGAAGATAAAGAATAGCCAGCAGTGCAGTGAAGCAGGAGGCAGACTGGCCAGGGGGCACTTGACATTCCAAGATAGGAAATCAGTTGTAGGAACAAACTGAGCCCCATGTGGGATTATGGGTTTTCGTTTGCTGATTCTAGCAAGAGAAGTTGGAAGGCTGCTTCAGATAACCAGAAGTGAATTCTACCAAGCTCAGCAAGATGTCCAGACGATGCCTACACCCGCCAGCAGGGTCCCATGGAGAAAGAGTTATCATCCTGCAAACAGCTGACTGTATACAGCAGGCAGCACTGGGACAGAAGGAATCCAAGAAACTGTCTTTCAAGAATGAATGACTACAAGAGAAAATACAAGCACCTCGGTGGAAATGATTAACAGAAAGATAGAACGTATCACTGGTTGCAGAGAGGAGGAGCTCCTTTGTAGAAAAGATTGACTCAAGAGTCAGAGCTAAATACGACTTTGTATTTCTAATTAGAGTCACTGTAAACTAATTACTGGAAACCCCACTTAAGAAGTGTAAGCAAAGATATGTCGAGGAAGGACCTGTTGGTCCCAAGAATGCAAGGACAGAGTTGGAGTAAGACCCTGGGAGATCTCTGTGACCGAGGTCTGCGGTGCAACAGGTGGAAACCTTTGGAAACTTCTTTTCTCTCTTAATTCCACTCTCCTCCACGTAGCTGCTTTTTTTCCACATTCGCACTACAGACCAGGCCATGTGCAATCAAAAAGGCTACGGAAATGTGTGGCTTTATGTTTTAAAAGTCCACATTCCCAAAGAAAGTCTAACTGAGGGCTCTTTCTCCAGCTTTTCATTTATTCCCAAGAGCAAGGGGTTGATTTAATGCAGCTGCCTAAGAGGGTAACTCCAGAAAGGAGGAAGTAATTTATAAAAATGAAAGCTGGGTGCCTGATACAATGATGTCCACAGGAGGGGTGAGGACGGAACTCAAGATGGAGGACAGGTATGCAAGCTGAGTGGATCAGAGGAGAACGCAAAGCAATCCCACCACCAAATTAATTTTAGAAACAGTATAGAGTAGAATCAACACTGACCAAGAAATGCAGTTATGTTCCAACTTGATCATGCATGAAAAACGAGTTCATACAGAATGAAGGAGAAATAGAAAAGGGAAGTGAAAAGTAAATCCCAAAACTTTATTCTTTCTTTGATCATTTTACTCTTTATAGGAGGGAACCTTTTTACTTATTAGCTTTTTTGAGGGATCATGTGTGATTGTTTAAGTTGGAGTAGCAATGCACTGTAAGACAATGTACGTTTCAGGTGTGTGCTGCTTCCAATCAATGTGTGCATTGATCAATGTTTACCCCGGGGGTTCGTGGCCAAAACCCGGCTCTCTCCTGCACGGTGTCTTTAATCCCTTTTCCTCCCTCTCTCCACTTCTCTTCCCCTCCCCTCTGGTAACCACTAACCATTCTTGCGGTTTCATTCGAGTTCACTGACTCTTACACTGGTTTTATTTAGTTTTACAGCGAGGACTGGCGTTTTACTTTCTAAACTCCTCAAATACTGAGTTTTTAAAAGCCATCTATAATAATTGTAATTCTGATTTTCTTTCTAGAGTCTGATGCAATTATTTGTCTTCTCAAGATCCACACTGTTATTTCTGTATTTTCCATGATGCATATTATCTATTGGAGTTATCATGAAGATTAAATAAGAAATGCTTACCAAGCACTTACTCAGTAACTGGTATATGGTAAATGCCTTATAAATGTCAACTATTATTATTGTGTCTTGTCAGTATTATCTATTTTTATCTTTATTCATTTCCAGCTACTGTATTTTTCTCTTTCTTAAATTGAATGCCTATTCTATTTGTTTTAAATCTTTCTTATTTATAATGAAATCTTTTAAAACTGTGCATTTTTCAAGTGTACCCTATAGGTTTTTATATGGAATAGTCTTATTTTAAATGATATCTAAAAAGTCAAATTTTTTTAGTACAATAATAACACCAATAAATATATATTTTTGTACTTTATGAAGATTTTCAGTGACGGAGTATGTCCCAGTTTTTAAAATTACTCCATGGCTATAAGAAAACATGACTATTTTCAGTTTTTACTCTGTCAACATTTCATACATCTATCTTTATTCCTTAAATTCATTATATGTTTAGATATGTATGCTAACATTCAGTTTCTATGAGATGAATATTAAATTCTCTCTCCTAACCTTCACTTACATCTTGACTGCCTATAGGATCTCTGAAGTCTCATATTTTCATTTTAGAAAACTATAGATATTTTTTTTTCTGTTGCAGAGGAAAAATCTCTCTTTATGCTGATTTGGTATTGGTAAAGTCTTCTATTTGGAAATTTGAAAGATTTGCTCTTTATCCTTGAAATTTAGAACAGTTTTCAGGTTATTTAGAATGTCTGTTGTTAATCTGCCTGGCAGTTAAAGGACTTAATCTGAAAGCTCAATTTAGAAAAATATTCTCAAATTATAACTTTGATCCTTTCGTTCTCCATCTGTTTTTGAAATTTTTTTTTTTAAAGATTTATTTATTTGTGCATACAGAACTGGGGTACAGGACAGAGGCTCAGGGGCGGCGAGAGGCTTCACCAGAGACAGAGTGGGGAGCAGAATAGGCAGATCGACGAAGTACACTGCTGAGGGGAGCAGCGGGCGGGTCAGGAGAGGTCTGTCACGCCATGTGGTCACCTCCGGGGCAGGCGGGAGTCGAATTCATGCGGAAGCGGCTTTAGATTCTCAGTGCTGTGCTTTAACCCGCTGCGCCACCAGGGAGGGCCTGTTTTTGAAAATTTTATTGAGATGTTTGATCTCCTGGGTTTATCTTCATTAAATTTATCTTTTCTTTTACTAATAGACATTCTTTGTCTTTATTGTAAGATAATTCCCTGTTCACTTACCATATTATTAATAAGGTTTTCATCAGCAGCTATTGCATTTTGTGCTGCCTCTATTGAAGTTTTATGTTAAACACATCATTATTTTAACTAGAAAAAAAAAATCTTTATTTTCCTGGAATACCCCCTCCTTTTTTGTGTTTTCCCCTCACATCTCATCAAGTTACTTTAAGTTTCTTCCTGATTCCCTCATTACATTTCTGTCTTAAACATTATCCCTATTTCAATGGTCTCCAGTCTGCAAATTGTTTCAACTTCATTTCTATCCTTAAAACTGTGGGTTATTCTTAAATATATAGGAATTTTCATTTACTGATTTGCACTGGTACTCACTAGGCCTCTGAGGAACCTGATAGCTGTTTATTTCCTCTGAAACCACTTAGCTTCGCCAGGAGGGAGACCTGGTAGGGTGGGTCGAGGGGTGGGACGTGTAAGCTACAAATCTGTTTCTGCTAAGAAGGCACAGCAAAGAGAGCCAATGGGTGGTGGCAAATTCCCAGGAACATTTAGTCTTACCGGGTGATTTGCCATCCTGTTTTATAAGTGCAACAGTTCAGCTCAATACAGAAGAGTTATTCAAAAGAAGCCAGTATCGGGAGCATTAGAAAGTTTCTCTCTTGACTCTTTAAAAGAGCAAGGCATCAGAAGAAATAGTTACGAGGAATGACTCAAAACAACGAGCCTCCTGAGGAATCCACTGGGATGGTTGTCTTCAGGCCGTGCTCACTATTCTTCAGTACACTTAGAGTAAATCAGGCCCTAAAAGAAATGTAGACCCTGACAAAGTTGGATTGTCTGTGAATAAGGAAATTTTCCATTTCCCAGAGACTCTGTTTATGTTTGCAGGTAGCTGGTTGACAATGAAGCTGAAAGTACATGTCTAGATGACTGTTATCACACCCAAACATGGCCTCCAATTTTCACCTTGCTATGCTACAACACATTCTCCCTAGAGCAGTAAGGGTAATGTGATTGCCATGAAATTCTCCTCAGTCATGTTCCTCTTTCAAAGACTTCAGTGCTTCTCATCACATTCAGAATAAAACCTCAAGTCACTTATGACTTTCTAGGTCATATCCTGGCAACTACATAGCAAAAAGACAGAGCTCAGGGTTGAAGAAGCAACTGGAAGTTTAAGAGAAATATCTTAGAAATGAGAAGCTAATGTAGAATGGAAGACTAAGCATCAGCACAAACTTTCTACAAACCTCTGACAGCAACAAGTGCACATAGGTAGGGATTGCACAGGGCTCTTGGGAAATAGGCAGAAACGAGAGAGGAACTATCTTTGAAAGACCAAATTCACTGAGTGAATCTGGGTTTGCTGTTCTTTTGGACTTCAAGACCAAAAAAAAAAAAAAAATGTACTAGTGACAAAAAGAGAAATTTCATTATGTTTCATGTGCTAATGTAGTGTTAAAATATTACCATGTGTAGGGCCCTCGCTGGTGGCGCAGCGGGTTAAAGCACTGCACTGAGAAGCTAAAGCCACTTCCGCATGAGTTCGATTCCCACCCGCCCCGGAGGTGACCACATGGCGTGGCAGACCTCTCCTGGCCCGCCCGCTGCTCCCCTCAGCAGTGTACTTCGTAGATCTGCCTGTTCTGCTCCCCACTCTGTCTCTGGTGAATCCTCTCACCCTCTGCATCTCTGGCCTGTACCCCAGTTCTATATGAATAAATAAATAAATCTTTAAAAAAAATATTACCATGTGTAACAGAGTCTCAAAAGATATGAAGCAGAAACAAAGGGAGTAATAGTCAAGTCCACAATTATGATTGGAGAGTTTAACATCCTTCTCTTAGCAGCTGGTAGACTAACCATAGAAAATAAACCAAGCGAAGATCCAGAAGAGCTAAATGACCCTATTAGTTACCGTAACCAAACTGACAGCTAAAGAACTCACACCTGTCAACTGAAGAATAGAGTTTTTCTTTCAAGTGAACATTCACCAAATTGAACCACATTTTAGACAGCCAGATATTTCTCAAATTGATTAAAAAAATATGGACATCTACAGAAAATGGTCTCTGACCAGAGTGAAAGTAAATTAGAATGGAATAGCAATAACTAGAAAGACAACAGATTTATAAAATAGGCAGCACATTTCTAAATAATTCATGGTCAAAGAGACTATCACAGGGTAAATGAAGAAAACATTTTCAACAGAATGATAATGAAAAGGTTACACCGTGGACGGAGCTGAAGCAGTACTTTGGTGAAGCACTGAAGGGAGAATGCTGACACTGGAGACCATTCAGGGCCCCTCCCACGTTACACGGCTCAGTCCAAAACCCGTGGGGTGCTGGGGTGTGGTGTGTGAGGCTCTCAGGACCTGGCTCCTTCCAGACTTTCTGAGCTCATCCTCTGCCCTTTCCAGCAGAAGTCCTTCTAGCACCTTCTCAACTCCCTGCCTTTATATCCTGCCTTGTGACAAACCCTCTAAGCCAAAGGCCCTCTTGACCCTCTTATTTCTTGTAAAGTCCAGCTCAGGCAACATCTCATCCTTGGCCTCTCAGCTGAGGAAAGTCCTCTATGCCCTTACTGTTTGCTTCAAATGTCATAGACATTTTTCTTTTTTTTTTTTTTTTAAAGATGTATTTATGCACACAAGAACGGGGGTACAGACTATATAGGTACAGGGGCAGTGAGAGGATCCACCAGAAACAGAGTGGGGAGCAGAACAGGCAGATCCACAAAAATACACTGCTGAGGGGAGACAGGAGAGGTCTGCTATGCCTAATGCATCAGCTCCCTGGCTGGGGTTCGAACTCCTGCTGCAGTGGCTGTAGACAGCCTCATAGTGCTGCACTCTGGTTTTTTTTTTTTTTTCAGCCTTGTTGGTGTGGCAACAAGCCTCATCTCACTGGGGACCTTTGTCTTCCTAACATTACTCTGGGCTTTTTCTAGGCATTTTGTTGTTGCTGGGGTCTGGGTATTCTCATTTAAGCATCTCCATCTCATCAAGTTATAAAGATATATCTTTTATAGATATAATTACAAAGTTTAGTTCAAATAATATAAATATTTTTCTCCCGGTTTTATGTCTTTAAAATCTTCTCACGTAGCTGTATTTTTCACTCTTCAATTTGCATTTTCAGTTTTCTGGGAAAGGAAATTTCTCAGGAAGTTTATTAAAATTGAACTTAAATAATTATTTCAATAATATAATAAATCACCTTTCCAGTAAAACTATACATTGCTTATTGCTGGATTTTAGCCGTCTGGAGGTACTAGCTGCCTGCCGGTGAATCTGAGACAAACAGAGATACACTGTTGTGGGCATCCGGTGTTATTATTCTCACCAGGAGCAGAAGCAAGTTATAGTTTTCAATGATGTACAAAGTGTTCAGCAGAAGCCTTGTTTTCTGATATCATATTTCTGATTTATTATAATATTTTTATAGCTCTACCCTGCACAGATACACTGATTTGTCTATGTTTTGAACCTCACTCTTCATAATCCTCATTGGATATGTTTTAATCATAAAATGATATTTGTAGTCTACTTCTCCATTTATTTACTAATAGACTTATAATCGGTATTTTTTAAATAGTCAAATACAGGAGGTTAAAGGGCAAAGGGCAAACAGACTGTCTCACTGGAACTGGGTCTGTCTTGACCTTCTCTGATGCCCAAACAGGTGAGCGTGAAGGATGATTTCACGCCTTTCATTCTGTTTCTGAATCAGTACAATAATGGGATTGATTTGAAAATGTCTAAGTTCTAGTGTGAGGTGGTATGTTTCCAATTAGGTTGAAATAGTCAGCATGTGTGCCATTAACAAGACTCTCCCCTGTTTTTGTGACAAGAAAGACAAAGATATCCATAGTTGTTAATAAAATGATCAAACACTGATGAGAACAGAGGAGTGACCACGCTGTTATGTTAAGACATAAACACAGTTCAACAAATGACTTACTTTACTATATGAGAATAACTACTCCCCTTACACACACACACACACACACACACACACAATGAGCCTATTAATTAATTTTGACCATCAAAATCTACTTCCTTTGATATGTGACATTGATCCATGATGTGAAGTATGGATGCCGATCTACATAAAATGCTATAAAAGCAATCTAATTATTATCTTAAAAGATCTGTTGACAATTTTTAAAAGTTGAGGCACCGGGGCCGTCTCTGGTGGCGCAGCAGGTTAAAGCACAGCACTGAGAAGCTAAAGCCACTGCAGCATGAGTTCGATCCCTGCCTGCCCCGGAGGTGACAACATGGCGCAGCAGACCTCTCCTGACCCGCCCGCTGCTCCCCTCAGCAGTGTACTTCATTGATCTGCCTGTTCTGCTCCCCGCTCTGTCTCTGGTGAAGCTTCTCGCTGCCCCTGAGCCTCTGGCCTGTACCCCAGTTCTGTATGCACAAATAAATCTTTAAAAAAAAAAAAGTTGAGGCACTGGTGATAGACAAGGAGCGAAAGTATACATTTGCAGAAGTTTAAGCCTGTAACCCCTGGAGCAGATACGAAGATGTAAATCTATTTTCCTCAATAAATGTAACTTTGGGGAAAATGATAAAGAAAATTGATATATATATATATATATATATTCACCTCCTCTGAAGTGTGCAATATGCACATTTTTCTGCCAGGAGAATTTTTTAAGCAATCGGCATCATTCAGAATGGCTAAGGACTATGAACCCCACAGGTGTGAGGCCCTGGGTACTCCTTCAGTGCAAGTTCTGCAGACAAGCCCGGTCATGTTTGGTGCAGGCAGAAGTAAAGTAGAATCTGCCTTTCCCCACCACAGTAGCCTGCCACAGGAAAGAGTCATCTCCCATCCCTGTCTGATCTTATTTCAGAACACCAGGCATTTCAGATTACCGGAGAGATAGTTTATTTTTTCCCATAAGCCCCATTGCCAGAATTTGAAATCTAAATTGGATTATTAGAACATCACAGCAAAATCTTATTGCCGTCTATTTTGCAAGGGAAAAACAACAGAAACAGCAAAAGTAACCAGAGGAGTTTCTGCTCATTCTCCTGACATACATTAAATATTGGCTTGCTTAAATTCCCACTTGCAAATGCCAAATGTTAGAGTATAGTTCTAACGCTGAAAATTACCTGCAAGCATTGAAGAAAGCTTTTCCTTTTGCTCCCTTTGGCTGGAGGAAACAAACAGTGCCAGGACATAGGGAGGCGCATTTGGCTCCGGGCATTTGGAGTTGTGACCCAGGTTATGTGCTTATGGTGCCCTGTGGCTGGAGCGGTGGAACCGGAGATTCCGCCCAGACAGGCTCTGCCCTTACCCAGAGATAGCGCATGATGGTCACAGACTATGCAAATGCATGAGTGGGAGATTCAGCCCTTATCTGCATGTTGACTGTGTTTATCATAGTCTATGGTGGCTAAGAAGCTCCCCAAAATTCCAACTGACATTTAAAAGTTCTCCTAGATCCAGCTGCGATGGTGTCAGATTTCCACATTTTCATGACATTTGGGTGCTAAACACAGGATACTTTTCTGGGAAGGAAAGCATTGACCAGGAGACTTTGTCTTTGGCTGTCACAGTCTTCAGCTACCATTCAGCTAAATGTTGTTTGGAATAATACGGCCCTCACGCCCCTATCTCCTGCTGACTAGCTCAGACGGGCAGGAGATTAGCGTGGAGAGAGGTGCCGGTATTATCTGTCCAGTGCTCCTGGGGTCACGCTACACTAACAAGGCTGCCCCAGTCAGGGTGACAGAACCCAGCTGCCCACTGCGGTTCTGTCTCCTCACCAGGTTCCACTTACTGCCGAGCCGGGGCTCCAAAGACCCTGTTCTCTGAGGCATTTCTTTCCACCTCTAAAAAAGGGGGGCAGCTCATCATTTCTGTCCTCATTTTCTGAAGGAAGGAGCTACATGTGAAACCACTTACCTGTTTAACCTCCTGAACCCAAAGAAAACATGTCAGGCCACTTAAAATACCGAAGTGTAGGTTCTACCGACGCTGACTGGGTGGTGGGGACTCAACGGGCTGTTCATAAAGAAGGGTGTTGTTAACAGTCACACATTTTCAGTCATGAGCTTGGATATCACTGATGGTATGTGCAGATTGCTAAACTCTTTTATATTCATCCTGGGCAAAGTCCTACTCTATCCAGGCAGAGCATTTTAATCTTCAAGAATTTTCTGCGTACTTTTTTTTTTTTTTTTGATTTTTAAGGAAGATGCTTCCTTTCTTCCACCAAGAACCCTTCACTCATGGTAATTATACTTTTTTCAAGAGGGGAAGAAATTTCTCATCCTTGTTTGGCCCAAGTTGCCTTGGGGTGCCCAGCACAGCCTCAGGGCGGCTCTCCAGGTTTTCTTGCTTGCTTCTGGGGGGATGTGTCAGCTTTGGGTCAGCAGAACTAAGAAACTAGGTGATAATTTAGCCAGTAGAGGGAGGTAGAGCTATCTAACAGTTTTTCAGGCACAGTCCTAGCAAGTATTCATTTTTTACATGAAGTCATTTCTTAATCTCCACCAATAATATAATTCTGTGCATTCGTTTTTGCCATAAAAGTAAGGAAGTGTGTAAAGGAAACCATTCCTACCCTTTGAGAAAAGCAATGAGTTTGTTGGTTTGCAAAGTAAACTTGGGAGAGTGAATCAGTTTGAAAGACTGGTGCTTATTGATTGGAATACTGTGATTTTAAAAAATATTAAATACTTTATTATTTATTTTTAAAATAAAATATAACTTAAGGGCAGTGGGGTGGCACTCTTCCTGGGAGCTAGCATTTTACCTGGCAAGACCAGATTTGCACGCTTGTGACATGTGTGGTATTTAGTGGCCTGACCATGTTGATGCATGACACAGTTTTCTCCTCATCGGTGGATTTACTTACACTGGGGAACAAAAGGCAATGAAATCATTTTTGATGCCTTTTTTTCCTATCAGCATTTGTAATTATCGTTAAGTGCTTCCAAAGCAGGGTCTCAGTCTAAGAAAGCCCCTGCATTTATATGATGCTTTTAACTTTTCAAAGTATTTTTTTATGTACTATCTCATTTTAAAGTAGATTTGACACGGCCCCAATCTATTAAGGAAGTGACCCTTTAAACCCTAGAACATTCTGGGTTGTGTGTGTGTGTGTGTGTGTGAGTTTTAGCTATACTTAGCCTAACTACCATTATAAAATTTAATGAAAATAATGGCAATACTCAAATTTCCATAATCAATATAGCATTGACCTAAGTAGAAGATTGGTAAAATGCCATTAAATTATCCTTTTAACATCTAGAAGACTTTTGCATTTTTATTTCAATGAGTCTAATGTTATCTGTTGCTTGTGTTTAGTAACATAGTCAAGAATTTTAGGAAGTCCCAGCACTGTTGAGAATTTTGTAGAAATAAATTTGGTGAGTGTGTCCAGACTTGTCCATAAAATATTAGGAGGTTTAAGATGTAGTTTTGAAAGAAATTTTTTGGAGTTTGATAAACTTTATCCTTTAAAGACTTTAATCGGGTTCTTTCAGAAATTCCTGCCCCTCCATGTGCCTGCTGAACAGTGGATGTTCAAACGCTGTGTTTGAATGTCTCCGTTGCCATAGCTAGGAAACTGGGCAGGTCTATTCTGGTTCCTGTTCATTTTCTGGAATAAAAGGGCATTTTGTGAAAGGCCATAAGAAATATTAACTCTGTCAAAGTTGTTGATTTAATACTGCATAGCCACCCAAGTGTGTGCGACTGGACTATCAAGCAACAGGAATTAAGAAATGAGGACACTGAATCGAATCAGTAAAAATCAATGGCTTCAGCTGGGCTAAAATTTCCTGGGGAAATATTTTTCCCCAAGCTTGAGCCAAATTTGAGATAAAAACAGTGCCATTGTCATCTCCAGAAAACAAATTAGCAAGAAGCGGGGTTGTTTCCTTGATCATTTCAAACTCTGTCACTTTATTCATAATTCCCTTTATTTTTTAAGTTTTTCACTTTTATACTATGTACAAAAATCATTTTTTAGGGTATGGGTAGCTAATATGTAGAAAAGTTCATTTTTTTCTCTCTAACTTAGAAAATGAAACCAGTATTTGAATTAATGATTTTGCCATGCATTGTGTCTTCATCACAGTGTAAAAGAGAAAACTGTTTTGAATACTACTGGGTTTATGTTTTAAATCTATTCGAACTTCTTTGTTGAACTTAAGGAAATAAAAACTTATGGAAGAAAGGTAAGAATATCCTTTGTAAGTAATTATTCATTTTAGAAAAATATGTTCATATTATTATGCTAGTTATTAACATCAGCTATAATCACAACCTTCTTGTCACTGTGAATACCTATATCATAGGGCTAATTATAACATCAAAATGTTAAAGTTACATCATGGATGTTCTCAATTACTACTGCTAACACTACTTACTAAACATGTATCTTTGGGGTATCTTTAGGGTTCGCTACAACCTTAAGAATAGAAACGGAAAATCAAGGTAGAAAGAGTTATTGTGTAAATTACTCAGATAAACTGTTTGAGATTAGAAAATTATTTGGTGCTCTTTCAATAAAACTTTTAATTAAAAGTCAAGATATTACATTGTGTTTTCCATACAGTTATATGTCCAAATCCCAGTAAACCTGATGTAGATATTTATGCTGTACTAACCTGAGAAATCTGAGGCAGGTGAGAAAGGATAAGTGTTGTGCAGCTTCATGAATACTTTGTTCTCAAAATGAAAATAAACTCCCAATTTCAAGTCTCTAATTTCTTCCTTGCTCATTGTCTTAGAAGTTCACAATATTCTAATTATCATCATTCCTTATATCCTGCTATGTATTTATAACAAGATGATGCTTTAAACAGAAAATCAGATGCCTGTAGTTACCAATTTATTTTTCCTTATAATTCATTCAAAAGTATTTATTAGCCATTTCCTATGGGCAGGTGTTATGCAAGGTACAGAGAATCATGAAGACAAAATCATGTACTGTCCCTCAGCTTACCTTTCTTGAATATTTTATGACAATGACCTAATTTGAAGGTCTTTAAGCTTCTATTTTGTAGCTTCCTTATGAGAACAGTTTGAACTTTACTCTGATTGACAAGAACTCCTGGGATTCCCTGATGACCCACACAGATGTGAGAGAAGAAAGAAGCCAACCCCATGAGGCCTGAACCCAGGTAGGAAAAAAAATGTTCCTGTCTGAGATGCAAAATATCAATATAAGTGGACCGTTTAGACAAGAAGACGAGAATATAATTTTGGATAGGGCACTCTTAACTGAAAATAAAGTCTTGGTGATATGTAGCAAAGAGTTTATTAAAGAATCAAGAGAATTTGAGCCCAGGAAACATCCCAACAGATTTTACTCTGTGAGAACTATCCTAGTAAACACAAGTTTGAATTTCACTTTTGTAGATAAAAACAGTAAGCCATTGACATTAGAATGTAATTATTCTTGATGGTATGAGTTTCCAGTTCTAAATAGTTGTGATCTGAAAGTATTCTCTCTTCCTTATTCATTCGACAGTCCCACAGAGATACAAAGGCTGGATACCCACTCCTGAAGCTTTTCTATCAGAAAAGATTGAATTTATATCTTGAGGCAGAAGATTCCTGAATATAAGATGGAGCCTGGAAAGATGTCTTTACTCACTTGCCTACCAGATAGTGGTAAGATCTCCAGAAAATTTTACATAATATTTATAGTATGTTAGATATGTGTGCTAGACATGCTTTTAAAAATATTTTTTCATTAACCCAACTAATGCTTTTTAAAACACTAAACTCTCTAAGTGCACTAAGTTTTATATAAACCTAAAAAGAGATATTCCTTTTTTCTCAAGGGGTTCACAGTTAATGGAAGTCATTTAATGGGCAAAGTATAAGATCAAAATTACACCCCATGTTTGGAATTTCTAGAAAGCTGCTCGTTCAAGTTTTAATGGCAACAACTTTATTACTTAACCTACTTCATATAAATCATTCTGTTGTTCTTCCTTTATAATTGTAATGATCTCAAAATACAAGTATTTATCAGAAAGAGCTTAAATTATTTTGAATGATATCAACATAATACAAAGCAGTGATGTTGTTGCTTATTATATTTTCCATCTTTGTCTTCTCTATAGTTGAACCTAATTAATTACTAAGTCATGACTGGATGGTAAGCAGCAACACAGGCATAGCTTAGGGAAATGGCTCAACCACTTTAGAAGCATTTCTGCGTCTATCAATCATCATTGTATTCAATCATTGGACATGGATCTCTCGAAGTCCAAGAACACCACATGATGCCTGCTTCTTCACCCAGTAGACCTTGGTGGTTTTGTTTGATTGATTGCTTTTATTGAGGAAACATTGGTTCACAACACTGTATATGGTTCAGAGGTACAGGCTCAGCTGCTTCGGGAGCTTGTTCTCAACCCGTCTCTAGGGTTGATGGATGCCAACTCTTTCTCAGGAACACTTGGGTCATGTACTTTATCCCCTCAATACCATGTTTCTTGTTTCTTCTGATACAAAAAAAAAAAAATCATACAATTTAGGCAACTAGAGTCTTAAGAAAAAGCCAGAAGACCAGACCTATACTCTCCTTATGCTTAGCATGAACCTTTTTAATAGTAAAACATTAAATTTACAACACTGTACATGCATAGCGATACAGGGTCACAACTCTTCAGGCCATACACACCTGCAAGGCCCCACTGGGCTCCACCTTAGTCCATTGTACCCCTCTTCACCTGCTCTCCACCCTTCCCTTCCCTATCTGGTAACCTCAGTCCTTCCCTATCCGGTAACCTCAATATTTCCAGTGTATGATTCTGGTTTGTCTAACCCTTTGTTTTGTCCCTCGGCATTCTTTTCTCCTTGTTTATCTTGATTATCGTAATCTCTTTCAGTTAATGTAGGCATTTTTTTTTAAAGATTTATTTATTTATTCGTACAGTACTGGGGTACAGGCCAGAGATGCGGAGGGTGAGAGGATTCACCAGAGACAGAAGAGAAGCAGAACAGGCAGATCGATGAAGTACACTGCTGAGGGGAGCAGCAGGCGGGTCAGGAGAGGTCTGCCACGCCATGTGGTCACCTCTGGGGCAGGCGGGAATCGAACTCATGCGGAAGCGGCTTTAGGTTCTCAGTGCTGTGCTTTAACCCGCTGCGCCACCAGGGAGGGCCAGCCAATGTAGGCATTTTTAACTGGGATCATTTTGAGATACTACAGTATTGGTGACTAAGGTTAATGTAGGATTTTCAAGGAAGGAATTAATAGCAAATACTTTGGAAATGAATTTTGTACAAAAAAGACAGCAACAGGACATTGGTTAAAAGTGTACTACTTGGATTTGAAAAATACAGGCTAAACATTTTGACTTACTACAGTGTGACCTTAGGACTCATTTCACTTAACTCTTTAAGTCTCAGTTTTGTTATCTATTAGACAGAAAGAATATGGCATCTGTACAGGATTCATCAGTGATCTTGAGTAGAAGTAACAGCTATCACAGCATTTAGCACCAAGTCTGGTATGTAGTACCAGATTGGGATTCTGGTATGAATCCCAATGAGCCTAAATTAAACTATGTAATTAAAAGGAATAACCATTTATATATCAGCATAATTTTTAATGAATGAAGATAGTATCCCCATTTTACTGCTGAATAAATAGACACTAAGAGAATGCCAAATGATTTGCTTCTGAACAAACACCTACTAAATAAAGATTTAAGCCAAATGGATCTTAGGCTTTTCTCATATCACCAGCCCCACCTGATAGAGGGGTGGTATTTTACAGTCCCCCAAAATACACTGACAGGAAGTGCCCAGTTCAACCTCCCCCTATAAACTAATCTTTTATAAATACACTTTCTTCATGCCATCTGTCTTCTTAGGGTACTCATAGCTCCTTAAGCACAAGGTTTGTGTCTTCTAAATTTGTTATTGTGTCATTCTTAAGTCAAGGTGAAACGTGGTCAGTGCTGAGTAAATATTTGTTGGTTGAAAGTTTGTTGAATGAAGACCAAATCTGTACATTCTTCTGAGCTGATCAACACTTGGAGAGGGAAATATTTGATGATGAATTAAAGCAGAAATAAAAGAAATACTTAATAAAATCTGCCAATATATAATGTGGACACATATTCCCCCCCCCCCATACCCTGTATTTAGGGTAAAAGCTAAAATAAAAGAGATGAATTGGACACAATTGTTTACTGGGTTGTTAAGGCCTTTCCTTCTGTCTGATTATAGACAATGAGAACCACATTGTATATTCCAGCGACACTTGCGCACCTTTTCAACTGTTTTAATAATCATATTAGTATTGGCTTTCCCTTGACACCTTGCTTTGCTGAGGAACTTTTAGACAATATGAACCCATTGCATCTAGGGTAATTTTTCCCCTGTGCCTTAAACCAGAAGTAGTTCTAATTGCATTGTGGGTTAGGAATCTGCATGATCTGGAAGCATGGTCTGCTTAAACTCAAGTCCTTTTAGCCAAGAAGAACTTAATAGACTCAGCTCACTGGTTCTCATGGGGAAGAATACAAGGCCAGGGTTCCACCGTGTTCTTCCCTCCCCCCATTCATTTGGCTCATAAGATTTTTGTTGTTGATGTTATTACTTTTATCCCAGGAAGGAGATAAGTTTATTGTTCTCCACAGAGAGTTCTTACTTAAAATTTCTCTAGTTCACTCTAATCCAGCTGGTCGAACTCAGGGAAATGTTTTATTATCTTTTGTATCTATTTATCTAATGATCTTAAAAATATGAAATATTGCTTTTTTTGTAAAGTTGAATTGGGCTTTATTCATGCATAAAAAAAGAATCACATTTTCTTGGAAATATTGCTTCTTTGTTTTTTAAGCAAATTTATTCAGCAGAAATAGTATATACTGAGCAAATTTTTTTAAAAAAAACACTGAAACTTGCACTTTAATAAATATGAAAATGGAAGAAAATACAGATTCAAAATCGGAAGGTCAAATCAGAGTAAAATGACATATTCAAAAACTATTCTCATAAGATGAGAAAACCAGCATCCAAAAGTGAGGTTACAGACAGCAAAGAAGGAGAAGAAAGTATAATCTATGCGCCACAAATAGCAACCATTTGCCATCTTCTTCTCAATTCTCACGCCTCTCCTCCTTTTCTGCTTATCACTCTTTTCAATCACTGTGTTCCCCATCTAGTAATGAGCTAAGTGCTGGGAATGAGCCTCTCTCTTCCTGACCATTAGGAGTCTGGCTGAAATAATTCCAAACCTTCCCAAGAATAAATTACAGCTAGTCATTCATACCCCCCACTGACTTGGGGAAGGAGGAGAGGGACACAATGTTATTTTTGAAACATTCGGTAGCATGCTTAAGAAAAGTATTTAGCTAGTTTTTTCCCCAAAGAATTCCGTCAGTATGTCACTCACTACCACCATTGATGAAATATGAGACTAGGTCGGTGTGAGAAAATATGTAAATGTGTTTATGTCTGATCATGGTATACATATATGGTTTGTGTGTAGGTTTTTGTATACGTACACATACATTTTCTACAGTTAGAAACATCTCACAGTCACTTATATTGCAATCAAGATAGAATCACCAAGTTACCAAGTGCATGAAAAAATGGAAGCTGATATCAACAAATATTTGTATTAAACGTGTTAGTTCAGTAAATGAGGTGCTTAGAACAAAGGGGTGACAGTTTGGGGAATGCTTTGAATTTTGTAAATGGAAGTTAATCTCTGGAAGAGTCCATGCTACAAGAATGAATACCAAATAAAAATCATCAGGGGAGTTAAAAATATAGTTACACAAAATTTCATAATCCTCTGTCCCTCGACAGTGTGGGTTAATGTTTCCAACCTTGATTATTCTTCAAATTACAGGAGAGATTTTTTTTAACTATGCACTGTTGTTTCCACTCTATGAATTTTTGTTCAATGGATCTAGAAAAGTGCCAAGATCATCATGGGTATGTCTCATGCATGATCTGGCTTGGGAATCACTGAACTCAGAATACCTTCACGAACTTGTGTCTTATTTTCATTTTTCTCTTTTAACATTTCACAATGTGTTTTGTACTGCATTTATTTTTCTATAGCCATGTCTCTGCAACATATGTTTTCTGAATCTAGAACCGAATATTTCTAATTATTTTATTCCCTGCAGTAACTTGCTGAGCTTTATAATAGTATACAACTAGTATTTTAAAAATAAGTGGAATTCTTACCATTATTGGTTTGGTGCCGTTTAGTGGTTCCTGTTCAGTTTTCATTTGAACTTCACCCTTGAATTCAGAAGAATATTCAGTCATTTTCAGAGATCAAAAAAAAAAGCAGGATAAAATTAGGGATAGAGTTGTTTACGACATCACTATTTGGAGAATTGTTACAGATGAAGCAACAAAGCCTCACTTGAAAATACTTTCATAGTGCAGTAATTGATTTATTTGTTTTTCTGGATAAAAATAATGATGTTGGACCAATCTGAATATACCAGCAGAAATAAACTATTTGAAAACGAGGGTCTTGGAAAGGGCAGGATCTGTGGTCACTAAGTGTGAATCATGTGCTGGTGAATTCGTCATCTATGATGTGCACACACACCATACATACAAACACACACACACCCCAACACACACACAGGGTCGAAATCCAAAAAATTTTGAGATATAAGTTTTACCGCCTCCTTTCAATTACAAAAAAAAATGTGTTGCTATTTTATAACACAAACGTCCTGCCACCAAAAGCATTTTGATAAATTTTTATTATCTGTAACTGTCATCTAAAAGTGATAAAGAAATATTGAAAGACCAACCTATTTTTTTTTCAGCATATTCTCTCTTGTTTGGGGATCACAATGTTGCTGGTTTACTCCTGGTTTGACCCTGCTCAGTTTCACAAGGACAGATTGGCATGTGGGCACAACCTCACCACTCCCGCCACCAAACTCAAACCCTCTGCCCACTTCTGTAGGAACCCCACTTATTTTTCAGAGGCTAAGAGTTATTTTTGTCATGTTCTGTTAACTCGTCTGCTGGTTATTTGTATTCCAAAGAGGAGAGGAAACTTCAGTAATTGTCATTCATGTTCCGAATTTCTTCACGAAGGTCATCACTGCAAGCTCCACCCATGTTGCTGCCAACGCACAGTTTCACTGTGTATAATAACCGGGTGGTAGCATCGGAATTATTGACCAAATATTTTTCACTTCCGAGCCTACTGAAGTCTAATGCTAACAACCTTCCGAGTTACGTTTTTAACCTCCCGGTTACAGAAACAAGAAAAGTTACTGTGGACATTTTCCTTTTCACAAATATGCAGAACTTCCTCTAATATCTTCATATTACATACAACCAAATTTTCTTAATATTCTTGGGGGAATAAAAATGTAGTCGAATTAAAGCTCTAAAGTTGACTAATTGCAATGTGCAGTTTTGGCAAAAAATTTTAAAAAAACCCAAAAAGCTACAAAAAAATTAAGCATGCCAAATCCCATTGTATTTCCAAGGTTTAAATACCTAAAATTGTGTTGAAATAGTATCAGCTTGTTTTCAAAATAGAGGTGAGCCAATGAAAATGATTCAAATAAGCACTGCTGTGTATTTTTAGACTTAAAACACAATAGAAAACTTAAGGGGGGAGTTAGGGAGGGAAGTGGTCATTAAGCATCCTTAGCCCAACTCAAGTCTGCTTTAGCAAAGGTAGCATTTCTTTGATTTTTAATTGTTCCTGCATTACTTGTGAATGTGCCCACATGACTATAGTTTATGCTATTATGCTGTCAGTCTTCTGATAATGGTAAGGAATGTTTGTTTAGACTGTGTATCTCTTCACTTTAATTCACCCTGGCTCCAGGGTGACATGTTAAAACTGCTATCAATGGAAAATCCAAATTTCCCAGAGAGACTTAAAACAACAGCAACCCCTGTGAACCAAAATTATCTCCTATTGAGGCAATATTACCTTAGTACACTTAGCAAAGTACTGCTATAGGAAATCTGTTGCCTTGGCGTCTAGTCCTTGGTAAGGGGCTTTTAGCTGATATGATGTTGTGGACTTACGGTTATTGCATCTTCTCAGGGCTCGGGTCTGAAGGGCAGTAGAAAAACAAAACCGCAAAAACACGGTTGTGTCATAAGCAAACATGTTATATGATGTATGCAATGTCCCCATGTTTAAAACTTGTGCTTAAGGGGTAAATTTTCAAGGGGGTGGAGGGAGAAACTTAAGATATCAGGAAAAATATAAGACTACTAATTTTTACATTTTTACTTATTCTGAAAACTTACATATAACGAGTAACTTGGATAAAAAATTAATAAGCAAATAAATCATGCTTTCTTATTTTTCACTACTGTTTTGAGCCTGTTCTTCCTCAGTCCTGCAAAAATGCCAGTTTTATAGGCACATTGTTTCACATATGAAGTGATAGTTATCCTATTTGTCATTTACAAAAAGGACTAGAAATCGAACACTCAGAATTATTCTCCATTTTAGCAAAGTAGTTTTTGATCACACTGTAAAGTGTATTGAAATTAGGCTGAAATTGAGTGTTATCTAAATCAGCATTAAACAGATTTCTAAATCAATTATTCTGGATTCTAGCCAGAAACATGCTTCACTCTTCACTTACTACTACATTCACTGCCAGTGAATTGTTACAAATTGGACCAACAGGATCTTCCTAATACGTGCATAGTTTAAATCTGAGAACTATGCTATACTACAAGGTTTTGTTTGGTTATTTATTAGGGTTTGAACCATCCATTTTGCTATCTATGTTGTAATTATTAATTAAAAGTCATTCTCTAATTATTCATTCCTAACAACATTTTTTCCTAAATCCAAAATATTGTTAATTTTCATTCGTGCAGCCCATTGTGACAATATTAGGCAATCAGTGCCAATGAGATTGTAAACATTCATATAAGCATGAACTTGAATGATCATACTTACATGACATGGCAAATATATGAAACATGTGCATATTCAGTGCTTAGCATATCACTGAAAAAGAAACAGAAAATTACGTTTGTTTTTCAGAGAATACCAGGTTGAACAGAAAAAGTCTAACATAGGGACTCAATCCATGACAAGGTGTATGTCGCATCACTTGAAATTTTTATTATTTCTATTCTGAGAATATGTCAATTTCTACTCTGATTCTGACAGTAAGTTTATATAATCAAATTAAAAAAATAATTAAAACAAGTTATCTATTCAGGTAAGAAGTGCAGTGTGACCAAGTTTGCCAAGAATGTTTAACATACAATTCAAACGGTTTGACTGACCTAACCACTATGGAAAGCTGTTTGGCGGTTTCTCAAACTGCTAAAAATGGAGCTTACATATTACCCACTCCTAGTAAGACACAAAAACACTAATTCAAAAAGACACCTGCATCCCATGTTTATTGCTGCTTTATTTACAATAGAAAAGACATGGAATCAACCCAAATGCCCCAAAATAGATGACTGGATCAAGAAGATATGGTGTATATGCACAGCGGAATATTACTCTGCAATCAAAAAAGATAAACGCATGCCTTTTGCAGCAACATGGGTGGAGATGGAAGGGATCATGTTTAGTGAAATAAGCTAGAAAGAAAAAGAAAAATACTAGATGGTTTCACTCATAGCAAGAATGTAAGGGATCAGAAAACAAACAAAAAAAGTAACTGTAATAAAATAAAAATTAAAAACATGAACAATGAACAACTATAAACCAGAGATATTCTACAGGGGTGGAGAGGGGAATAGGGTCAAAACTGGGGTGGGAAGAGCACACGGGACTATGGTGATGGCACAGGGGTGAACTGGTGGTGGGAAGTCCACAGGGATTACAAACGAGATGAAAAATGTACAAAATGAAGAATTATGTTAAAAATAAATATATTTAAATTTAAAAAAATTTAAATGGTTTGAATGAGTTAGTGAAAATGATATGCCCATGACAGACACTTGGGTAGAAACACAAAATATTAATAAGCAAGCACACTAGCAGAAGCAATCACCCTCCAGCAAAAGTAAAGTCAGTTTGGGAGGCAGATTTCCTAAACTGTCCACCTTGCCTTACAACTAGGCAGTTTGGTAAGCTGATTTTATGCTTCTAGATTTCCTTTAGAATAATGTTTATAAAACTTCTCCCCCATGACCTCTGTAAGAGGACAGTTGGTTTGTCTCAATGGTTTATGGAGTGAGACTCTGCTGTCCATTGGTCCATATGTCTTGAGTGTACATTAAGACACCAAAGTTTGTGTCTTACATCATGTACGAACAACCAGCAAAGCAAGGAGTAATTCCCTCTATTTTATTGGTGCATAAAATGACCCCAAAACTTTGCAGATTCAAACAATAAATAGGGCCCTCCCTGGTGGCGCAGCAGGTTAGGAAGCAGCACTGCAAGCTGGCTGCAGCCGCTTCAGTGAGAGTTCGATCCCCAACCCGGAGGTGACCCACATGGCGTGGCAGACCTCTCCTGACCTGCCCGCTGCTCCCCTCAGCAGTGTATTTCATCGATCTGCCTGTTCTGCTCCTCACTCTGTCTCTGGTGAATTCTCTCACTACCCCTGCACCTCCGGCCTGTACCCCAGTTCTGTATGAATAAATAAATAAAACTTTAAAAATAAATAATTTGCAACATTGTGCAGTCCCTATGGGGCAAAGTCAGAATTGCAAAGTCAGCTTAACCAGCTGTCTGACTCAAGCAGCCCAGTTTCCTCATGATCTGAAGGATTGACAGAGCTGGAGAAACAGTTCCAAGACCAGGTTGTGCTGGGTGTAGGCGGAAATCTCAGTCCCTTTCCAAGCAGAGGTCTCCAAAGAGCTGTTTAAGTGCTCTTGCTGTAAGTCTGGCTTCTAGAATGTGGAGCCACTTAACACATCTTCCCTATTTTTAAGGAATATGATAAACGATAAACATATAAAATAAACTTGTCACTTATATAAACTGATAGTACACAAGAAGTTGCTAAAAAAAAAAAAAACCTTAAACTCACAATCTGTTATAAATAAGATTTATAACAAGGCAGAAACTTGCTTCTTAACAAGGCAGAAACAACCTTAAGTTTTAAAAATGAGAAACGTCTTTTTCCTTAAAGATTTTATTTATTTATTTTTGCATAGAAGAACTGGAGTGCAGGCCAGAAGTATGGGAGGTTGAGAGGATTCACAAGAGACAGAATGGGGAGCAGAACAGGCAGATCTATTGAGGGGAACAGCAGATGTGACAGGAGAGGTCGGCTGTGCCATGTGGGTCAGCTCCCTGGCCAGGTATTGAATTCAGAACACAGCAGCGAGCCGTCTTGGTGGCAGCACTGAGATTTACTCTCCACGATGCCAGGCAGACCCACAAATGAGAATTTCAAATTGGCTTGATGGCATAAAGTAAACTAAAGCAATTCAAGTCTTAATCTTATACATGTATCAAAAAAGGAGATGATGACTCTTAAATAATATCAATAAAGAATATATAAATCATTATATTTTAATCAATTTGGGTGAAAAAGAACAAAAAATACTCACATATTTTAGTATCATGATATTTTTGAATAAACTTTTATTTCCTGTTCCTAGATTCTTATGTTAAAAGTCTGGGTACACAGTCAAGTGTTTCTCCAATTATTTTTATTCACTTGGGTCCCTTGCTCAGGATCTATTTAATGATTCCATGTTGTTAGTCATCAAAAACATAAACTACCACCTGTAATTTGCTTCAAAATGAATTGTAATTTGACTTCAAATGTTATTATTTTCTCTGTCTTGATTATCTATTATTTCACCAAGCTATGTTCAAACTTGGGAACTATAAGCATTTTATTTTGATTCTTCTATTGTGCGTGAGGAAAACAGGACATGTAGTTCACCTCTGTCCATATGGAGTGAAGTGGGACAGCTCACCAGGGCCAGAGAACCGCTTCCAAATGACTCACTTCTTACACTAGGGAATTATTGCTGGCTGATATTGGAGAGCTCAGCTGGGTTCTTGTCTGGGAACTTGGTACCTCTCCATGTTGGCCACTCCAACTATAACCAGATTTCAAGAGTGTAGGTATTCAAGAGACCTGGAAAAGCTATAGGTCTTTGTGACATACAGTCCTGGAAGTCTCCCGGTATTACTCATGGTGCTTTCTAAATCCAGTCCAAGTTCAAGAGAGGGAGGAGTACACATCACATCTCAATGAGAGATTAATAAAGAATAATAAACTATGTTCCATTTATCAGAAATGCAAACCTAAAAGAAAGTTTTACAAGAGAGCGAAAAAGTGTCTTACCAAATTGCAGGACAACTATTGCCTGAACATGTCGCAAATCCCTGTGCCTTCTCACCATTTCTACTGCATTCCACCTTTGTCCTGGAGGTAACTAGAGGTTTCCATATTTTAGTCTTCTTCTGTCTATTATCCTTTCCACTAATACATCCTAAATATTACCAGTGGATTATTCATTCCAAAAACATCGTATCCCTCACATCTCACAATGTGTAGACTAGAAACTAACTAGGTCTAGAATATGGAAATTATTATAAAAGCATTTGAAGTCCTCCAAATCTTATCAAAACTAGATTTCTTTTCCTTTTTTAGTTCCCATAATTTCCCTTGATTTCTTCCTTATTCAAGCAAAGTGTTCTTTACATTAACTTCCTAAATAAGTTCTTGTCACCTGGTCTTGACATCTTTACTATTCCACTAATGAAATGATCTTACTCCTTCCAGGTTACATAGCTTCTTTCCCAAGAACCATTTTGGAAACACTAGTTCTCTTTTCTAAAATGTCAATATACCATCTATCCCCTTGACTAAACATTGTATTGCCATAAATAAACATTATTTATGGGAGCATAGTTTATTGACTTAACAAATTGCAAGATCCTTGATAACAGTTACCATTTATTATATTTCTCTCTCTTTTTTCTTCAATTTACATCTAGAACAGTTCTTGGTATATAATAAAAATATAATAAGTATGTTTTGAATTAAATTAAATGGGTACTTTTTATTGCCACTTCTTTTATACCCAGGTGTACTAGGTACTATATGTGTTATAGTGTAGAAATGATAGTCATAGAATTATGTTATGCTGTTTCTAATTTACAAATTTAAATATGCAGCTATACCAGTCAAAATATATTTGTTTTTAATAAAAATTTTATCAACATAATAATGAAACTTGGGCATAGATATGATCTGAACAGAAATAATGCAGTACAACAAAATATTTTTATGACAACACAGAATCTTCACAAAGATTCTTTCTTACTTGAAATGTACCTAAAACCAACTTGAAATAATTTTTCTGCTTATCCATGATTATACAGTCAACAAATTTTTTTCACAATCTACCTTTACAAGAAGGTCTTATTAATTTGGCAATGTTATAGAAACATTGTCATATCTCAGTGTTAATGAGAACTAGAGTTAAGAACAAAGTAAAGAGGGGAGACAATTTCAGGTAACTATAGAGAAGTCAAAAGTTAAATAAGAACCTGTTCATTACAAAATGCCTTATAAATAATATTTAAAAATCTCTTTCTTAGAATTCAGTGATTTTCTTTGATTGCTTTTGATTTTTAGTCATAATAGATACTTATTTCATCTTATACATTGTTTGCCAAGTAATCCTATATCAATATACCTTATACAACAACTTACGAACTTTTTCATAAATACTACTGTAAAATTATTTTCATGTCCAAATATTTTAGAAGAGACTTTTTTCCTTCCAGGATTGGCAATGTGCCCTGTTAGCAAAACTTCAAAGCAGAAACATGATTTTGCATTTGGCACATCATAAATAACTGTGCTGGCCGCCAGGTTCCAACTGATTGAGTTTATGCTAACTTAGTAATCTGTTTTAGTTAACTAAACCACAACTTTGAGTCATCATTCTTCTGAGATACAGAACTGTAATAGTGAAATAAATGCTGTGCCATAATTTAAAAAATGTGACTCATTTTAACTGCATCAGTATCTCAGCTTCCTTAAATGTGAATACAAAGCTATAGGTTTCAATTGACATGGATTTTATTTGTACTGAGATAGCTAATTCAAAATGTAGTCAAGGTAAAACCTGTGGAACAAAAATCAGAAACAGGAAACATTACCTGGTAGAATATTTAATAAATGATTAAAAAAAAACATTTATTAAATATTCATAAATATGTGAAATATGGATTCATAAATATGTGAAAAAAAACTACTAAAGCCACTAAATCTCTTTAATATGCCCTAGAAACCCCCATATAAAATGTCCACTCATTATACTCCTCTCTAATCATGTGGTTTCAGCAACTGGTGGAATTGGATTCTAATACGCACACATAACATAATGCATTTATCTTTCTTTTAGCTATTTGTGGAATTTCACGATCTTGTATTACCTTAAGTTTTTTTTCTAGTATGTTTAACCAAATCTACACAAAGTGATGATGTTATCCTAAATCACTTATTCAGACTGTATTTCTCTAATAAATAATGCCTTAGCTTGTACTGTACATCTTTTTGAAGAAAAATTGAACTTATTTCTACATAGATGAAGAATTTTTATTTAATGATACAGCTATCTAAATTGTCTTTAAAAAGCACATTTCTCAAAATTTGGTTGCTTTAGAGAAACGATTTCTCATAGATTTACAATAAAAGAATAACAACCCCTTTGACATTCTGCATATCCATCAGCAGAGAAAGGGTCTAAAGGAAAGGTGATGACTGTGATTCAAACTCTTTTATGCAGGGGTCTCCCTGGTGGCACTATAAAGCGATCCTCAGCCACTATAGCATGAGTTCAACCCCTGGCAAAGGAGCTGACCCACATGGCACAGCAGACCTCTCCCATCCCGCCCACTGCTCCCCTCATTAGTGTATTTCAGTAGTTCTGCCTGTTTTTCTCCCACTCTGGCACTAGTGAATCCTGTCACACACACACCCCCCAACACTTCTGGCCTGCACCCCAGCTCTTGTATGCATAAATAAATAAGTTATATCTAAAAAACAAACAAACAAAAACTTTTATACAGTGTATGTGATCATTTAGAACCAAAATATTCTATCACATTTCTGGGAAAGAATACTATAACATCAAAAAATATGGCTCTATTAATATAACCAATATTTATCAAAAAATATGAAACTAAAAAAAGTACTTGAGTCATAACTCAGAGATGAGTGTAAAATGCCTTGTAACTTCTGACTCATCTTTCATCTCTTATAATACAAACATAGTTTCAAAAATGAGGAATATTGATAAGGCCGCAAATACGCACATGAAAATTAACAGCCCTATTCTACAATCATCCAGAATCAATCAGAAAATGAGTTTAATAGAGCAGCCAGAAGCATCTCCACCTAAGAACCCAAGTATGCACACCACAACACACGTGTGGTCTGTTCCCAGCTCTGGCTTTTCTCCCCAGGGAGTTAAAAGCAAGGCTAATTAATGATAGCGCTGATAGAAGATTAAAAATGAAAACTAGACACCAAAAAGTGGAATATTCGGAGTTTACAACAACAAGCCTTTTATGAATCCCCTACCCCGCCACCAAGCACCCAACATGTCCCAGATGTGAGCTGAGGAGGTTCTGAATCACAGCTTTTCAAGATGTGGTGGACACAGTAATTATTTGCCAGGCAAAGACAGAGTGGGTTGAAAGAGAAACAAGTGGTCCCTTCAATCGTTGATGAGTAGGGATATTATCTACATGATTCCCATACACAAAAAAGTACACTAATTGTCATCACTCTCCTCTTACACAAAGATCACAGTGCGTGTTCACAAATGTTTTGTTATCACTGAATTCCAGTGAAACTAGTAGTCCACCTGCATAATTCGCCAAACCCAAGGATTAAAGAAAAAAAAAAAAAACTTGATTAATGCATCCAGTTCTAAAATTCTGCTTGATACATACTAGGCACTCAATAAATAAATAAATATTAAAGAGATAAAGGAAGAAATATCCTTGGAAATTATACTAATATTAATTTGGGAAAAAAATGCATGTTTAATCCACTCTAAAACCAGCCCAGTGGTATCAAGCTACCAGTCTTTGGTAGCTGTCAGTGAGATAACTGGATTCGAAATTTTGCAGGCCCACTCAGAGGCCTCATCTTGTGAAAGCTGGGAGATTTAAATTCAACTTCATGATTCAGATAACCGAAGGGTATATCATGTTAAAGGTATTCAATCCATATCTATGATTCACATGTGTGATTTAATTTTAAAATGATGCACTGAATGTCTAAAATAATTAGACATTTGAAAGCCACTCTTTACCATTTACTTACAGGGGACTTGGAAAGAAATATCATGAGATTGCTTGTGAAAATGTTTAAAGCCTCAGGCTGTGGATTGATGGGGTGTGGTGGTCTAGAAGAAAAGACATGTGTGGACAAATTATGAGGCTTTCCCAGCCAAAGTGCCACTTATTAAGAGTTTATGATCTACCCACCAAGTGGCCAGATATAGTCCCTATGACCTTCACCACACACTTGGTTATTGGCATTTTGACACCTTTTTTGCACAGCGGGGGCATTTCTGACACGGTCCGTGTTATATACCTGTTTCAGATCTCAAGCATTACTCATTAACCTTAGGGCAGAAATCTAACAATCAAATACCCTTTTGCCACCTAATTCAAGCCCACAGGGGATTGGATAGATAGGAAAATATAATGTAAACAGCATATAGAGAAATGCTCCCGAATTCACGGTAGAGTTCTCCAGCTTACAGAGCCCACAATCTGTGACCGTTTTACTGATTAATAATGTTAATAATTTTGTGAACAGTGTATTTAGAAAGCCCAAATAAGAATGCTGTGACTTGGAGCAATCACACTCTTCAGCAGAATAACCTTTACCAGCCTTCCCTTCTTTTGACAAAAAAAAAAAAAATCTTGTTCTCAAATAGCACAGAGAAAACTTTTTGAGAATTAGACATCCTTTTCTTCTCTCTGATTTGCCCAAAGTTACCTCTTACAGTCAGTTCAAAGCACAATGTTCTCTACTTTGTCACACTATTCTTCTGTCTAAACTGGTCTCCTCTGCCTTTGTATTATTTCATTAACTAGAAGAGACAATAATTACCTAAAAACCTTAGGACAGACGAGGCTGTTCCATGCTTGTCTCATTTGCTTAATCTCTGAATAACAGGTCCAGGACCCCAGGACACCTTCATCTTATTTCTTGCCCCATGTTTGCTGGGATGCTACTATCTCTGTGCAGTAAAACTGCATTGTTACAGGGCGCCCCAGTGTGAACTAGGCCTCCTGTCTGTGGGGCCTCACCTATACACTTAAAATTCAGATGTATTGCAGGCACACAAAAAAGGGTCAAAAAAGGGATTTATTTACAAAAGGGGAAAAGAAAAGGAAACAACCCAGGGAAAGAGAGAGGGATACCAAGTAACTGGAATATCTTACCTGCTCTGCTGACTTGGCGTTCTGGTAACAAACTAACTGAAAGCTCCGAGTCACTTAGTCTGGAGAGCCATTTCCCAAGTGAGAGAGTGAGAGATGAAATGGCCCCCTATTTATCCCCCAAAGTCCCAGAATGCCTACTTAGCTCCGCCCTTGGGTCCTCGCAGTTCTCTCCCTGGTGCTGCTGGGAGTTGTAGTTTCTAATCACTGGAGTAGGGGTAGAGTCCAGAAAGCTGGACTACCAGGGTGGAGTCCACAAGACTCTGCAGAATTCCTTTAGGACATCCTTCCCCTTAACCTACTGTAAAACACACGGAGATGAGGGTTACTAATACTACTACATTTTTTAATTCTCAATTTTTGTTATATCAGCATAAAGTCGTTATTGAAGCCTCTTTTTCAAACAGATAAGATGAAAACAAAGGGATTTTAATATTTGAGCAAACGTTATGCCTCCAGATTTCTATGGAACTTAGTCTAGGCACAAGAGCTCACACTATATTCTTCCCGTGTACATCACTATGGATTTGTGCTAAAAAACAACATCCATAAATCAAAAGCATGGTACAAGTAAGCACACTGGAACCTCTTTTGTATGCAGAAACAATAAAAAGAAAAGATAATGTTAAGCTTTTTTATTCAGAATTTCAATCATGATTAGAAATAGTATTCATTATACTTATTATATATTGTAGTGATGAGATTGTTAAAATGTTGCTGAACCACACTAAAGGGCAATCTATCTCTTTCCCAATAATACATGAAAAATGACAGCCACAGTGGCAAGATAGCAGTTGCTAGTCTCTTCCACAAGCACAGAGCAGAGGGACCAGCATGTGGGTGAGGCCGATCACGTCTAGGGCAGCATGTAAGAAAAACCAGATATGGTCCACGTTCTCCAGCTCCTTCCCTGCTGAGAGTGTCCCTGCTTCGATCCTGACATCTCCTGTGGAATCACATCAGAATCACCCAAAACAGGTGCAGTCTGTGTCTGCTTCAAGAAACACTGGCACATCAGCCACTGGGCTGTGGGAACTTCTGAGTGTTCTCCAAACCATTTCTCAGGCAGAACCTGCAGCAGCCAGAGAGTTGAACACCCAGGCTTAGCCCTGCGTGGCGACAGGGAGTCACCAAACCTCTTCTATGGTCATATTTCAGAGTGGTTCAGGGAAGTCTGATGATCCAAATTTCTCCAGAAATTTGGGCAACAAGACTCAAGGAAAAATACCTTTCCTGTATGCCTCAATTCTCATTAAGCATTCTGAAGAGGCCAGTAAAAGACAAAATAAATTATTCCCAGCTGTCTTTGATAATTTCCCTAAGGGATTCCTTTAGTCCTCATAAAGCGTCTGACTCCTTAATTTAAAAAATATATATATATTTATGCATACAGAACTGGGGTATTAGCCAGAGGTGCGTGGGCAGTGAAAGGCTTTACCAGAGGCAGAGAGTAACAGGACAGGCAGATAGACAAAGTACACTGCTGAGGAGAGCAGCAGGCGGTAAGGAGAGGTCTGCTGCACCATGTGGGTCACCTCCAGGGCCAGGAGTTGAACTCACACTGATGCAGCTGTGGCCAGCTTGCAGTAATGTGTCCTAACCACTTGTGCCACCAGGGACGGCCCACACTCCCTAATTTTAACACAACTACATGCTAAGCATTGCACTTGGCAAATAAGGCTTTAATTCTTAACCTGAGAGAGCTTCTACCCTGAATTGAAGACAAACAGAAAACTAATAGAAGTTCAAAAATAACTTAAATACTCACAAACTTAATGTGAGAAACATGAATTAATTTGTAATTGGGTGAACATGGAACAGACACTTCAGTTAATCTGCCAATATTTTTCCTGTGTAGAAATTGACCACAATGTCTCACTGGTCCCACTTCAAACCACATATCAAACCTTTACACTATCCAAACTAAAGCTAGAGTTAGTGGATCTCTAGGCACATCTGGAACAACTCCATTTTATATTCAGACCATGTTGGAAAACACCATGAAGCTAATGAAGGATGAAATATGCATGGCATTTATTGCCTCCTGGATTATCAACTAATGGGAGCATAGCTGACATAACAAAATTAATTTTACTTAAGGAATCAGAGACAAGTGGAATTGAGGTCTGATAGGTAAAAAATGAGTGTTTTATCAGCTAAAGTACTCAGCGCCAAACTCCCCTGCTTCTTAAGTACAATGTCATCTAAGTAATGTATAGCTGAGTTTTGGTGTTCCACTGCATACCTACCCATTCTGTCATTATTAAAAATCTCTGCAAGACCTAAAAGCTGTTAATGCCTATCCAAGCACTCACTAAATGAAGTATACCTGCTAAAATGGAATTTTGAGAATCTCATGACTAGATGTGACATGGTTATTACATATAGGGCTTTAAAAGATGAACTATGGCAGAGATAATCCCCCATGATTAACACACTCAATGTTCCTTCTGTTGATTGTTAACTTTAGGTAATTCACTCTTTGTTAAATTCAAGTGCATTGTAAAAAGAGTCAACATACATACTCACATTTATGTGCGTTACAACTAAAAAGATTTATTTTGGTATATGATGGCATGATCTGATTCATATGCCCAGACTCAGTCATCAGAAATACCCCTGTGAAAGTGTAAGATTTAAGAGGATGGGATGGAATAACCGAAATAGGCTCATCACATCAAAGGTTGGACTTCAGGAGGAATTGTATTGCACTCTAGTCTCCCAGAGACCACCAGGTGACTTCAAGGAAAGACATGGCAACTTTTTGAGTTGAGTTTCATTTATTTAGAAAATACAAAATTCCTAATAATGAGGGCAGCTTCATGTCAGGTTCCATTTTAATTTACATAGTAACCATGATAAATATCAGCTACCATTCAACTTTTGGAGCTATGTGTTCTGTGCAGGCCAATGCAAGCTCTTCACCAACTTCTGTGTTATTGACCTGCTTGATTAAGTAATTCTCCCATGCTAGCTATACAATAGAGTGGCTGCTCATTGGAATCTAGCTGAAGTTCTCATCCTACCTGGGAGCTTTGCTGTAGGGTCATATTTCTCTGTGGCTAGCAGTTAATCACCTTCAAATGGAGAGTCAGCAGTGCTGTTTCCAACTATCTATGACAATTGTGCTTGCTATAACATGCATGCTATTTAGCTGGAGATTATGTTAAGAAAATATTACTGGAAAAAAAAGAAAGATATCTTTTTTGTGAAAACTATAACAATGCTTTGGGGAAAATGAGCAAAACCATTCAGTTACTGAGATGATTATTTTTGAGTATGACAGACGATGGTGTCAGTAAGATAACTTTGAGGGGGAGAGTAAAATTGTAGATGAATATTTAATCACTTTACATTATAACTGGTTTTCAATTTACTTTAAAAATCAACATAAATTGTAAATACCTTATTTGTGGGATTTATACAAGAAAGAAGATAGTGTCTCAATGAACTTCTTCATCAAAGAAAAAGCATGGGTTTAGAGCAAATATTGGTAAATAAATGAATATTGTCTTCAATATAACAAAAAAATGTTTTTAATATGTGCATGTATCATTTTTCAGTGATTCTTGTTTTTGACTTCCTTAGGCAACCAAGCACCATTGTACTAGGTACAATTAATGACTTCCTTGTAAAATCAAATAAATTATAAAACCATTTTCTATATCAAACAATTATTGTGTGACACTTTTTGTCAGCTCTCATACATTCAATGTTATCAGTTTCTAGTCCCCTCCTTTACATGCATAGTACTGTCTTCTTGAACCAGATTTTGTCACTTTGAGTCTAATTACTGTATCTTCCAAAATATATCATCACTTAAAACTTCTTTTGGTCCTGCAATACCTTTAAATACTTCTATCATTATACTTTGTTGCTGAAAAGGATTCCAATATTCCAATCTTTGCTTATATTATTAGTCCAGACTTTCCACAGAGCATTCCAACCCATTCCATTTTTTTAGTTGGGGATAAAGAGATTTAAGTCTTTTGACTTAAGGGATAAGGTTAAGAGGTCCAGGTACTAAAGAGAGAGGATGGGGACCCCACAGGTGGAGGAGGGAAGAATGGCTTCATCCCTACTCTCAGAGGAAAGATGTGTTTCTCAGATAGAGAAGACATGCTCACTGGTAAATTTGTAACGGGATGTCACTCCCCAGACTACATTCTTCTGGTCATTAGACAGAGCAGTGATCAATTCTTTGATTAGGGATAGGCAAAAGGATTAAGGAAAAACAAGAGCTTCTCCTTCGCCCCCAGGGTGTTCATTGTTCTCAAGTGTTCTGCATGCCACAGTGGCATCTTGAGAAGAACAGCGCTGAGAATCTTGGGGTGCTCCATTTTGAGTATCTTCATGATCATGCTTGTACCTTCTCACTTGGTTTGAGCACATCCACCAGCGCCCTTTCCACCAGCACCCAAGGCTGTCCCCCGGGCTCCATCCCAAGACAGGGCAGCCCTGCCTTCTCCCAGGACACCCCTTCCCATTATGATGGTCTGGTTTATTTACCCCCTCCTCTGGAAGATTTTAATTTTATGCCTATTTATTCCATAGTGTATTCTGTGAAGTCACATGGTTATTGAGGATGTGGTTATATGTCTTCAGTCTCCAACTAAGTTTTCATCTTTGAAGATGGACATCAGATTTTTTTATTCTTTCAATGCAAATAATAATGTACTATATATAATAAGCCCTTAATAAAGCTTGCTGATGGAAAAATGATGATAAAATTAATAGCATTTATTCATTTAATGAATAGCATACTTGAAATACTCATTTTAAGTGAAATATTCACTTCTATGTTAGAAAAGCAGAATATTTAGTTTCTTATATCTAGGATAATGTCTTATCTTTCGCACTTGGTTTTGAAGTTCCTTTGTTTCTTTATCCTTACATTTTACTATTTCATATGCTAATTGCAGGGATTAAGTAATTCAAATAAAATGTCATGCCTGAGACACTGTAGGATATCAAAAAATTAATTTCTTGTCCATCATGTATTCCCATTTACACATTTTTAATTATTTTGTTTGAATATAAATGTTTAAGCTAGAATTTAGCATGAATCTGAAAATTTCTGAAAAGCACTCTGTATCCAGCTTTTTTGGTGGGAGTATCCCAAAGAAAGAAATAGTAAATTAGGTAAATATAAGAATTCTTCATGATTATCTATAAGTTTCAGGCATCTCATACTCCTTAATAAAAATGAAAAAGAGGCAAAAAATATTAAATTAAAATGAAAAATGAAAAGCAGGCAATGCACTATTAGTGACTTAACTTGAGGCTGAGGTGGGCATCCTGCTCAGGTGGGTGCCTCCTGTTTCCATCAGCCAAGGGAAGGGATATGAGCCCTAAAAAAGATACCTGAATAAATCTATTTAGCAATCAAAGCTGCAAAGATTTTTACATGTTAAAGTGTCATGAGGACCAGAGTAATATATGTCAAGGGGCAAATAGTTCACAAGGTGTCAGTGAACTTCAAACCTGCTGGAAATCTACATTAGGACTGTGATGAAGAATAACTCAGAATTAGTAACCAGCATTGTGAAATTGTGATTCAGATTTGTTAGTAATTACACTGTTTAGTCTTTCTTCACTTTCCTTTTAAAACACCCATAAGGTGGGGCCCTCCCTGGTGGCGCAGCGGGTTAGGACACAGCATTGCAAGCTAGCAGCAGCTGCTTTAGTGCAAGTTCGATCCCCAGAGCCAAAGGTGACCCACATGGCATGGCAGAGCTCTCCTGACCCGCCCACTGCTCCCCTCAGCAGTGTACTTCATCCATCTACCTGTTCTGCTCCCCACTCTGTCTCTGGTGAATCCTCTCACCACCCCTGAGCCTCTGGCCTGTACCCCAGTTCTACATGCATAAATAAATAAATCTTTAAAAAAAAACTCGATAAGGTATATTACAAGGTGTATTGTCCAGCCCAGCGTCTATTCAAGACAATATTTATCTAGCCAAAGCAAAATGTAAATATTGAGAAAGAAGATGAAAAGCAATAAACATTTTTAAACAGTTCTTATGACCCGAAAGCAACTCCTCATATAAAATGGAGTTATATAACCACAGTGGTGCTTTTGGTGTTGAGGGAATGGAACCTCATGACGGATGGTCACGATGGATGGATGAAAAGCATGTAGATTATATCACTCATCAAAATAGATGTGAAGCAGTGAGACCTATTTGTGGCCACACCCAATCCCACCATTTCTGAGAATGTGGGTAATTGCCTCACATTCTACTCAACAGGTTTGAATCAAATCTTGTGGCACTTGGGGCTGTTCTCCAGGATGGTCTCTCATTTCTCCTGAATATCACTGGAAAACATACACCCTATACATGAAACAGATTTGCTATGGAAGCAATATCCATGTGGGTATTTAGATGACCTGGCCCAGGACACTTTTAATTCACATATGCTACATTTCATTTTCCCCTTATACATGGAATATTGCATTCAAGGCCATGCTGGGAAATCTCCTTCCTGGCTGTGCCCATTTTCTCCTCTTCATATAAACAGTCAGTAAATAGGTAGGATTTACACAGTCTATGCACAGTTTTGAGTCCATTATTACAACAACCTTGTGAGATAAGTACAAGTATCACTCCTGGTAATAAAATGAGGAGACAGATGCGCAAGTGCTGAGTCATGTAGTCAATGTCACAGGCTGCTGTTAGTGAAGGCTGGACTGAAGCTCTGTCTCCTGACTCCACATGGATGCAGTTGGCAGATAAACATGAGACAAGGCTCAGGGGGCAGGGATGCGGGTCTGGGGGGGGATGGCAGCAGGCCTGCCTGCCTTTCACAACTGCTTCCCTAGACCGACACCCTCTGCAGAGAGTAAGCTCTGAGTGTCTAAGCTTCTTGGGAGTGCTTGGCAGTGTGTGTGTGTGTGTTTGTGTGTGTGACATGGACACACATGAGTGACAGCATCTGTGTGGCTGTGTTTTTCCACATAAACACAGAAAGCATGGATTCCTTGTTTTAAATTTTTTTTTTTTCAATTAAAAAAGGCAACAGTGCAGGGATGATATTTCTGTTTGGCTGCAGTATTCTTTTCTATGCATTGCCCCCATGGAATAAAGAAAAGGTACCTACTTTAGAATCTTCCACCTCTGGATCCCCAAGTTTTCCCAGAAAAGTAGAGTTGAAAATTGTGATGAGTTTTATGTGTAGAGGCTGACAGGTGTGGAGAAGGAGAAGGGAGAGAAAAGAGCTTATGCTAGAAACAATATGTTATGTATAGATTTTTTTTCATCAGAAAAATCTCAAATCATGGTTGGTTGGTTGGTTGGGTTTTTCCTTCCCCAATAACCATCCCTGGAGACCCCACCCCCATTTTAACTTTGAGGGCCTCAGGGTGTTTGTTGATGTCCACTCGTTTTCCATCGTGTTTTCTGTTGTGAATTGTCTTATTGAATGTTCGATATTTGTTTTTATCATTCTCACTTATGGTTGACATTTTGGTATTTTTTCACCCAGTGCATCAGCGACATACATAGCATTCCCTTACAGCTTAAGATAAGTAAATTGACATCAGGAAAGGTGATGGCATCTTTAGAAGCAGACAGTGGGGCTACCTGCTGGCAGAGATTTCAGCCTTTCAGCGATAAAGGGATAGAGCAGGGTTCCCTGAAGACCCCAGCTCGGCCTTTAACCCAGTCAGCTCTTTTACTACATTTGCATATAAGTGTCACTGCTTCTGTTTCCTAAGGCCCTTCCCTTCAGCGGGTACTTAAGGCTCCCCCTGGAAGCTCCTCTTCACCATGACACAACTCCATAAATAACTTCAAAAGACTCTTGGAAAGAATCAAAGTCCATTTTAGCTGAAGCTCTCCAATGGAAACTTGAAGCAGACGCACTCACCTTCTGGTAACTCTGACACATTAATTTCCCTCAGCAACCTGACTGAAGGCGCACGCCTGGCACCACGGTGGCGGGGAGACCTTCATCAGATACCAAACCCGCGCTGGCTGTGTCAGAAATGATGTCAGAGGAACGGCCGGCCCACTGCCTCATTTGGAGCAAACACTGAAACACTTGTATTTTTGTCTACTTTATGACTTGCTTGAAAAATAACTTTGTTCACCACGGAAGGCCACTAACATATGAGGTGTTACCCTGAGGTTTTAGCACTTCTGCTATAAGCCTGGCATTCTTTCTTACACAGAGCTACTCCCGATGTGGAAGTATCTTGGAACTATTTATATTATCAATGTCATATATCAGAGGAAAAACTACCTGGCAAAAGGTGTGTTAATACTTCCCTGTGTGTAAGATCTAGTAAGGAACCCGTCTACCAACAGTATCAGGAGAGATCGTTTTCATCGCATCCCATATGGTTTGGCTTAGAGCGGATTTACACATTTGGAGTTTCTTAGTTATTTTCAATGGCGGCCCTTCAGTTCAAGTACTTGAAAGTGGGTCCCACCTCTCTTCTCAGGGAACTGCCAAGGCTCTGTGAAATGAGCTTCTCAGGGTGTGCCAGCCCCTCTGTGTTTCTCTCTCCTCTCAATGAGCTTCTGTGCTCTTGGGGAACAGCCAGTCTCCCTGACAGCCACAGTTACCCCTGACCCAGTGTGAGGGGAGCTGCCTTCATCCAGACCTCACTGCTTTCTCATACCTGTCCCTGAGAAGCTACTCCACAGTGGATGCCCCTTCTCCTCAAACTTTCCCTTCCCTCTGGGCAGCTACCAGAAGATGAGGCCCCAGCCTGGCCTCCTTCTGGAAATTATTTGATAATAAGAAACAGACGCAAAGTGGTGTGGGAGGGGAGGCTGTGACCTCTGACTTTTAGAGGTCCAGGCTCCAAGCCTGTCTAGAGGTTGGTGGTCTCTGCCTAGTCAGCATTAGGAGTGTCCATGTCACGTGACCACGTGGCATGAGAAGGAATGGGCTGCATGTCTGGTCGGCACAGGGCTGAGGGAACCACCCATCATCTTCTTGTGTTACTTTTGTCTCAACTCTGACTTCAGCAACTTTCAACTTCCACATTTGCAGAAAATAATTGGTAGAAGGTTGGGAGCTGGTGAGGATAGCAGAGTTTTTCTGTGTGTACTTCATCATACACTCAGGCTCTTGGTTTCAGTCTAGAAAATGTCTTTATATGTGTGATGAGATCAGATTTTAATCCATACTTTCTAACATGAATAGCATTGATGGAGTCTTCTGGTGTTCTCTCAGAGATTTAAATGATGCCGAATGTAGTCACTGTAATGGTGAGATCTATATTTATCTTCAAGTGCCAGTTTTATTTATTAAAGACTTACAGGTTTGTATTAAAGACATACAGATTTGTTGTTTAGTTTACTTTAGAAAGAAATTCACTGCATCATGTCATAGGAACTACAAATGGCTCTGTTACTATTACCATGGTTCCCAAGTAACGAGGGGCCCTCAAGACAAAGCCCCAGCTCTTTCTGAGCACTAAGGCCTGCAGCTCAGATGAGCTACTTTGTTTGTTTTAATAATTTATTTTTATTTATTTGTGTGTTGTTTTTATTTATTTGTAGGCAGGTGAGAGGATCCACCAGAGTCAGAGCCGGGAGCAAAACAGGCAGACTGACTAAAATACATTGCCGAGGGGAATGGTCTGATGCACCAGGTGGGTCACCTCCCTGGCCGGGGCCAGGGATCGAACTCATGCTGCAGTTACTGCGGACAGCCTCACAGGGCTGCAATTCCACCCCCTTATGCCAAGGAAGAGGCACCTCAGATAAGCTACTCTTGTGTCAAATTAGCTTTGAGTGGCTCTGGGACTCCAGGAACCACATTGACTGGTTCAAATCACAGCCGGGCCTTTAATTGCTTTTGTTACTTAAATTACTTAATCAGGTATTTCAGGTTTATTTGTAAAATAAGACTGATCCCAGTGTTCTTGTCAGGGGCCTGCTGTAAGAGTTGATCTAGTAAAGTACTTAGGACTGTGTCTGGGTACAGCGTGTTATTTAAGGGTTGCTAGTCTTTCATAGACAAAAAAAAAGCAAGTAGTTCCAGAAGGTTACAAGTGATGCTATTGGATTAAAAAAAAAAAAAAAGATTGAACATAAAGTTTAAAAAGGAATGACCTATATGTTATATTATTTTCAAAAGGCAAAAAGAAGAGAGAACCACAACCAAGAGAGAACTGCTGTTTTGCACTAGTTAGTATCACAGAGCTGAAATTGAATAGAAATAAGACTGCTTCTTCTTTTAGTTTTTACCCACATGCTGAGTTTGTTCATGAGATTCTTTGGGTCTTTGTTTCAAGTTTCAATTTGCAGACCCCTAGTGTGAGGGCTAAGTAACATCAACTCTCAGGCTATACATGTTGGGATTGAGCAATCGAAACATGTGAGTCCCAAAATTACCAAGGTTACTTGGGACCAGACACCTTGGCAGTTAAATAGAATTTAGAATTCAAAAGGTTAAGAAGATTCAGATCATAAAGGCATTTCCAATGTTGCTTGACTAAGGTATTGCATGTTGAAAGACACCAGAGACACAGGAGAGCTCTTGCGTGCTGTGCTACAAGATATTCTGAAGACATCTCAGCTGAGAAACTCTCTGGTACCCAAGTGTTATCATCGTTCATGTCTTCGTGGCAGCACTGAGCCAGCAATAAAGTTCAAAGAGAAAATGAAACAGTATTTTCTCCATATCATTCTCCTGTACCCTATGGGGGACCTTTTACAAATGAATAAAGAACACATAGTTAGCCATAAAGAAGAGGGTCTGCACCCACCCCCATCCATGTGGTGTTTCCAACAACAAGCAATCAACTAGGACTTTGGTTCCTTTTGGGGAAAAGTG
>NW_004567115.1:44604500-44615825 GCF_000260355.1 Condylura cristata | reverse complement strand
AAAAAAAATTTGACTTGCTGAATCATGAAAAGATCCATTTTAAGATTTTATGCCTGACTTTTCCAAACACATTGGGAATTTTGAAAAAAAAGAAATATACTATATGAAATGTTTATGTCTGTGACTCAGGGTAATTTTTCATATAAAAGTCAAATTTTGTTGGTCAGATTACTGTAAAAAGATCCCAGGATTCTTAGAGAAATAACTGATAATAAGTTCAGTAACTGTATAAAAATGAGCCTGGGAGGCTTTTGTGTGCCAGAAAGCAAGAAATCTGTCAAAGAGGAATTGTTTTTTATCAAATGACATAGGACAGCCTTGAGGAGACTCCCACTGGCTTAAGATGGAATTATTTTCATTAAAAAAAAATTTGCACTGGTTAGAATGCATGGTATATACATTATACATTATATGCATGGTATACTAATGTACACTAATTATCATATTTCATATTTATTATAACTTATTAATCATAGATATAGATATATTCTTAATGATACCCGAAAGTTACCCTTTTAGAACTTTGGTGGTGTTAGTGCAATAACACATTATCATGAGCACCAGTAAATAAAAGGAAATAGTTTTATATTTCAGAGTCACTAAATAATTGACAAATTAGAATTTCTTTCTAAAGGAAGGACAACAATTGTCATGTAACAATTGTTCATTGTGTTAGATGGACACAAGATATTCAATACAAATAAAAAATGCCCAGACCCGCCCTGGTGGCGCAGCAGGTTAAACAAAGTAGCAGTACAAAGCTAAAGTCACTTCAACGCAAGTTCAAACCCCAACCCTGGAACTGACCCACGTGGTGCGGCAGACCTCTCCTGATCCACCTGCTGCTTCCCTCAGCAGTGTATCTCTGTCGATCTGTCTGTTCTGCTCCTCACTCTATCTCTGGTGAATCCTCTCACCCTCCACCCCCCACGTCTCTGGCCTGTACCCCAGTTCTGTGTGCATAAATAAATGAATCTTTTAAAAAAATAAAAATAAAAAATGCCCTTAGAATTTAGAGATGATGCTGATAGTATTTACAAATGAAATTACATGTGGGTTTTTTTTTTTAAGGCAAAACTTTTTTTTTCATTTTTTTTCTAAAAAAAAAAATGTGTTTCATGAGATGTAACTAAAAACAAAGTGTTGCAAAATGTTGATTACTTCTGAAACACCATTAACACAAAAACTGTTCTTACACAAAAACTGTTCTTACACGCTAGCAGACAAGCTCTCAGTAATGTCTCCAGTCTGATTTTCCAGAGAGGTGACCACCTCTGGGTACACAGAACCTAGCATAGCATGTGAAATGAACTGTTGAATTCTGTCCTTACATTTTCTTCCTGGCAAGATTTCCAGACTATTTCTACATGACTGCAGTGTGATAAAATATCCCGTCATCATTAAGTATTCTTGAGGTTTTGTGCTTTTTTGGGTACTAATTTATTAGGCAATGGTATGACATAAACTGAAAATATTTTAAGTGTTTTCTCACCAATATCCTTGGCAACAAAGGAACACAAGGCTGTTTCTACACCATTTCTTTTCAAAATAAGGTTGATGGAAAAGTGTTAAGCTCCTGATGAGGCATTCTGGGGCAGTACATAAATATATAACAACACATTTCAAAATTTCGCTCCCAAACCCAGGAACAGTGCAGTGGGCAAAGCTTAGAAATGAAGATGTAAGAAAACGTGTCTCCTCATTCCTGAGTCAGGTATAGAGTCAGAGGAATTGTCTGCTCTTTTTCTATTAAAAGAGCAGCTGTTTGATGCTCTGGGGGTTCTCTTAGATGACAGCTGGAAATGCTGTAATCCAAGGATGAACTACTTCCAAATATCAGACCATATTTCCTTAAAGACACAGTCTGCTGTGAAATAATCACAAACTTTGTCAATAGCAGTGACACCTGGTTCCACACAAAGCAACACACAGCATTATTCAGCACTTTGTTTGACACTACATTAGGCTAATTTTTTTTATTTGTTTAATTAAAGATTTGTTTATTTGTGCACACAGAACTGGGGTACAGGCTAGTGGTGCAGGAGCGGTGAGAGGATTCACCAGAGACAGAGTGGGGAGCAGAACAGGCAGATCTATTGAAATACACAACTGAGGGGAGCAGTAGGCGAGACAGGAGAGGTCTGCTGCACCATGTGGGTCACCTCTGGGGCTAGGGATCGAACTTGTGCTGAAACAGCTGCCGCTGGCTTCTTAGTGCTGTGCTGTAACCCTTTGTGCCACCAAGGTGGACCCAAGATATTGACTGCATTTATTTGGTGGCTGCGTTGTAGCTCAAATCCTAAAAAAAAGAACAAATGTTTCATTGCTTAATTCTGGGATATTGATAATATACCTGAGACCAACTCAACAATGGAACACTGTGTCATTGGCCATATGGATAAATGGCAGAGAATACAGTATAGCATATTTATGATAACATTGGTGTATAGCATACCATAAAATGTGTTTAAAACACTTATTACCTACATTCAGGAGCTGTATTAGAATTAGCCTGCTTTTGTTTATCTAAATGACTAAAACAAGAATCCCATTTCATTGTAAAGCACCAAAGCAATTCACAAATCAGTGAAAATGAATGTATGATCCACTTTCTGTGACTGCAGGATTAATGCTAAAAATACAGGATAGTGTTTTTTTTTAAGATTTATTTTATTTATTTATACATATAAGAGATTAGGCATAGGTGAGGTGGAGGGGAGGTGAGAAGATTCAACAGAGACAGAGTGGGGTACAGACGAGGCAGATCTACTGAGATACACTGCTGAGCGGAGCAGTGGAGAGACAGGAGAGGTCTGCTGCGCCATGTGGGTCACTCCCTGGTGGGGGATCCAACTCATGCTGCAGTGGCTGCAGACAGTTTCATAGCACTTCGATTTTAAACACTTAGGCCACCAGGGAAACCCCAATACAGACTAATTTTTAATGTCTAATTTACTTTGAGCCATTCACAGTCCTTAATTCAGCATGAACTATAGGGAGCTATGAGAGTCGTAAGAGGAAATCGAGTGTCTGTGATGGGTCACTTATCCCTCGTAATGTATAAGCTGAAGTATCAGTTAAAAGTCCAAGAAGAGTTATGACCAGAGAGAAGAGCAACTGTCACTCTTGTCAGGACTTTCTGAAAAGAAAGTCAAATGGACTCTGGGCTTGCAGGGGCTTCTGGATGCAGGTGACACAATGCGCCCGATTGCCCAGGCTGAGCTTTGAGACCCAACCAGCCTCCACCCAACTCCCTTTCCTATTCAAGGAGTCTCCAGGCACACACAGCCCTACTTGCTCTCTGGTACACCACTAAGGCTGGGCACTGACATCCCTGCATTGACGTATTAAGTGAAGGCAGGTCCAGATGAGTGGAGACAGCGCTCATGAACACCAAGCTAGAGGACAATGGCACACATGCCCCTACCATCCATTTTAGTTTCTGGAATGTCACCACTGCACCTAGTGAAGTAGAGATTTCATTTTTAGCATTCTACATCAAGAATTTCTTAATCGCTACCCAGCCCTTAAGGGCCCAGCTTACCTACAGTCTCCCAATACATCAATCATCCTGAATCTACTTCAACCTACCAGGTTTTCAATGACCTACTTTCCACCCGTCTAAAAATATAACAGTTCTGACTTCAGGAGCGTATTATCAGTTGGGTAATTCTGAATTCACTCCTCACTTTATAAATGTGGATGCATTACTCTTGTCAGTCTCTGTCATAACTCTTTGACTAAATAAAATGAGTGACTTTGGATACAATTGTTTTTAAAAGTTTTTTTTTTAAGATTTATTTATTTTTGCATATAGAACTGGGGTACAAGGCAGAGGTGCAAGGTCATGGGTGAGGGGGTGAGAAGATTCACCAGAGGCAGAGTGGGGAGCAGAACAGGTGGATTGACAAAGTGCACTGCTGAGGGGAGCAGCGGAGAGACAGAAGAGGTCTGCCGCCATGTGGGTCAGCTCCCTGGCTGGGGATTGAACTCCTGCTGCAGTAGCTGTTGATAGCTTCGCTAGCTTGATAATGCTGAGACAATCCCTTGTGTCACTAGGGAGGGCCCTAATCCACCATGATTTTAAACAGGAGCTGAAAACTGTGGTTTCTGAGACATAGCTGCAAGTTTTTAAGAAGTTTGAGCCAAAGAAAGTATTCTTTATAAAATAATTTGGCTTTAAAGAAAAATTTAAGTGTCCCATTAAGAATTGGACTGTGGCTTTCATTACGGAGTCTGCTGGCCTTTCAAAAGAAACCTGAAAACTTCTTTGTAGCTTTTATGACGAGAAAGAAAAGACATGTGTTAAAGTCAATAATAATTCTATTCAACGATATAATTGATTTTTATATGCATGTCTGTAAAAACAGTAAATACACTTATGTGTATGAGTGTATATGTTATGTATAAAATTCATATATATTTGATAATTATTTATTGATTGCCTGCTGTGCCCTAGACCTCTAAACGCTTAAGATACTTCACTGAATAAAACACACTCTGACCTTTGCTTTCCTGAACTTCACATTTGACTGGGAGACACACAGCAACAAGCTTACAAACCAGGATTAGTCTGCGTTGTGTGAGAAGGTAAAAGGGGGGAGGGGACTGAGAATGGGAAGGATGGGGTTGCGGTTTTAGGGGAGGTGTGCATGGCGGGCCTCACCCCACTACCATTTGGGCAGAGACAGCGAGGATGCTAGTGTTACAGGGTAGCCCAGAGTGGACTGGGCCGCCTGTCTGTGGGGCCTCACCCGCGCTTACAACTCAGTTATGCTGCAGGTGCACACAAAAGGGTCAATAACGGGTTTATTTACAAAAGGGGGAAGGAACAGGAAACAACACAAGGAAAGAGAGCAGGATACAAAGTAAGCGGAATACCTTATGGCTAGGCTGACTGAACACACCAAGTCACGTGGTCAGGAGAGCTGCTTCCCGAGCGAGCCAGAGAGAGCCAGAGAGCCAGAGCAAGAGCCCTATTTATCCTCCCAAAATGTCCCAGAATCCATTCCTGCTAGCTCTACCCTGGGGCCCTGCAGTTCTCTCCCTGGTACTGCTGGGAGTTGTAGTTTCCCATCACTGGGGTAGGTGTAGGGTCCAGAAAGCTGGAGTAGGGGGTGGAGTCCACTAGACTCTGCAGAGTTCCTTTAGGACAGCCTTCCCCTTAACACTAGAGATAGAGCCGCACGGGAAGGAAGGGCAGCAGCCACACAGAAGGAACAGTTTGAGGGGCTAAGGCACGTGCTGTCGTGTTAGAGGACAGGGAAAGGGGCACTTCCAAACCCCCCAAAATGTCCTCTTTAAATAGGTTCTGCTGTCTGCCACATCAGGACAAAACATACACAAGTGCATAAGACCTTCAATGGAAAAGAACTTTAATACAATTACTGTGCAGTGCAGAGGAGGGGAAGGATGGGGAAATATAGTTTCCAAATCAAGCACCCAAAGTTGCACATGGGTTCTCTCATGGATAAGTGTCCAGCCAAACAGGGCTGGCCCAAAGCAGGGCCTCTGAGGCCTGAAAGCGCACCACGTGTCTAAGGCAACGCTCGGTGGGGTCAGAAAGAGCCAGACAAGTCTGGAAGGAAATGAGCAAAATCAAAATCAACATCAACTGCCATTGTGGCCTCCCCAGGGGCCTCTCACCCATGTCTGTTCCAAGGGTCTCCTTCCATGTCCTGCAAGTTCCCAGTACGAGACTAGGGCTGAGAAGCAAGAACAGCTACTTCACATGTCTCTCTGCTCCATGCGCCTCCTCCAGGTCTCCTTCTGGCCCCCGCCCTTCATCCTTCCCCTCCAGTCTCCTTTCCAGCTACCTCTCCTCCCTGCTCAGCTCCATACTCTCTTGGCTGGGGCAGGAAACATGGAACCTCCCCCTATCCTGGGGGCCCCGTTACATACAGAGGAACAGCAAGAAAGCTGTGTGACTAGAATATGGTCAGAGAGAGTGGGGAGAAGTGGAAGAGATGAGTTATAAAAAGGTTTAGTGAGGAGCAGACCAGTTAGACATTTGGGCATGGGGGGACTTGGGTGCTCCCCTAAGCTCAGAGCACACAGAACCAAAAAACAGATCCTCACACTCCCAAGTCCTCTTCTGTCAGCCAGGGGACAAACACAATCAAAATGCAGAGTGGGAAAATGGGGAGAGGGTGCAGTGGGCGGTATAAAGCACCCTTGTAAGTCACATCTGCCTCAGATGTGGAGATGAAAAGCAGGCTTCTTAGTCACCCAAATTTTGAAATACAAGTAAAATTCAGGCAGAGGACAAAAGGAAGAGTTTTTCACGTCACAGGAGCAGCATATACCTGTTAGTTGACAAAGAGTTACTTGACTGAAACTAAGAAAGTTTTTAGAAATTGCTTTAGGTGTTGGGAAAAATAGCCATCAAAACTGATATGTTTTTAAATCCTTGCTCTCAAGGGATGGAAGTCAATACAGAGTAAAAGCATGGACTCTTCAAGGAACTTGAGGTACTTGAGTGTGGTGTGTCGCACGTGTGGAAAGTGACAAAGGATGAAGCCAGATAGTTAAACAGGGACAAATCCAGAGGGTCTAGTTTTCAAGCTAAGAAGTTTCAATTTTGCTTTGAAGGAAGGGAGGCAGATAGACATTATTAAAGGATATTTGGGGGGGGGGGTGGCCCGAGGAGGGAAATCCTCAGTGAGTGTTTCTGACTCCACATCAGATCCCCAAAACATGACACAATGTTGGTGTTAGACTACCATTTTTTCCAAAGATTGCTCCCAATGCTTCCAGCCCCCACTCCTTGTCATGGATGTTTGGAAAGAAAACACCACCGAGAGAGAAAATGTTAGAACACAGCCTTACATGTGTAAGAAGCTCAGGAGTCTTTACACTGTTTATGATTCATTGCTGATCCCTTCTCCATGGGAAAATTTCACTTGTGAAACACATTCTTCCTTCATACAATAAAAGCTTTAAAATAATACCCATCCATCCTTGTAGAAGGACAAGCCAATTTAAACTTGGAGTGGAAGTGACTTGAAACAAGTTGGGAGAAGCAAGAGGCCTTTCATTTACTGACTGTGTTAATTTACTAGATAAGGACACACCCTGGCTTTCATGTGGGCTAATCTTCCAGGGACCCCCATGGGCTCACTGAACATCACCACAAAGTAAACAGGGCTTTCTGCTTTCTAACTGTAACCACAGGCGCCCCTTTTCTTTCTAAAGCTAGATTATCTTCTTCTTTGAATGGCTTTTATGATCTATAGTGAACCGATATTTTATTCAGAATCCGAACTCATGTCCAAAGTAGAAACTTCTTAGATAAATTTGGAGAGAAGTGTAAGTCATAGTCCCACCGATCTGTTAGCATTCTTATTTTGTTTTAAACTTCAAGCATCCCTGTGATTTGAGAGTATCCCGGTGGATGTTGGCAATCAGGGAGTGAAGAATTAGTCCTGGGATAGGGCCCCATGAGCTAGTTTATGGCCTCAGAGTTTACTGAGCCAGACATGGGTGTTTTTAAGCACATCGCCAACCTTCTCCAGAGGTAAAATGAAGTTCTTTTAAAAAGTCGCCAGGAATCTGCCTCAATTAGGAAACCTGTGGCATCTGAGGTGATAACAGAACGGAGTCATTTCAGGCTGGCTGCCCAGCTTGACTGAAAACTTAGTGACAGATAAAACATAAATCAGAGCCCTTATCATTCTGCTTCCTTGCTTGCCAAATGGGGGGTTAGTTTATCAGCGACCTGCAGGCCCACGGACGGCTCTTCCCCCCCGCGCTGGGCTGAGGGCAGGCTGGCTGGAAGCTAAATGGCTGTTCTAAAACGTGTCCATGTAAACAAGCCAGGGGGACTTCCTTGAAATGCCAATGAGTGAGGTGCTATCCATCTCACTAAACTGTACATTTGATAGGGGCATATCATCCATATCTTGAAAAGAAAACAAATAAAAAGGGGGGAAAAAAAACCAATTTCCCTGCTTGAGCCTGGGGACCTCGCATGTTGATAAAAGTACAGAGGATGAAATGGCCGGGTCCACACTGAGTTGGCCTTCAAAGGGCTTTGGGGGTTGGGACCAGGAGGCAGACAGGCAGAGAGGCAGCCTTTTTTAAGGACATTTACAAATATCTTTGTGGTCCTACAGAAAGGCATGTGGTCCTCACTTAAGCTTCTTGTAGGTAGTCTACTAGATAAAGAATGTTTTCGTCATAGTTAAAGGCACAACTCTCAGAATGCAAAGATGTTAGTACTTATGTTACTTCTGTCTTCTGGTTTGTTTAGAGGAGCAGCATGGCTTTCTCAATTACTGGTGTGGACCTCAGGACGTTACTGAACATTGCTGCCCTTCCTGGCAAAGTAACTTATTGTTACCTGCAACAAGTTAAGTCATCTTTTATACAAGCACTACTGGTGAGCCTCTCCAGCCCTGCCCGCCATGAGTAGCAGCAGCTTGGGAGTCTCGCTCTAGGGTCCTGACCAATGAGAATAGAATTTTCTTCATCTAGAAGAATATATACACATGTTTTCAGACAGAGTGAGAATTCTACCAGGAAGGGAAATATGCAAACAAATAAGGACAAATAATTATGTGCTGACCTTGAAATTAAACGGACATGTCAAACCAAAGGCAGAGTAAATGGCTGAAAAAGCATTAAATTGGACATTGTTAAAAATGCTTGGATGTGACGTTCAAAGTTTAGGACAAAAAAAAAAACCCCAAAACAGTAGATATTTGATAGGAAGACCCGGTGATAGTTAATTTTCTTCAATAATAGAGTGAGAATAATAACCCAAATACATTCCAATAAATGAAAAGCTCTACTATCAATTTCTTTATGCGGGGGAATCTCAAGATTCCTGTGGAAGTGTATTCTTTTAGCCACACCAGGGGTAATGTCATGCAAGGTGTGATTAACACTTCCTCACTGGAGTCTGGCTCACAGCCATAGAGAAGTCAGTTATATTCATTTAAAAGTGGATGCATGTACATAAGTATAGATAAAATAAATTTGTGATCCAATGAAGATATCAACATATGAGTTTACTAAACACCATAAAAATGAAGAACAGAAAAATCTGTCTTAGAAAAAAGACCCAAAGATCTTCACTCAAGGAGTTATTTTGAATGTAGACTTCAGGCAAGGCCTCCCAGTTTATAAAGCATGTTGTAACCTGATCAGGTACTTCTATTTAAGTAGAATTTATCTTGCAAAAGATTTTAAAACATTAAATTTGGAGAGAAACCATCGAGCACTTACTATTGATAGGAAGAAAATTTATCTAACACTATAGTTCACTTGCAAAAGGCACAAACTCTTACTTTTGAGGGCAGCATTTGCTTATCAAGGTCTTGTTATATAAACGCACAGGACCAGAATGCAGGAGGTGGGACTTCTGCACACGTTAGTTAGTTTCTCCCCCTCCACTGCGAAGTGCTGACGTTGCCTTTTTTTTTTTAATTATTATTCAATCTGTATCTATTCATTCATCACATTTTTTTTCAGTGGCTACTATGTCTTATAATGGATATTTACATTTAACTATATTAATTATACAATACATTTAAATGCACACACGGGTCTATAATAAAAAGGTAATACAAATACACAGTTTTAGATCTCAAGAAGCTTCCAATTCAGTTTCAGAGGTGGTATTTTCATGAATTTTAAATGCCAATTTTACCACTCCTCCACTTTTAGGCTAAGATCAAGTATAATTGGCTATTTTATAAGAGAATAATGAGCTCACAAAACATGTGCTTTAAAATGCATTCCATGAACATCCATGTAGAGTAATTAAAGACAGCTACTATTAGAGGCTCCACTGTGTTTGAATGGGCTAATAATCTAGTCCTGTCTTGTCACCAACTTTCAGAAGCACTCCAAGTACATCTGAGTTAATACTGATATTGGGGTCACTATCTTAAATTGTCTTCCACAATCTTATATTTATCTGGGACTTCAGAGGAGGCCTTGCGTTGTTATCGCTGCCCTACCAAAAAAGAAGAGCCACAACCTGTCTCAAGTGTTAAACAACCCTGACTCTGAAGAAATCATTTAAGATAACCTCCCACCTTCATGCTACAATCATAGCTTGTCTTCTTTGTCTCCAGAAGATGCTTGCTAAATCATGTTTTTCCATTGGCTCCTTCAAGCTGGATTATGCCAATTCCTATCTTTCCAAAATAAAACTTTCATTGTCCATTGTTCTGTGGATATGAAATGTACTTCCCATTTGGTATTGTAACAATACCAAATCTTTAATGTAGTTATTTAATTAAAGGTTATGGGAGACAGCATGGGTGAGGGGGTTGGAATAGGTCAGGAAGTGTTTCACCTCTAGATTACTGGATCACAACTGACCCTGATCAATGATACAAATACTAGGGATTCCACCAGCACTAGTCAATAGAAACAAGCCACATAGTGATTTTAAATCTCCCAAGAGCACATTAAAAAGAATGAAAAGAAACAGGTGAAATTCATTTTAATAATACATTTAATGCAAAATGTATCTTAATAATACATTGAACCCAAAAGATGGTCACTTCAACCTCCATTCAAGAAGCAAAATTATTAGTGAGATCATTTGCCTTTTATTATATGCTAAATCTTTAAAGTCTAGTCTGTAAGATACACTTGGGGCATATCTCAGTGAGCTTGATAATATTCAGGTGTTGATAGTCCCCCATGGCAAGTGGGGGGTGCACTGGACCACATAGGCCTCCATAACACTGGATGACAACTTCATGGAACCTGGCTCCATGAGAATTCTCCTTGGCTGATAGACTCAGCATTATAAAAAATGAATCCATTCTCTCTAGTAAAGGTGTACTTTGTTCTCAGTCTCAGCGTCATTTCCCAAGGCTGAGCAGTGGTCATTTTAATGTCAATGATATCACATTCCAAGTTTCCACATGAAATTCACAGGTGTGGTGTCCACATCTCTGTTTCCACAATCATCTAACCAAGTAATAGTAGGGCCAGGCCTGGTGGAAGTGCTGGGCTAAGACACCAGGAACAGAGTCCTGGCCTTCAAGGAGATTCTGTTCTAGAGGCTAGTTAGAAGTAAGTTTCCACTTTCTCAGTTTTGTCTTGTGGATGCAGACTTGTCAGGGTCACATGGTAGCCCTTTGGCTGCTAAAAATAAAAGTAAAGAGATATAGTCACTCTTTTTTTTTTTGAAGATTTACTTTTATTTATTTATGCATACAAGAAATGGTGAAAGCCAGTGGTGGGGTTCGGGGGCAGAGGATTCACTGAGACAGAGTGGGGAGCAGAACAGGTGGATCTGCTGAAATGCACTGCTGACAGAGACAGGAGAGGTCTGCTGTGCCCTGTGGGTCAGCTCCCTGG
>NW_004567115.1:44601769-44603625 GCF_000260355.1 Condylura cristata | reverse complement strand
ATATATATTATATATATATATATATTACTGATGCAGCACTGGTTTGTAAAATACTATAATTAGTCATCTGTTCCTACTATGTTATGGCCAGAGGGCTTTAAATTGAATGAAATAAGTCAGACAGCGAAAGACAAATACTGTGTAATCTCACTCATAGATGGAAGACAAAGAATTAAAAAAAGGAACAAAGCAAAAACCAACCCTTCATCTTTTATTTTTCTCTTATAACATTCCATTTGGCATGTTCTCTAGGAAATAAAAACTTTCTTGCAAATCAGTGAATGAAATTATTCAAATTATTCCTTTTCATAAATATTTGTAACTGACTATGTGAAATGCCATTATTTTATCTTGTGCTGAGTACCATATCTGATCTCTTTCTTCCTAAAACAAACAGCAAAGGAACAAAAGGCTTAAAGAAAAAAAAATGACAAAGAAGAAATAAAATAGAAGTCACATAATGGTGTCCAAATAAACATCTATAAAACGAACTCCTAAATTCAAGCCTTCTGTGGGCGAGAGTGGCCGACACCATCAGAAGCTCATGCAAGGACTCATGGGACACTTCCTTCTGACTCCAGTGAGTTAAGCAGTTTCTGAGCTGGGTAGGGAGCCCTGGATTCTCACTAGATGTCCTACCAGCTTCTAACAAAGCAAGGTACCCCTCACCACCATAAGCACTTTCCCTCTATTTTTCAGCTGACCTTAATGTTCGCTCTTTGTAGTCGTCAAGTTTCTGTGACCTTAATATGACATTTCTCTTGGGTGATGAATCGCTCTTAAATGACACTGGGCTGATTAGCCAGAGGCCTTGTTGGCATACAAGGCTGCTACAATGCTGTGATTCAGCTTGATAAGCTTAAACATACACAGCTAGACATAGTCATATCTAATTTGTCAAAGCTCTTGTGGCTAATTCTCTGCCACAAAGCTTGAAAGAAGGAGTGGCTGGACAAAAAGCTCCAGATTTATTGCTTAACTACCTTCCAGTAAATTGATCTTACCCATCCTGTAATCTCATTTTGGACATTGTGAGAGACAGTGAAACTCAGCTATAGCCTGAAGCCTCCTTAAAAATAGGCCTTAGGGTTCCTGATCATACAACTTGAAAGCCAAGGGACGAGATAAAGTGTCTCTGCAGAGGCAGATAACAACCCATTTGCCTGGACAGAGCTTTCCTTTTAAGATAATTGCATAAAAAGATGCAATTAAATGTCAGTAAAGGATGAAAGATTCATGTAGGGAAATTAAAATATATATATATACCAGGTCCTGAATACATCATCCCAAACTGGCCATACCTCTATTATGTGAAAAATCAAACAGGAACAACTAACATTTCTTTTAAACTGTTCTTAGAATCAGACTTATCTTGGCGATGGTCACTTTTTCTGGCATATGTTCTAGAGGCCAGCTAGGACTTTCTAATTGGGAGAAAAGGATATACCCCTTTCTTTCAAATTAGAAATGACAATTCTCATCTGATACGTAGGAACAAAGAAAAAAATAAGCATATTCTGCAGACTCAACTTGAAAGCTACCTACTATTTCAGGCCAAGTAGATACCAGGGTTATATCCAATGAATATCCCACATTTGCTAGGTTATTGAAAATACTGATCTAAAAGTAATGGAGAAAGAAAAATTAGCAAGTTGATCATCCCTTTTCTAGTGGAATGGTTGAATATATGCACAGTCATTACATAGACAAAAGGTATGTGCTATGGAAGAAACACAACAAAAGAGATAAATCTGACCTGTAATCTAACAGCAAGTAGAGGTTTGGCTCAGGTTCAGTGGGTAAACTGGTAGTACTTGAACAAATACTTAATAGAAAAATAGAAGTTTTTTTTTTTT
>NW_004567115.1:44575308-44601495 GCF_000260355.1 Condylura cristata | reverse complement strand
ATGAATAAAACCTAATACAGGCAGAATTCTTTCTACCTAAGAGAACATTTAATTAAATAGGTACATAAATTTCCATTTCTATACCCATCAGAGCCTATCTAATCAATAGGATGCTACAAGGCCCAAAAGTATAGTTACTCAAACAAGATGGAGTTCTGTGCTGTCTTGTGAAACAACTCACTGTGAATTGACAGCATGGAAGTCTCTGCTCCACAAGGTCATACAGGGACTCAGGTTTCTTCTACCCTATTGCCCTGCTAGACCTAGGATTGCCCTCATCCAAAAGTTTGAAGCTAGCTCGCTAGAGCTGCATCTGCATTCCTACACCTGTATAGAGGGAAAGGTGGAGGGCAACAAACTTCTTTCCTAAGGAAATACTCTGATATTGCTCACATAACCCAAAGGCAAGAAACTAACTGGGAAGCAAATGTCATGGAGAAAGTCAAAAGTCAAAAGAAGGGGAAATTAGATATTCTGGGCTCATGAAACAGTTTCTGGCAAAGGAAGACCTCAGTCAATGGACACAGTACAATTACAATGTACTTCTGGCTCCTTTACTAGGGAAACTGTTTTTCAACCTGGGAAGAGCAGGTTGTTTGTAAACCTTTGTCCAAACTGGGACCCTGGAGTTACATCCTCTCCACATCTGTCTCGTGTGTTTGGTCTGTCTCTCCTTGCAGAAGCAACATATGGTGAGACCACATACTTCTAAATCTCCATCTTCACCCTTTATTTGTCTCTTTATCCTATTTTCTTTAGGAAAATGTGTCTGTAGTTTCTAGAGTATCTCTGGAATTAAAAATCTGGATTCTAATTATATTTTAAATCTGGCTCCAAAAGAAATCTTATATCTAATGAAATGTATATGTATGAGGATAGATATATGTATATGGCTTAAGTCCTAGAACATCAGACTTAAAAATCTGAAGTGATTAAAGAGAGTAATATAAAAGATAAAATAATTCAGCACTATAAATAATCAGATGATGTGACTTGTAAAAGGGATTAATTTAGTGAATAAAAGCCATCATTTAAGAAGACTATTAGTCAGGTCTCAGCTTTATAGAAGAGGCATATTTTGACTGAGAGATAATTCCTCTCTTGGAAACCAAGAGCAACAGCTGGAGTGTGAATAAAAAGCAGTGAGGATAATAGGCTATTTTTATCTATGTAACTGGTATCTTTTGCCCATATATGTACCTGTAAGTATAGAACTAAAGTGTGAACTAAATAGAAATAAATAATGGAATTAAAGCTAATGCAACTTGAGGAGTGGCCTAACTAAAGAAATCTGAATTCTTGGGTGTAGGCTGATAGCTAGCCTAGGTCAAAGGTATCTTTTTAAATAGGCTTAAAATTATTTTATTGTGACAAATGGAGCTTGAGGGAGAAAACGACAGGTTTTTTTAAAAAATCACTTTTGTCAGTTCCTACCTTTACAAAAACATGTTTTCAAATGTATTAAATAGTTAATGTGTCATCCATTATATAAATCATTATATGTATCATGCAGTATGAATATTCATATCTTATAAATGAGGAGACGGAAGCCCAGGGCCACAGAGCTGGTGAGGCCAGCACCACCTGTCTTCAAAACCCATGTTAGTGACCGCTGTTGGGAGTTTCCAAGCCAGGGCCAGTAATGCAGTAGGCAGCAGTAGGGTGCTGGTTTGTGGGTGACCTAGTGGTGGGAGAACTGTGGGAGCTATCCCTGAGGAGAGAAATCAGTGACTATACAAAAATGAACATCGATGGCCTCCCGAAAGGTGCAGGGATACGTCTCAGCGCTATCAACCTATGGCCAGCCACTGTGGCATAAACTCAATCCCCGGCCAGGGACCTGACCCACGTGGCATGGCAGACCCCTCCCGTCTAACCCACTGCTCTCTTCAGGAGTGTATTTCAGTCAGAGTCAGCCCACCTGTTCTGTTCCCCACTCTGTCTCTGGTGAAACCTCTCAACCTCTGCACCTCTGGCCTATACCCCTGTGCCTGTATGCATAAATAATTAAAATTAAGACTTTAAAAAAAAATAAACAATGGGCCCTCTCTGGTGGCGAAGCGGGTTAAAGCACAGCACTGAGAAGTTAAAGTCACTTCAGCATGAGTTCGATCCCTGCCTGCACGGAAGGTGACCCACATGGCTCGGCAGACCTCTCCTGACATGCCTGCTGCTCCCCTTAGCAGTGTATTTCCTTGATCTGCCTGTTCTGCTCCCCACTGTCTCGGGTGAAGCCTCTCACCACCTGGCACCCTGGCCTGTACCCTAGTTCTGCATAAATAAATAAATCTTTAAAAAAAATAAACAATGATGTAAGAAGACAAGCAAATTAAAGAATGGAAAAGAAAGTTGTTAAGGCATGTACCATATTTCGTAACTTTTCCAAATTGTTTTTTAAAAATCAATATATTTTTATCACAGTTAATAAAAATCCCTTGGAAAGACAAAGATAATGAAAAGACTTCAGGGAAGATTAAGAACTGCTGCTGAGGGTAACTTAGCTACCAGAACTGGTCGAGAAAGACATCAGAAAGCTCTACGGGACTGTCAGTGGGAAAAAAGAAAAGCAGAAGATGGAAAGAGTCTGCAGAAATTGAAATTTGTCTGTATCATACCTTTCTTTTGACAATTCACATTCATCTTAAGCAGAATCATTGTTTATTCTTATGATGCCAGGTTTCCTTTTCTGGTGTGTTGGTTGTCTAGGGTTTTGTGGGACAGTAGTTTGAGTTTTCAAATTTCAAAAGCATTTGGGATTTCTACCCAGCAGCAGAGTTTATACAGGCAGTTTTAATCATAATAATCTGCGTAGTGTATGAAAATTCCTACCTCCACTGTCTGTCTACTTTGTCTCTTTGCCTGGAAAAAAGTCAGGAACCCCTCTTTCCAATTTAGCTCCCTCTAAAATTGTGATGGAAACATGTTGTCCAGTTCTATCTTCCTGATTCATTTTCTGCTGTCATGAATCCAAATAACCTGGAAGAACCACCACTGACAGTGTCATAGACCGGCCATGGGAGAGAATCAAGTGTTGCCTCATGACTTAGCTGTCATGGCCTTAGGGAATTTGGCAAGTTCCCTACATGCCAAAGTGTGACGGGGGCTTGCATTCTATAGCTTTTGAGATTTCAAACACTCACAGCTGCCAGCAGGGAATGAACTATAAAAGCTGACACTACTGAAGAGGTGCCAAAGTGAAGTGATCACAACTTAATCTCAGCCAAAAAGCATTACTTTGCAGCAGGCAAAAAGAAAGATCAAACTCCCATGTCCCACACAGAACACAGAAATCACTACTAAAGAGACTCAACAGCATCATGCCAGACACAAAGTGAGTTATTTCTCTCCTTCCCGGTCTCCCCACAGTTTCCTCCTGCTTGGTCACACATGGTAAGCATCCATCTAAACCCGCTAAGTCCCGTCTTATCAGCGGATCTGCCCTCCCCATGTGAGAGCAACTGAGCGCATATTTCCAATGTCAAAAGACTGACGTCATTATTATTTTAATTAACCAGATGTCACTTTGCATTCTCCCTTTCCCTCCTTTAACTTTTCACCTCTGCTCTACCCCAGGGCCCTCAAATAATATAGATTGTTTGGGAATATCAGCCAACTGCCACGTAAACGTGACATCAGCAAAGCTCTGACCTGAGGAATGACGGCATGTAAAGTTTTGTGATTGAAAAGCAAAGAGCAGGATGTTTTCTTGAGTGACATGGTCAAGTAAATGACTGGCTGTTTCTGGTATCTTGGTCAGTGAGATCCAAAATAAAAATTATTAGTATGTGAGTGTCAATGTGTATTTTTGAGCACACACACACACACACACACACACACACACACACATACACGCACACTTTGCATTCAAATGTATGAATTGTTTAAAATATTTTAAGGGACTTAATAAAAAGAGACAACATATAAGACGTCATGATTTCCTCAAGGGGCCTTTTACTTGTCTCAAAGCATTTTTCAAAAGATGATTTTGACCACACAAGTGGGCATTCTCTAACTTTGAAGACTGGTTTCCTATTATAATCCACACAGATGACTTTGGGACTTAGACAAAGTTGGACAAATCTTCTAAAACATTGAATTCTCTGCATACATGATCTCCTGATTTGATAAGTTGACAGGACTTTATACAGTCTCCCTTCTCTTCCTGTTTTACAGTCTGCTCGGTATCACTGACTAAATCATAAAGAGAACTCCAAGATTATCAAAATAAGTCACAGTTTACTAAAACAAACAAATGCTTATCGAAAGATTCAGGGCAGGTAGAGATCCCATTTTTAAATCAAATTACTACATGACTTGAAAAAAGACTGAAAATAAAGACTACCTGGACAAATTGTCAGCTTGTTTTATCAATATGGTTATGCATAGAATTTAGCCTTAAAGAAAAAACAAACAAACAAACAAACAAACAAAAACATTGACTAACAGCCTCCCTGGGGAAAGAAGTCAACCTGCTAAGTCTTCCGAAATGCCGACATACTAAATTAAACAATTTTTTCCAAATAAGTCAGTGTGTTAGGAGGAAAGGATGTCCTAAATGAACGCTACAGATACAGGTTTTGTGGACTCCACCCCACTCCAGACACCAAAACTACAAAGCCCAGCAACACCAAATTCTGTTCTCTAGGACCTGAGAGCAGAATTAAGCAGCCATTTTGGATTTTTGAATATAAGTCCAGACATGTTGGGCTGGGGTCTCTCTCTCTCTGGACTTCGTGGTGGTGGCTGGTCACTTGCTCTTGATCAGCTTTCAGCGTGCTACTGGGGTTCCAGGTTAGCAGAACTGGTAGGGCACATTAGTTAACTTGTATCTCTTGCTCTCTTTTCCTGGGTTATTCCTTTTCTTTGTCACTGGTAAATAAACCCATTATTGACCTATTTGTGTGTGTCTGCAGTGAAGATTAAGTACACAGGTGAGGACCCACAGACAGGAAACCCAATTCACATTGGGTTGCCCTGTAGCCACTGATGTACCAAAAGTTTGAGTTGTCTATAAATGAACTCTCATTCTGGATGACTGCAGGGTGTATTTCTGGATCAGTTTTTTGGTCTGATTCTCCCCCTTATTAGTTTGTAAGGCAGGATAGCCACATATTCATTCAATAATTCTTTGGATTCCACCAATAGACAGGCTAAAGTGTAGGCACGGAAGACCAACCCGTGAACCCAATTTCTGTTCTCAAGGATCATATGGTCTCATGGGATGTTAAAGCAGCAGTGGCTGTTTGTCGAGACAACTCTCTAAATAGGCAGAATGAGATAAATACTATCACACAGGTAGACAAAGAAGCTTTTACAATAACATTTATTGCTATTGTTATTTTTAAATAGTAGTATTATTAATGTATATGATATATTTATATTCTATAAATATACTTAAAATAAATGGTATTAAATAATATTAAAATATTAATAACATTTAATAGTATTAAATATTTCAAGTGTTTATTATATGATAGCCACCGAACTGCATTCACATGTACTATCTCATTTAAATCTCCTGACATCCCAAAGGGGATAGGTTACAGATGAGAAATAGAGAATTATTTATTGGCCCCAAATCACCTATCAATAAAAATTATGGAGTTGGCATTCAAATCCTGACTCTAACTTCATAAGACTAAAATGAGACTGAAGAATAAGAAATTTTCCAAGAATGGAGATGAGAGCTATGGCAAGAATATAGAGATTGATGTGGAGAGAGAAAATGTTACAAAGAAGCTGACTGTTCCCTGAACACACCCCTGTATAGAGCAGCTCAAGGGAGGAAGGTTGATGACATGTGCAGATCACACCTTCCAGACAGGTAAGATCTGGTGCTCCAGACTCCCCCAACCTGTAGAGGGGAGGCCTGACACTCTGAAGCATAAAAGACAACTTCATCTGTTAAGTTCCCAGATACTGATTCTTGGTAAAATAGTGATTTCCCCCTAAAAGTTTTGTTCTAGAACTTAAGAAGATAATACAGATGAATAATGTTTACTTAGTAGATCAGAAATCTAAATTGCAGCATGAGAAAGTGACTTAACAAAGGTCTCCAGTTAGACAGACGTGGTGCTTAGCTAACTAGAAGTATTTTTATTTCCTAATGTCCTTCCACTCTCCCCTATGACTACATGATTATAAAATAATTTCATGCTAAGTACTGATTTTAAGCACAATGCTCATAGCTAAAAATAAAGTTGATTTTGCCATTTTCAGACTCTCTTTTCTCTGCCCAACATCAGAATGCTTGAAGTTCCATTCTGAGAACACCACTCCTTTAATTTTTATGTAATCATAAAACATTCAATTATAATCAATAAAAGTAACACAGCCTTTGAAACCTTGAAAAAAGTCTGCTACTTTTCATCTCACTTTATGTATTATACATTTCAATAGAATCACCTACAAGACTAAAAAGCAGATAAGTAGAAGAGATTTTCTTTTGTACCATGTTAGTGCTATATTGTTTATTATAGCACTTTATCCAAGTTTGATTTTATCAGAGAGCACAAGGAATGTTTCAGAAAAGAAGAAAGCAAAGTGAGTCCATCAACAGCTTTGCTAATCTATTATTCCATATTTTCCTTCAGATAGCCTTCATCTCTCAACCCAGTCACCGTTTAACATTTAGCGATATTACCAGCCATCTTATCTCTACAAGTTTCCTTCATAAAAAAAAGAAAAAAAAAAGTACATTTGCTTGAAGATACAACCAGTTTTGACTGGAAATTTTAAAAACAGATCTATTTTGTTCTTACAAACTATTGGAAAGAACACTTCACATATATGTGAATGATTTCATAAAGTTGAACTATTTAAAATCTGACATCAAATTTCAGCTCTCACCCACAATGATGACTGAGACATCCTGAGCCAGAGTACACCACGGGCTCCAGAGACTGGCATGCTCTGAAGCAGGTACCAACCCTGGTGAATTTGAAAGCCCTGGATTTTGAGAACCAGTGTAGATGCCTGAAGGCACACTGACCCTTAAAGCAAAAGACCCACCTTGGTCAAACGCCCTGCTCACGTTTTCTGAAAAGAAAACCCTGGGGTAAACTCTCCCAACGTAAATCTCAAACCAGGAATCTTGGTAAGTTTCCAATGTGTCTGCCTCAAAGCCAGCACACATGCACAGTGACCGAATAATTTTGCGATTCTTGGGGCTGAGGGGAGGAATATCAGGATCATGGACCTCTTATCTCTTCTCAGGTAGAACATTAAGTCCTACCCATCTCATTGGCTGTGGACACCTCAGAGGTGTTAATTCACAAATGCGATCTTGAAAGAACAAGCTCCTGACAATAGGTCATCTCTTGCAGCCATCCCTTGCTGCATACTTTATGAGTGTCCGCATTTCAAAGGCACAAAAGCTTTGTAACTGAAGCCAACCTGACTTCTGATTTGAGAGATAACAGAACAAAACTTGGTATTTATTTATTCATGAAACGTTATTTCCTATCATGAAATGCTGCAATCAGAGAACTGAAACCTGAAATAGTTAAACTTGCAGAGATACGCATTCATTACTTTTCAGAAAAGAAAATCTTCTTAAAGCTGAAACAGTCAATTCTTGGTTTTAGTCCAAAGGTTCTGTTCAGTTGTTTTGAAGTTACAGGGAAAAAAATGTACTTTTCCTATCGTACCCATTGACATTTTTAAACAAAAATAATTCAAAGATATTTAAACAGTATAACTTCAAATGTCTGTTGTTAATCCACTGTGGGGAAGAATTTGCAAGAGAAAAAAATCTATGAAAAAATAAACTTGGAGTTTGATTATCCTTTCAAACACTGAATCAAACTAAAATCCTTCTACGTTTATGATTGTACTATCACAGTTGGGTCTATTTTTAACTAAAAGAGTACAGATTCCTGCATCATCTTTTCTGTAAGAAATTTTAAGGGTGAAATTTGAAAACAGCCATATGTAGTTAGAATCACAGAAAAATAATTGCATGTTAGAAGGTTCTATTTCATAAATAATACTAAATTAACCTAATCATTCTTTATTTCAGAATATTCTTGGTGAGAACTACTCTATGTCATGTGCAAATTAGAAATAACACGTGGTCTTTTCTCCACATTTTTGTGGAGGAAATTTTATGATTTAAATTTTCTAATTTAAACCCAAGTTCTATTCGTAAATGGTGAAGGACGCATAATTTCATTTAAAGAATGCATCCATGGTAGAGAAGAACAGAGATAAGAGCTTTTAGATGTGTCACTGATACAGATGTTAAGGATTATTTAACCTCTTACATTTACTGACAGCGGGAACATGGTGGTTTGAATTTTGAGATGAGATATTTTACCTCTTGCAACTTTGATTTCTTTACCTTTAATATGGGCATTATAATGACATTCTTGTCATAAAAGTGGCAATACATGCCACACATCATAGATAATAGGACTTAGCACATATTTAACAATTATTAGAATATTGAAAGAACATTGTCTCATTAATCTTTTATTTTAGTTATGTCTATAGTGTATATATGAACCATAGACTAGTTCACAAAGGAAAATGCATTTGCAATTCTTTCAAAAGGAAAACATTGCTTGTCTAGATGTCCTTTCTATTCTGATATCTCACTCTATTTTTTGAGTTCACAAAGTGTATGTAAGGATCGTCTTCAGCCTGTGATGGAAAAGTCACAAATTGAAAAGACATCAGTACATTTTCATTAACTGAACATATTTTCTACACTCAAACAGATGTTCTGGTTGTCTGGCCAAAAGCTATGATTTATTGAATGATTACTAATTATGGGGCTCTGTGCTATACATACACTTTGTTAATATTCAAAACTACATTATGAAGTGGTGATTATTATCTCCATTTTCTAATGAGGAAATAGGTTCCATGAAGGAAACACAAGCCGATTAGGCCCCAGTAAGGTCTTCCTCACAGCCATGCTTTTCACCACCAAGCCCCACGCTGGTGTTTGGAGAACCGTGCTCAGTAGCGTGGTAAGTGGAGATGGTTCCCTCGGCTAAAACTTCCCAGCCAAAGGCCTGTGAATTAGTCATAGAAACCAGGGCCCTCTCTGGAGGCACAAAGGGTTAAATCTCAGCACTATAAAGCTATCTACAGCCACTGTAGGATGATTTCAATCCCTGGCCAGGGAACTAGCCTGTATGACTTCGCCTATCTTGCCCACTGCTCCCCTCAGCAGTGTACTTCAGTTAATCCACCTGTTCTGTTCCCCACTCTGTCTCTGGTGAATCCTTTCATTCCCCCTCACTTCTGGCCTGTACCCGAGTTCTTGTATGCATACATAAATAAATCTTTTAAAAAGAAGAAGAAAGAAAGAATTGAGGGGAAGAATGTACCACACAGAGGAAACTTACATTGATGGGGAAAACACTTCTCTCATCTAGCAAATTGGGTCTATCAGTGACTGGTTTAGTTGTAACACAATCTGGCCTTTTAAAGAGCCAGAATTGTATAAATACAGTACAGGAAGTTCAAAAGTAATATTTTAGAAACCACATTCTTTTCTCCAGAACAGACAGCACAGAAGGTTCCATTTCCCACATTAAGACACTCTGTCTTCTCCTGGGGACACAGAGAAACATTTACTAAAGAGTCTGAACAACCAGGAGCATGAACCCTGAGACTTTCCACTGTGTTCACAAGCGCCATGGATTCAATGGCGGTCAAGGGCTCTGAAGCAGCCTGTTGAGATTCTTCGCTCATGCTCAGCTAAACATGAATCACTTTGACTAAGTATGGCCCTGCTTTGCTTTCTGACATTATTAATAGTTGGCTCAGTTAAGCTGACCACAATAAGCGCTTTCTCTAGCCTGAGATAGAGCCTATCAGGCCCTTGTGAATGTCAGCGTTGAGCTTGGGACAGATTCTGATCCAAATTTTAAAATATAGTAAACACTCTCCAAAGACATGCAAGGCCAGCTACTAAAAACTGCCATGACAAGGCTATTGTAAACTCCGAATGAAACCTAGATATGGAATGTGGATACATGTTATAGAAAGGAACTTCTTAAGGGGATTCCACAGAACTTACTAAAGAATACATTAGTCTATTTTTATATTTATTTATTTTTTTGCTTGCTTGCAATTACTTAGTTCAAATATGAACTAACTTTATAGGCTATCGGGTATTTTCAAAAATTCTAAGCTTCAAAATTTCAGTAAAAAGATGTTCTAAAGAGGGAAGCATCACCAAAAGACAAGTTTTGTTGGAGGTAATTGTAGCTCTAACCACTGATGAGAGAGGTTGAGAGAGAGAGAGAGATCGTCAAAGCTGGTTAAGGAGATTTACCTTCAATGTGTAACATGTTTTGAACTAACATTCTTTCTTTAAAAAGAACATTTCTGGATGGAATTCCAACCAAATTGGTCACAACCACTAATATTTAGACTAGAAGAAACCTCTTAAATCATTTACTATTCTTCTGGAACAGGGCAAACCCTCTAATTTCTTGAGGGGGGATTCTTTGAACTACCTTTCTTTACTTTTTCATCCATTTAGTTTTTTTTTTTTTTTAAAGATTTATTTATTTGTGCATACAGAACTGGGGTACAGGCCAGAGGCTCAGGGGCAGTGAGAGGCTTCACCAGAGACAGAGAGGAGAGCAGAACACGAAGTACACTGCTGAGGGGAGCAGCAGGCGGGTCAGGAGAGGTCTGCTGCACCATGTGGTCACTTCCGGGGCAGGCGGGAATGGAATTCATGTGGAAGTGGCTTTAGCTTCTTAGTCCTGTGCTTTAACCCGCTGTGCCACCAGGGAGGGCCTAAGTTTTATTTTTTAGTTACGCTTATTAAGGTAAACTTATTTATAACAACGAATGTATGTTGGGAGTACAAATTCATACCTCTGCAAATGTATGTCATCACACCACACCCACTACCAAAGCCCCAACAATCTTCCATTATGGGGCACTGAGAGGAACAGAGTGGCCGTTTAATGAAGAACCTGGCATTTGCTTTTACAGGAATCCAGGGGAAAATGATCACCTGTTTTTCAATGATAACTTTTAGACTGTTTATTCCTTCTCTTGACCTTCCTCTCCCAGATAGCTTAGACTTTATTTGGACTTCATGTTTAAAACACAGAAGTGATTCAGTTCATGTTTTATCTTTCTAGGTGTAGGAAGTGAGTCATAATTATAACAGGTAAAATATAATGATTATATTTTCATTTTGTATTATCTTAGTCAATCTCAAAGTCATTTTTATTGAAGTAACCTTTATGATGATATTTTAAAAATTAATACATCTTTTTTATAGATTTTTTAGATTATATTTTCTGTTTACCTGTGTGAGAAGGGCTCATAGAAAAATGAAAGCTTATAGAAAAAAATGAAGTGCAACATAGTAGGAAGGCTACAGTAAATACTTCTGCATAGTAAAAAAGTAATAGAGGTCTAGAGGAAAACCAGGTACATTGTGGTTGGAACTAAGTTCTTTTCATGAAACACCATTTTACTTAAAAGGACACCTGACAACAAATTATGGTCATTCTGACTTAGTTCTCTAACAGGCATTTTCTTGGTAAGGAACTAAATGAAGCTGTCACTTCAAAGAAAGCAATTTTAAGTATTTGATTGCCAAAGATAAAATTTGAGTTTTCAAATGAGAATTTTGGAAAATTTGTATCTGGCTGACATCGTCATCTTGATGACTTCCTAATACTGAATATTTCCGACCTAATTGCTGAGACTATTAACCAATGTGATGTTTTGACATTGTGTAATAAAATGCACCAGTATTTAGAACACATGCATAACTTGACTCAAAGTACAGCATAGATAATGGATTGTAGAATATGAAAAAATCAAAGTTTCAAATTCCCCATTGCAGCTCATGCTCACAAAACCACCAGGGGTGAGTTTTAGTTTAGTATCAAAGAAGCATAGTAGCACTTTCCGCTGATGCAGTAACATCTGCATGAGGCCAGACTTTCAGCTGATGCAGTAACATCTGCATGAGGCCAGACTTTCTCAAACAACATAAAGCAACAGATTGAATGCAGAGGTCGAGATGAAACCCCAGCTGTCTTCTACTGAGCATGCAATTAAAGACAACTAGAAAAAAAGAAAATAGTAGCTCTCCTATCACTATTTTTATTTTGGAAAATACAGATTTTTCTATAAAAACATTGCTTATATTAATATGCACTGAGTTTATTATGGCCATTTAAATGGGTGACTACATGAACAGCTTAATGATTTCGTAATTTTCATTTCTCATACAACAGCTATCAAAAGATATGACCCTTATAAGCAAGACATCCATTTCCTCGTCCCTGTCACATCTGCTGGGTCCTTCCTATCAGTATTTGCATATGCTCGGTGAATAACTTTAACCCCACTTCTTCCAGATACTGCTTCTCACCTTCCCTTTGAAACCAAATTTTTTCTTTCCTTGATAACTCAAGGAAAGTCACTGTCGGGCTCTCCCTGGTGGCGCAGAGGGTTAAAGCACAGCACTAAGAAGCTAAAGCCACTTACACATGAGTTCGATCCCCGCCTGCCCCAGAGGTGACCCACAGGGTGCGGCAGACCTCTCCTGACCCGCCCACTGCTCCCCTCAGCAGTGTACTTCATCGATCCGCTCTGACTCTGGTGAAGCCTCTCGCCCTCCACATCTCTGGCCTGTACCCCAGTTCCATATGAATAAATAAATAAATCTTTTTTAAAAAAAGTCACTGTAATAGTCCCCCTCTCAAAGGTGCCTGGCGCTCCATCAATTTGACAGCCATCATCCTCCCTGCTGCTGGAAAAGTCTGGAGTCACTCAAGTTCAGCTCTAGGACTTCTGGTTGACCTGTTTCTTTCCTCAATCAATTCATCCATTTTTACACTGACTAAAACTCCATCAGTAGTTCGTTTTATGGAAGTTCATGATTTTTCTTCTGTTTTTTTTTTTTTCATATTGCTCTAAGCATTTAGTTGAAAACAAATGGTGAAAAATTAAACTGCTTCCTCCATCTTCTCTGTTGCTCTGTGAGTCAAAACACCACACTAGATAGGAGGAATCAAAAGTTCTGCCAATTATGTTCCATTTCTGCCAGTGCAAGAGTTTGGGAAGGGCAGGCATTTTTGATTTATATAAAATACTTAAACTGCTGCTAGTGGGAACTGGCTGCATACGTGAATTAAAACACAGTCTGCTAGGAACCTCTACTTCCCTTCCAGAAATTTATAAGCTTCAATTATTAGTAGCATAAATCACCCAAGCAGTTATATCAACTAAGCCAAATTATACAGATTATGAAAAGGGTCCTGGTGGTTAGAATGATTCCTGAGAAATTTAACTTATTAGATCTGACTTATCTTATACCAAAAGTTTTTTTTTTTTCCTTTCAATCTTACTTTTACAAATGATGAGTTCTTTGTTCTCAAGTTTCCTGTAACTTCGTTGCATCAAATTCCACTCCTAGCCATTTTTCAAGTATTTCCTCAGTGGGAACTACCAAATCCTCTGTTCCCTACAGTACAATTCTCAGTAATCACTTTCTGGAAACAACTGAAGTTCCCAAGGACTGCTGAGTGGACTAGGAGAATGTGGCACGTATGTTTAGCTGTGAACCTAAGAGGAACCACGTGTGATGTGTGGCAACATGGAGGGAACTGGAGAGGAGAATGCTAAGTGTGCATTTAAGTCAGCTGGAGAAAGGTAAAAACCAAGGGATTTAACTTAAATGTGGAATATAAAGAGACAAGGGAAAGGAACAGAAAAACCAAACCAATAACTGTTATCTCATGCAACACCACACTGACAAAGAAAAGGGTGTCATGGTGCTACCTAGTGTAGGGTGCTGCTCAGGAGCAAGATCCTGGCCTTTTTATTGATAAAGTAATCATACAGAATCAATTGTAGGAGGGAGAAGGTAAAAGGGGAAGAGTAGGATGCCATCTATAGGATAAAAGAGTGAATCTGCCCTCCAGGTGCTTCTCATCTGCTTGATGACTCAGTGTTGTCACTGAGATCCAGCCCTGGGTCCCCAGTCAGGGTTTCAATCATATCAATGAGGCGTTCCACTGATCAGCTTCTGGGGTCCCTTGTTAAACATGGGTCCTCAGCCCTTGGGTGTTCTGGTCACAGCTCTGTGATGTGTGAGTCAGGAGTCAGTTTATGCACCTGTCCTCAGCGCCCCTGGCGTTCCCAGTCATAGCTCATGCCCTTTCCAGGGTAACCACGCTTTCTGCTCCTGACTGATTTGAAAGGTACCTTGTAGGTTTGGCCCCTGGGACTGACTGACCAGTTTCTGAAGGGCAGTTCTGACCTTGTATAGGATGCAGAACTGCAGGTAACAAGTGGATGGCCCAGCAGACCCACAATTAACAAATTCTCGAAATCTGACTGTAGAATAGAGTTTACTGAGGCTGAGGGGGTGGATAGAGAACAAGAGATGGAAGGGGTTCAGTGGACTGTGGTGGAAGATTGTGGGAGGCCTGTAGTGGGTGGGGGAGTGATGAAATACTTCTGAAGGGTGTCATCACACCCCTCTGAATATATACAGTGCTGTAAACCAATGTTACTTCACGTGCACCAAAAGACAGCATCCACTCATAAGGAATAAAATTTTATTTTTAAAGGAAGGGACTATGGGAAATCCTTGGCATGTTTTTGAAACTATTGAAAATAAGACTGGGAAATGGAAGATGAGGCTAATCACTACAGAGATTCCTGAGTGCAAAGAATGTGTTTAGGTAGCTTCCATGAGCCCCTTTATTTAACACACCCCATTGTGAGGGAGGTATCATTATGTCCTTTTAGGGGTAAGGCAATTAAGCTGAGGCAGGTTAAGTAATATTCCTAAGATCACACACTGCACTTAGATATAATGTCGATGCTAATTTTGAAATATTCTCCATTACACACCCTTTTCCTACTGTTCCCATTCCATGAAGAAGGCCAAAGTTTGTTGTCCTAAGGAAAAAGATTGCTCTGGGCCAGATGCTAGAATAAGAAGGACTTTGTTCAGCTTTGACTTTCTTTTTTATTGTTAGTTAGTTGATTTATTTTTACATCATTCTTCATTTTGTGTTTTTCCATCTCTGTGGACTTCCCACCACCAATTCACCCGTGTGCCATCATCATAGTCCTGTGTACCTTTCCCACTCCATTTTCGATCCCATTCCCCACTCCACCCCTGTAAAATGCCTCTGGTATATAGTTGTTCATTTTTTGCTTTATGACAATTACCTCCCCCACCACACACACACACACACACCCGCTGCCACTGCCCCAGTCTCTTATGCTCCTGCTATTAGTGAAACCATCTGGTAGTTTTCTTTTTCTGTCTGGCTTATTTCATTAAGCATGATCCCTTCCAGCTTCACCCATGTTGCAGCAAAAGGCATGCGTTTATATTTTTGATTGCTGACTACTATTCCATTGAGTGTATGTACCAGCTTTGACTTTCAAGGAGGATGCATTTTTAAAAAACTGCATAGTGGCCCTCCCTGGTGGCGAAGCGGGTTAAAGCACTGCACTAAGAAGCTAAAGCCACTACCGCATGAGTTCCATTCCTGCCTGCCCCGGAGGTGACCACATGGCGTGGCAGACCTCTCCTGACCCGCCCGCTGCTCCCCTCAGCAGTGTACTTCATCGATCTGCTCTGTCTCTGGTGAAGCCCCTCACCCTCCACAACTCTGGCCTGTATCCCAGTTCTGTATGAATAAGTAAATAAATCTTTTTTTTAAAAAAAAAAACTGCATAGTGAAGTAAAAATGTTCTTAATTTCTTTTCCTCCAATAGTCCCCATCTCTTCCAGGGCACCATGCCCTATCTCAGTAACCCACATGTCGTTGACCATCCTCAATTCTCTTGCCTTTCCCATGCTTTCTGAGTTGCATGGTCACCACAGCCTTTGACTTTCAGAGGCCCACTTTGAAGTAGACTTAGTTCTCAGTCTGTGTCTAGAACAGGCACCCTAAATCAGGGTGCCACATCTTGGCTCCACAGATGTCCTTCAATGCCCAAGTCCAAAGCCTAGAAGCCAGCCAGCTCTCCCACACAGGTTTCCTTGGCTAAATCATTTCTCATTTGGGGGCTAATAGTCCTCCTTGGCTGTCCTTGTCTTCATTACACAGAATTCTGTATCTCCATCATTCTTTCTCCCTTACTGAGGATCATCATGTAAAGAACAAAATCAAAGCTGTCCTGCAACTTCTAATTAATCTTATTAAATTAACTATCTATAAGTTCAGTTACCTAAATGATAAAATCCAAGTTATTTTGCACAGAAATTAAACACCTCTATGACCTGATAGTTGCTGTTCCTTCCCTTTTCCTCCCCTTCTCGAGGGCTCTTCATATCACATCAAAGTTTCCCAACTAGAAACACACTTTGTAACAGGGTCATCTCCATAATAAAGAGGGAGGCTCTGCTCTATCTCCCCACCTCAGGAAGGATTTTGCTGAGTGGCCAAGGCAACTGGAAAGGACTGGAGAGAAGACTTGGAGGAGGAGCATGGAGCAGGGAGACCTGTGTGGGAGGGCTCGCTGGCTTGTAGGCTTTTGAAGTGGGGGCATTGAAGGAGATCTGTGTATCTAAGACGTATAGAGACATTGAAAAGACACAGCTGAGGGATCCATGGGATGACATGGCAGCTGTTAACCTTGATTTGTACTTTGACTTTGCATTCTTTGCCCCAAACTTGCCTCATCCTCTGTGCCCCTTTCCCTTGGCTCCCCACCAGAGGGTGACTTAGACTTGTGGCAACGCTTTGGGCCTCAGTGGCCCCTCCTTGGTCCAACCCTGTGTGACTGGACATTTACCCTCGAGGGGATGGGTCACTGTGGGTGTTTCCCTGGGAAATGAGACCCTTTTCATTCTCCTATCCTTATGCACACTATCCTACTGAAGTTCTTTCACAATAAGAGAATGCTTTTTCTGTATGAGGTGGATGGTGGACCCATTTAGAGTGCAAGGTGGGGGGTTCCAGTGTGCCCTTCAGTCTGCCCACTAGCAAAACTATGAGGAAAATATGGGTGTTTCTTGTGGGGAGCAGTGGCACTCTCTACCCAGAGACAGGACAGGGTTGACTGGGTAGAGTGGAAGCTGAGCATCTCTGACCTTGCCCACGAGTCCTCCTCACATGAAAAACATTTATACCCACAGCATTTCAAGCCCTGTTTGGGGAGGGTCCTTCTCCCAGTTGAGAAACAGATTCCTTGGTTGGGTTAGCTCTAGCAAAACACACTCTAGACTTTGGGAATTTTCTTGACTGAAAAGTCCCACAATAGCATGGGGGGTTATCAGAAGCCTTTCTTCTCTAATCAACATACACTAGTGGCTCACAATTAGAACTGCAATAGCCTTTATCTTCCAGTCACTGCTCCTATCTCCCAGAAGAGGTTCGTAATCTTCTTGTCTATTTCCAGCAGCAGGCCCACATCTGCTTCCTCATAAATAGTTAGATGTTTTCTTCTTAGTAGATCTTTAACGATACTTTTCCTGTTGAAAGAAGGTCACTAACAATTCGTGATTTTTAACATAACCTCAGTTTATGTGAACCTACAGGTGTTCGTTAATGCAGTTGTGTAGGTTCAATTCTAATGTATCCTTGCATGAACACATAATGTGAAATGAGTGTAATTTGTACTGCTGCGAACACTGTGTTATTTTCCTTTTATGATTTTCCTCTTGATACTACCCACAGCATATCATTTACTTTTCCATTCCTCCCGATTCCCCTAGGACCTCTCCCAATCGTACCTTTCCAAGAAGTTTTTCACACTATTCCAGCATCAATGTAAAAACCTACTACTTGTGGGATCCTAGCCCAGCCCTGACCTCTTTGAACTCGGATTTCTGACTGTTTTATTAGCAAGATCTCATCCATTAGCTCTGAGGTTCAAATAAGTTAGTTTTTGTGAAAATGGCTATGTGAGTAAAAGCCCACCGCAAGCAGTAAAAATGAATTCATGAGTCCTTCAGTAATTCATGTCAACTGTTTTAACCTAACTTTTTCTATTTAGAGTAGATTTCCTTCTTGAGTTATGCTCTGTCTGAGATGGAGTTGTTTTGTAATTTCCTTCAAACAGTATTTTTAACTGAGTTGTCCAACAGAGAAGCAGAAATCAGCAGTGGATTTCAGGATCCATACCTGGGCACATGAAAAACCATAGCAGACCACCAACTGACTCCACATTGAGTCCAAACAGCTCTCAGATGGAAACAATGACCTGCAGTCATTAACAACCCGATTAAACAGAAACCACTGACCCAGAGGTGAAAGGCTCCATAACCCACTCCCTTTTTTGGACCTGGAGGAACCTACCCGTTTGCTTTGCTTAATTACTTCACTCATTAATGAAATGCCAAAGTTAACTACAGTGCATGCACACACACTCACACACAGCATGCAAACCAACAACAATTTTTTACTTAAATTGGGCACTCTTCGCATTTTCCTGGAGATAACCTAGGGGCTTCTGTGGCTAGGCTGAAGTTCTACATATCATACAGGGAAATAATGGGAACACTGAAAGGATGTTTAAAAAGATCAGAAGAGATTATATTATAAAATAATATTTATACTGCTCATATATAACAACACAGTCCTAAAATGATTAGGGCCATGTTTCGGGTTTCAGAGCCCGTCATTTCTGGCAGGTGTGAGTTATTGTGTCGCTAAGGGCGACGTGGCTGCTGAAAGACTACCAGCCAGTGATCGGCTTGTGAACTGATCGGGCCTTTTTTTCCTCCCTCTCTCCAGATGGGTGTGATCAAAAACATGGTTAGAACCATATTATTTTGCTGTCTAACACTAAGGGGAATCCAGTCCCGTGAAGCGATTACCTCTGATGTTTCTGGACAATCTAAAGATACATTACATTTTCCTAATAATTCCTACCTTCTTTTTGATATGATGTTTTAGAAGAACAGCTTGCACTTATAATCAGTACAATTTATCACCTATCCCCAAAGTACCCTGCCGTTGAAACGCCTGACATATATATTGGGTGTCATGGATTTAGCAAAAATTGAATTATAAATTGCCCTGCCAGCTTGTGCCTCTGGAAATAATGAAAAAGTAAGCTAAAGAAATGTTCTCCTGAAGGATTTACTTTTTAAATGACTATGAGGAAAGAAATAACCAACATGGATTGCCAAAATAGTATCTCTCTGAGCACAGGTTATTTGAGCAACTAAGAAAATTTAACAATAGCAATAGGAAAAATTGTAAACTCCACTTCCAAGAAAAGAAAGCAGTTTCAGACCATTGAAAGATCAAATGTCTGATATGTGCAGGGTTCTCTGAAAATCAAAGGTCAAGCAAAACTCTTCCATTCTTAAATGCTTTATTCTTATAAATGAAATGATGGTCTGTTTGGAGTGAAATGCTTATTTATTAAAGAACAGCTAAAATACACTTGTACCTTAGCGTCACTCAGTGTACTTGAACTTCGTTTGATACGCTTATGAACAAATTTATGTAAGTTTTTATTATAAGTTCATTTTTTAAAACTTGGAAATGCAAAAGCTTATAAGTACAAGATAAAGCTTATGGTTTCCAGTGTGTATTTTCTAGTATTTTCCCTCTATATGTTTTTTTAATTATGTATATACTCTTAAGCACATTCATATTTTTCTTTTTCTGCCTCTTTAGAAGTCACTGTATTAGATATTATTCAAAATACATTCTTTTAATGGTTATAAAATACTTTGCCATTCAAAAGCACTCACTATTGGTCTCTATTTTTTAAAATGGAGCTTTCCTAAAATTTGACCATAAAGCGTAACAATGAAATCTCTGTTCAAACTCACTTTATGTTTCATCTCTATTTGTTTAGAATAGAGCTACTGGGTACAAACAGATAAAACCTTTAAGGTTCCTAATATTTCTAAATTCTATAAAGATTATAACAGCGTCCTTTGTGCCAGAAGCCAGTAAGTCTGCCGATCACATGACAGGCTTAAGCATGTTCGTAAGTGAACAATTTATCTCCTTTAAATGTGAATGTTTTGGTAAACATGCTGCAAAATTTCTCTTTCATATGTTATTGGTCATCAAAAGTTTTGAGGGTTTTTCATGAAGAGCACAGGGTGAATTGGTGGTGAGAATTCCCCGGGGATTACAACCGAGATGAAAAAGTGCACAAAAGGAAGAATGATGTAAATATACATATGTGTGTGTGTGCGTGTGTGCATACAAAGAAAAAAAAGGATGTATAAAAACATTTTCAGAAAATAAATAAATATATTTTTTTTTAATTATGAGAGTTAAAAAAACATGCCTGTTCATAATCTTTTCTCTTATTGAGATAGGTAATTTCTTTAAACTTACTTTTGGCTTAATTGATACTTTCTTTGAATTGATCATTGTTTCCTTCTTCCTCATATTTTACAATGGATGGCATAATTGATTGCAGAGAGAATTTTTCCATGTTATATATTTATCATTTTTAAAAAGCACATTGAAATTATTTTGCGATATTTATGATAACTATCCAGTTTGATTGTCGCAAAAGCATTATCATTGGTTTTTTTTTTTCCAGTCATATTTATTTGGAGAAAACAATCTTACAGTTTCACTGATATGTTCTAGTTAGTAAAGTAACATCGTTTGTAAAATCATCTTCTTGTTTTTTCTCTGACACTAGCTTCATTAATGGGCTTACTCAGGCAGACACTAAGTCTCTATTAGGCTTCTTTGAAAACTTCCAGAAGCCACAACATATACCAAATGTGCTGACTCTGGTTCTGTAGCCTTTATAAGCTCAGTTGCTGAGTTGCACATAAGGATCATGGTAATGCAAAGTGTCTAACATCATATTAGTTTCCAAAAAAAAAAAAGAGAGAGAGAGAGAGAAATGATTGTCCCATCAATCTGTTTTCTGTACAAAAAACAAACAAACAAAAAGAAATCCAAACACAAAAGATGAAATTAGGAATGTAGTAATAGCAGCTTTCAAGCAGAAAGAAAAGAAAGCCCTAAAAGTGGAGGCAGTCAGCAGTCTTTGGTTCTGCTCAGATATGTGGTATCTGTGTCCTGGAAGTCCGCACTGTTCTGTATTTACTTGCTGAGTAACTTTGGCAAATTGCTTCACTCCGACCTGAAACTAATTTTTTTACACACTTGAGGAATTCTTTTAAATTGACTTTAGAAGTTGTGAGGGGCATCCCTGGTGGTGCAACGGGTTAAAGTGCAGCATTAAGAAGCTAAAGCCACTTCAGCATGAGTTTGATCCCCATCCCGGAGGCGACCCACATGGCGTGGCAGACCTCTCCTGACCCGCAGACCTCTCCTGACTCGCTGCTCCTCACAGCAGTGTACTTCGTCAGTCAGCCTGTTCTGCTCCCCACTCTAATTCTGGTGAATCCTCTCACCATCCCTGCAACTCTGGCTTTTACCCCAGTTCTGTATGCATAAATGAAAGGCTTTTTGAAAAAAAACAAAAAAAAGCCTTTGTGATATGAAAATCTGGTTCTGAGAACAGCTCTTGGCGTATATCAGCTCCCTAATAGAGGCCTTCTACTGCTGCTCCTGCTGTACGACAGCTCCTGCCATTTATAGCTGAATTTCTTCATTTATTTGAATTGTTCACTTGGCTATTTAAAAAAAAGCTTAATTTTAGATAACATCTTAGTGTTTCATAAGATTTTTCTCAAACCTTTACAAAAACCCAGGGGCCTAAGCAGAAGTGTGACTATCTCAGTTTTGTAGATATAGAAACTTGAGTCAGAGCTCGAAAGCAGCATGATCAGAGCCCTCCTTTTTTTTTTTTAATTTAACATAACACTTATCCACTGTCACTAACTTTTCACTAAGTGGTGAGTACTGTCAGTCATCATACCACCTCATCTTGAAGACACAGATTACAAAGAAAGCCAAAAAGGCCAAGATTAGAATGTAAGACCTCTCTTACTTTTCTCTTAGTTTTCTCAAGGTGAACAATCTAGAGGAAATGGAAAGCGGCAGGCGAGTCATTCTGAGAAGTGTCGGTTAATGTTCGTGAAGGGTTAACCCGGGACCTCTGTTGCCATGGAATTCAGGTGTCTTTTGGTCACTAGCTCATCTCCAAATCTTGTGATGGCAGGCCCCCACACTTCATTATATTCACATTTTCTCATAAACATCATCAGCAGATCTCTGAATCAAATAATCCATGTCTGCTCCCAAACTTTCCCAGAAGTATCTCTTCAATATATTGTTGAAACCAAATTTCCATGTCTTCAAATTATTGCTTTATTGGCTAGCAGAATTGGCAAAACAAAAAGACAGGGTTCTTGACCATGGATTTGAGATGTTAAACTCTAGCCATAGTTGGAGAAATACATTGAGCTTTGCAATGCACAGAACTCCAACTGCTTCTAAGGTTACACTAACCCCTTTACTCCCACCCTCCCAGGGGTGATATTTTGCTCCAGAGAATTATGAATCAGGTATTTAAAGGAACATCTCCGAGACAGTACAAGCTATAAATCTGCTAACTCTTTTCTTCTGAGTTTATGTGTGGCATAACAGACAAGGAATTCAGACCTGTGTAATAAAAGTAGCCAATATATCCTTGCTAATGGTGGACTTTCAGCCACTGGAATTACTGTCCTAAATAAATGCTATAAAAACCCAGTTAGGCTTCATTTTGTTCTGGCTGATTTCCTGGCTTTCCAAAATAGTGATAGAAGTCAAGACCCAAAAAGGAGAATAGAGCCAGAAAAGAAGGAGGATGTATGTCACATGGACATAAAACAGATCAACTAAACCCACCGTCACTTAAACACTAGACATTAAAGGCAGAAACTAGCACCATCAGTTCTTATAAAATAGATTCAGTTTCAAATACTCAGAGATGTGATATACATTCTATAAGTTCAGACTATTTCAGTCTGTAAACTTTAAACACGCAAACAAATAACTCTAGAAATTCCTCTGGACGTTGACAAATAGAATCTGACTTGAATTTAGCATCTAAACTCATGACACTAAATTGTAGGCCTGCATTTTCTCCTCCCTTTTGTGCCTGTGCTTTGCTAGGAATGGGAACTTTTAATCAGGATCTTGGTTTTCCTAATAGTACTGTTGCAAATGAAGTAAAACATGGTACAATGAAAACACAATTAGGAAATTCACAGAAAAGAATGCCACACTGCACAAGCAGTGCTGTTTATGATTTTAAATGATAACGTCCTAGGGCCATAGTAGCAGGAAGTGTTTTGAGGGTTTCTTCCTTACATAAATGCAGGGTTTCATTTTCAGCATCAAAAACTGGACAAAACGTGTTCATTTGGCCCTCTAAAACAGTGTTTTACTCTGGAGAGATATTTTCAATCCAGAAAGAACAAAATTAATTGAAATTGTTTAATGCCTTATGGTTTGGTAAGTATGGCAATGTCTTGTGCATATACATCCAGAGCCACTAAAGATAATGATCTCTTCAGAAGTAATATGAAATTTGAGAATAGAAAATAAAGCTATTTGGTGGGACTGCATGTTAAGTTTGTAGCAGAGGGGTTGAGCGCATCAGCTTCTAATCCACACCTGCAATTTCAAAGTTTCCCTAGATTCTTCCATTCTCCTTGGTACCTACACCTCCTTCCCCTCAGCTCCCAAGCCCCCAAACCTTGAAGTGTTCAAATTCTGAATTAGATCTATAAGATTTTCCTTGTTCCCCAAATATACCTGATAATAAGAAGTGACTAGAGTGCTTATTAAAAACACAAATTGCCAATTAATCACCCTTGAGAAGTCTTACTTTTGGGGCCAGGTAAAGCTTAGGAATATGTAATTTAACTAATTGCCCAGGGATAACTATGATTCCACAAGCTTCAGAAGTAAGGCTTTATATCCTCTTCCTCGTTCTTCTGGTTTTAATAACCATCTATATGATGGAGCTGTCTAGATTTATATAGATCCAGTCCAGACATGCTTTATATGCCACTCTGTTTCATATCATCACATAAATGTCTTAGCAACATCTTAAACTTAACATGTCTAAAATGAATCTCTTGATCATCTACACAGTATTTATTCCTCTTTCAGTCTTCCTCTTCTCTATAAATGACACTAAAATCCATGTAGTCGTTCAATCTAAAAACCTGTTAACAATTATTGACACCCTTCTTATCCTTGACTCCTACATCCAAACCACTGTCCCGTTTCCCAGATATCCAAAACCTATTGAACCCATCCAGTCTCATCTTTTACATCTTCACCACCACCCTCCTGAAAATAACTCAATAATTAACTTGCCTGGATTATGTGATAATCCCTTAATTCTTCTTCTGTAACCTACTCTTGTTCTCTTACTATTCAATTTCCATGTAGCGGCCAGATGATATCCTTAAAATAAAACCTGACTCACTTCTTGTTCAAAAATCTTTAATGACACTTTTAGGATTAAGGATAATTCTCACTTCCCACCAATGTTGCATGAGTTCACATGGTGTTATTCTACTTATTGCACTGCTGACTTCTCCCTGGCCAATCCAAGTAATTTTCCAGGTCCCACTTAAATGTCATTATCCTAGAGAGGATTTCTTTGGCAACCACCACCCCCAACAACCTCTTAGAATCTCTTGCAATGTTTTTTTCCTTCTCTATGTTTATATGTTTGCTCTGCTTATTTTTTTTTCTGGTAATACATTTAATATCTGCCTTTTTCACTAAGCCACGTGCCCACAAAAGTAGAAGCATGTTTTACTAGGCATTTTGCAGGTGCTTAGCAGTTTGGATACACACTACATTCCCAATAAATACTTTTTGATACAAGGCTAATGAATGCATGTTAAGCACTGAAGACACATCAGTGAACAAAATAGAAAGTAATCCCAGCCTTTGCTACGATTCAAGGAAAGAGCTTTTTGATGACATATGAACAGGAAAATGGGGGTATTACAAAATTTTTCAACAATATGGCAACTTAATTTATCACAGTCATTCATACATTCTAGCAATGGCCATTACTGATTATGTCAGGACTTGTGCTGTTTTCACTATTGTGAAGCTTATAAATTAAAAAAGGAAAAAAAAATTTTGAAGGGGGAGGAATGTTGCTTTTTTTTTTAAGGTTACTTATTTATGCATACAGAACTGGGCAGAGGTGCAGGGACAGTGAGAGGATTCACCAGAGACAGAGTGGGGAGCAGCACAGGCAGATGGACAAAGTACACTGCTGAGGGGAGCAGCGGGTGGGTCAGGAGAGGTCTGCCGCACTATGTGGGTCACCACCAGGGCCGGGGATCAAACTCACACTTGCAGTGCTGCACTTCAACCCGCTGCACCTCAACTTGCAACACCACCAGGGAAGGCCAAAAAAGAAAATTTTAAGTGAATGTAGAACATGAAATTCCCAGCTTTGTCCTAACTTATCCTACATGGATGAGTGACCACAAATTAAGGCATTCTTCAAATGGGTAGGACTGAGGTCCGGAAAAGGGGTCCTTGGTTCTGCACGCTGCTTGTCAACCACTGAGAATCCAAAGTGAGAAGAAGCAAAGAGGACAGTGTGTTGCTACAGCAACCTTTACGGGCAGGGGCAAAAGTTGGTAGCAGAACACAGGAAGCAATTTTCTCAGAGGTCCTCCTGCCAAGTGTTGATTTGTTAAAAAAAAACAGGATTCTTGATTGTACAAGAAAGAAAAGAAGAAAAAATTAAATGAAGACTAGTCCTGTCAATTTCGGATGAACAATGAGTTAATGAAGCTAAGTGAACAGAGCTATTAATGAACGTAACCATTTCTTTATTCTTCACATAGAACAATATCAGAATGACTTTTACAAAGAAAGGGGAGAAAACCTCTGTGTCCACATCCCACAGTATGTTCAGGGTGAGTCCAGCTCTGTAGCAATTTAATCATGTGATACTTGTGACCAACTATCACCTCGGCTAGGAAAGCCAAAAAATGCTATTTTCAAGTCAAAGGCCAATATGCATGTGCCATTTTAACATAAGATCCTCCTCGTACTCTCAAGGGAAAATACATTGACTAGAAAGTACAAGAGCTTTTATGACAAAGTCCTCTACAAGCTTCTAAGAATTATTTCCTTCTACAAATATGACACACACTGTGATCCCTTTTCCTGGTTCTCCCTAAAGAAAAGGGGCTTGTAACTCTCTAATTACAATCAAACACTCTTCTCTTAAAAGTGCAGCAAAAGGGCCCTCCCTGGTGATGCAGCGGGTTAAAGCGCAGCACTAAGAATCAAAAGCCACTTCCTCATGAGTTCAATCCCCGCCTGACCCGGAGGTGACCCA
>NW_004567115.1:44563466-44573663 GCF_000260355.1 Condylura cristata | reverse complement strand
AAAAAAAAATAAACTAGTTCAGTTCAGCCCATCACAGACACAACTGGTTAAATCTGACTGTATCGCCATTATTCTGTGATCAGTACAAATCTTATGTTTGAACACTTGTCCTGTTTTGTTTTTAATGAAGAAATTGAACAAAGGAAGAAAGTTCTTAAAGAGGATTAATTTCTCGCCAGAACCAATCATGTGGATTCTTGCCTTTTCCCCATGAAAAGCTCTACTTTTACAAACGATTGCTGTTACTATTTGCAATTTTTTAGAGCAAGGTTAATTTTTTCTAAAAAAGTCAGCAAGTGTTTAGAGAGAAATCTGATAGTGAGAACATTGACATCCTTCACCAAGTAGCATGAACAACAGGACCGCCATAAACAGTAGTTTAATGACTACATTCAGTTAACTTCAAGAGCCACTGGGAAGCTTTCATCTTTATCCTGTTCCTTTGTCCCCACGTTGACTGAAAAAGGAAACGTATCTTAACATAATATTATTACGCCTCCCATTCATGACAGTGCCAATTTTCAGATAAGGGTGCATGACTGTTTTGTCCCAGGAAAGCCTCTCTAACCTAGCAAAACTTATACAGGCATATTCTCTCATCGAGTCCTATTTTAGCAGCTTTCACAATTCACTCTGGCGTGGCACTAGAAAAATGTTGCCTAAGTCACTCTTACCATTCAGAGTAAAATATTCCCAGATAATTAAAAAATATAACCAATGCCTATGGGTTTCCAAAACATATAACCCCCCCAAAAAAGTGCATCTCATAATTCATTATGACAATATCAAAGCATTTAGTAGTGTGGTTGACTTAAAATGATTGCAACAGGCCTTTCAATGATAAGATCTTAAGGTAAAAAAGCAAAAGCAAGGAAAAAGTCAAGAAAAAACCCAAAAAACTAAACTGTACTTGGAAGACAAACTAATGTAGTTTTGAAAATGCTTTAAGATGTCCTATGTAATCACTTACGTGCCCATGGGTGATTGATCTATGGATTGCACCAACCACAGAATGATAATACATTGCGGAAGTCAGACTTAGGACAGCTGCACTTGAACTGAAAATGTACAGGCTTTATTTGCTTGGCTATTGTTCCCCTACACAAAGAGTGTAACAACTATTAGTGAATCATTTATGTTACATCAGGTACTTTAAGTAATGTATTCAAAGTAAAAAAAAGATGACTGAATGCATGTGTGTGGCCGGGCATCGATTATATGAAAATGTTACACCATTTAAAATTAGGATTTGATTATCCATGGATTTTTGTACCCAAGGGGAGTCAAAGCCAATCCCTTGCAGATACCAAAGAGGTCTGTACATCATTTAGCAACTGTGGGTTTTTTTTCTAGGTTCCTTGTATTGCAGTTGTTTTTTCCTTCAATTTTTTGCATCCCTTTCCCATGTTTTCACAGTGATCATATTTAACAATAGAAAGTACAACAAGCCCTAATAAACCTTTTCCTTAAATGAAAAAAATTCCCTGTGTTGAAAACCAAAATGTATAATAATATCATTGTAATGGTACATCTACTCCAGAAGTTACATTAAAAGCTAGGGAAGTGGAAATCATCCCCACTGCCTGCAATAAAAAGGAAATACAAAGGGGACTTTAGAATCATTCCTAAAGAATGGTAAGAAAGAAAATGGTGAGAACACGTGTGGCTAAGTGACATTTCAGGAGTGTGGCTAGTCTGGTGTGTGTAGAGAGGGGAATCAGTTGGCCAGTGCTTTGAGGTCACCACCATTATCATTTCCTGACTGCAAACTGTGTTTCAGGCACCACTCCAAGATTATAAAGTCTTATTTTATGTAATCCTAATCATGAAGTGGGAGCTATTAGTATTTTATACATGAAGAAACTGGGGCAGAGATTGGCTTACTTATCCAAGATAATATTAAACAACTCCAAGATTATAAAGTCTTATTTTATGTAATCCTAATCATAAACTGGGAGCTATTAGTATTTTATGCATGAAGAAAAGAAACTGGGGCAGAGATTGGCTTACTTGTCCAAGATAATATTAAACAATCCTAGAAAACGATAGCAGTTTAGCAAAATAATTGTAAGGATAAATGTATCAGATTATCATTCACTGGAGAAAGAGCTAGAACTAGCAGTTGACCCATTACTTTAATTTCCTAGTGTCTCATCAAATGTTTGATGTCCCTTATGGGACTCCCCAGCCCCCACTGCATATCTGTCCTCTCTTACCATACCTAAGGGATCATTTCCCTGAAGGTTCTACACGGTCACCCTTAGCCTTCCTTTCTTCCTATTCACTGAAGTGTAATTTGCACTTTGCTGGACTGTGTACAAAACTAGTCCGAGAACTGATATATTTCTGAAGAACTTTTTCTTTACATGTGGAAGAAAAGTCTTCCAACCAAGAAAAGTCTTCCAAACTCATATGACTTGCTTTACTACACATAATTCCCTCACACTCCTTCCAGTTTGCTCTGAATGGTGACAGTTCATCCTGCTTGTAGCTGAGTAGTATTCTGCTAAGTGGATACACTACATCTTAACTGAATCCTCTATCAGAGGCACTCAGGTTGTGCCATGTCCCAGCTTCTGTGAACAAGACTATATGAACATTGCAGAGTCAATAATTTTTGAGTTGCTTATTTCATGTTCTTTGGATAAATACCCAAAAGTGGAATTTCTGGGTCATCTGATGTTCCCAGTTTTTTTAAAGGTCAATCCAAATCATTTTCCAAAATGACAGCACCAATTTACATTCCTGCCAACAATGTATTTGGGTTCTGCTTATCCAAATTATCTCCAGCACTTGTTGTGGGCACTGTGTAGAACCTATAATCTACAGGAAAGAGTCACTTTTCTTTAAACATTAAACAGAAAAAAATGAAACTTCATAAAATGAGTAAAAAGTATCCTATAATTTTTTACTATTCTTGTGGTTCTCTATCTCATATTGGACTATGATGTCTATTAAAATACCTTGTCCTCAGGGAAAGTGTCACAAATACTTTATATATGCTACAGTATTTAGGTCTGTACTTTATAGACCCAGTAAACAACCAATACATGTTGAATTGCATTGTGCAAATCAATTATGGCTTTAGGATTAAAAGAATGTGAAGACTGAGCCCTCCCTGGTGGTGCAGCAGGTTAGAGCACAGCACTAAGAAGCTAAAGCCACTTCAACAGAATTCGATCTCTGCCCTGGAAGTGACCCACATGGCTCAGCAGACCTCTCCTGACCCACCCACTGCTCCCCCCAGCAGTGTACCTCGTTGATCTGCCTGTTCTGCTCCCCTCTCTGTCTCCGGTGAAGCCTCTCATGGCCCCGAACCTCTAGTCTGTACCCCAGCTCTGTATGCATAAATAAATAAATCTTTAAAAAAAAAAAGAATGTGAAGATTGATGTTAAATACAATTTTTAAAATTTCAAATTAAGTTCTTAAACTCTACTTGAAAATTCCTAAACAGAGATGTGGATGTTAGGTGCACTCAACAAGTATCTGAAATGACAAGAAAGAATATAAGAGAAAATGCCCTGAGTTTACCACTGGAAGGTAATTCCTTAGCCACATAGTATTATACAAACAGTGACATAACCTGGAAGAATAACAATGACATTGACTGAGAAGTCAACAAACAGGCATTTAAGTGCTTAGTCCAATCATTGTTACCTGAATGACCTTGTTGAAGTCACTTAACCTGATACTCAGCTTTCTTTCCTTTGAAATAGAAGTAACCATAATCTTCCAGGCCCTCCCTCACAGGGTTATTTAAGCATCAAATTAAATAATTTGCTAGTTAAGGGGAAGGATGTCCTAAAGGAACTCTGCAGAGTCTTAAGGATTTCACCCCCTACTCCTGTTTTCTGGACTTTACGCCCCTACTCCAGTGATTGGAAACTACAACTCCCAGCAGTACCAGAGAGAGAACTGTGAGGTCCCAAAAGCGAGCTAAGCAGGAATTCTGGGACATTGGGGGATAAATAGGGCGCCATTTCGTCTTTTGCTCTCTCACTGGGAAAAGGGCTTTTTGGACCGTGTGACTCGGGGCGTTCAGTTAGTTTGTAACCAGAGCTCCAAGTCAGCCGAGCCAGTAAGATATTCCAGTTGTTTCTTTTTCTTTTCCCCTTTTGTAAATAAACCCAGCTAGACCCTCTTGTGTGCGCCTGCAGCATAACGGAATTTTAAGTGTGCGGGTGAGGCCCCACCTACAGGTGGCGCAGTTCACACTGGGCTTCCCTGTAACATACTGAGTGGGGCATTGTATAAAATATGATCTTGTGCATACAGATGATTGTACTGATGATTATTTAAACTCATTTGCTACTAGATGAGAGTACAAGTTAGAAAAATATTCAGGAAGAGTCGGTTATCAACAATGCAATATTAGCCAAAAGGACATAAATGATTTTTTCAAGTGAATCACCTTGGGTCAGAAATATTTAATAACATCTTTATTGATACATATGAATTTGGGAGGAACTTGTTAAGTTACTGGCAGCCCCACATTGAGTGGGAACTTGGCAACTTGGAGAAGATAATTATATTTTTAAATGTCCTTGAAAAATAAACAGAAGTAATGAGAATTAAAATTTAATCAGGACAAGTAAAAAAAGGGAAAATACACTGTACGGAAATGATGATAAAGACCTGGTTACAGGCAAATACAGCATAAACAAAAGACAGGAGTATAAAGGATCATATGTGAATCATCAGTGCTGTGTTAATGTTTAAAAATGTGTTGATAATAAACTGGAGTAAATAGGATTCTAACATGTGGGAGTACTAGACAGTCCTTCCACCATCCTCAGAATTTTATCATTCTGAAAAAGACTTATCAACCACCTACTGGATAGAAATGTAGAAAAATGTGTCTGATTTAAAAATGAGGAATAGACTCCCTGGATGGGATCCCAAGAGAAGTAAAATGATTCATAGTTTGCAAAATGAAGTCCCTGAGTAGGAGTTTAGAGGATTAGGCTTATTTAGAATAAAGGAGGGAAAATAAAAGATGTGGACGTTAGGTGCAATTAACAAGTATCTGAAATGACAAGAAAGAATGTATAGATAGAATAAGGGAAAATGCTCTGAGCTTGCCACAGGAAGGGATTTCTTAGACAATACCAAGTAGTAGCCTGTCTGGGCATTGTTAGGATAGCCTCATCTTTACCAGAATAAAGACTTCTTGCCATGCAAGACTGATGTCAGTAAATGCCATTCCACATGGATAGCCACGAAATCTGTGTTTGCTGACATTTCCAGCTGCACCCCACTTTTTTCCCAATTTCATTTGGGAATTCTCTGGTACTTTAAATATCTTACTCTTTTTGACTTTTGCACACACTCTATCCTGTTGTCTGACCTGAAAGTCTAAGAGTCATCTTTGATTTTTCCTTCCTACCTTATATTCAATTAAGCCTTTAACATGAAGGCTTAATAATATAGGAAGGGTTAATAATATTTCCTATATTCCTTTCAAGTTCTCGTCTTCTCTCCCTCAGCATCAAGAAAATCTTCATTAGGGCCCTCCCTGTTGCCGAAGCAGATTAAAGCACAGCACTAAAACTAAGAAGCTAAAGCCACTTCAGCATGAGTTCTATTCCTGCCCCGGAGGTGACCCATGACGCGGCAGACCTCTCCTGACCCACCCGCCGCTCCCCTCAGCAGTGCACTTTGTCAGTCGGCCTCTTCAGCTCCCCACTCTGTCTCTGTCTTTGGTGAAGCCTCTCATTGCCCCTGCACCTCTGACCTGTACCCCAGTTCTGTATGCACAAGTAAATCTTTAAAAAAAAAATCTTCATTGAGTTTCTCTTTGTCTCTCATCTTAACAATTACAACTATTAAACTGAGCCTCCCCACTATATGATTCCAGGTTGGGTCAATCTGAATCACTATTTAGATGGATGGCATGCTTGTTGCAAACTCATGTGTGCCTTAAACCAAGACATGGACTTCTTGGATGGATTTCCAGAGAAGAAAAACTCTTCAGTAGCTCCATATTTCTAACAAAATTAAGTCCAAGCTCCCTCAAGTTCATGTCTTCCCTTGATCTGGCCCTTTGTACCACCCTGGTCTCAACCCTTGTTGACCTCTCATTCTGGAAGGCTGGCCCTTCATTGATGGCCAACTCCTTACATCTCTGCCTCATGCGCCTCACCTCAGTCTTCAGGTGAAGTCCTCCTTTGGAGTTCTATTGCTTATAACTCTGTCTCTTAATTACCTATTACATGATTATCTCCCCTGGATAAAAGACCACCTCAGAACAAGGCTGGGGACTCATTCTTTGTGTCTCCTAGTCTCTCTCAGCTCTTGCTAATGTGGGTCAAGGATGAAGTTTTATGAATGTATAAAAAGAATAAAGCCATTATCTATCTCTTTCAGAGTTCCTGTGTAAGACATTATAACATCCTTTAAATTCTAGCAGAGGTAATATATCTTTATATATAGTTTATGATGAAGCTTTGATATAATTGTGCATATGTCTGCTAAATTAGTTTAAATGACTTTTATTTTAACCAGTCTGTATGGAGTTAGAATAAGTAGCTAAGAATATAGGATGTTTTGCTCACCTTAGTCAAAGAAAGCCTTAGAGTAAGAAGTTGAGAAATATTGAAAACATTGCAAAAATAAAGTTGTAAAATTGATTCATTTCATATAAATAAGTATAATAGAAACTATTCTTTTTATTTGCTACAAAGCAGCATGGTCTTGTATCTTAGACCATTCTGTCTCTGTGACAGGATTCTGTGTACTTGCTGGCTCATATATAACAGATATTTATTCTCGGCTTGCTAGAGACTTGAACATTTCATATCAAGGAGTCAGCACATTGGGTGTCTAGTGATCACCAGTTTTGAGAAAGCCCATCTTCCCTTCTTGCTATGTCTTCCTTTGGTGGGAGAAGCAAGAGAGATCTCTAAATCCCATTTTGAAATCTCTGCCTCATGACTAATCACCTCCCAAAGCCCAGCTTCAAATACTACCACATTGGGGATTAGGGAGATAGTCAGCATTTGCCAGTGCTGAGCTCTGCCTACCTTTCCACCATTACATTATCTCACTGCAGTTCCTTAAAAATGACCTCCAGGGTGCCTCCAGCAAGGTAGTGATGGGGCTGAAATTCAGCCCAGCTCCAGTAAGCTGACTACGTGGCCTGGTGTAGAGCACCCACCTTACAGAAAGGGTGCACAAATGTGTGGAATGGCCAAGCTAGGTTCTGACTTGCCTCATTTCCTGCCCTGCCACTCCATAGTCTTCTCTCTGTCCCACCTTGGCACCTGCCTGACTTCTATGAGGACTTCTCATTGTTTGTATTTCAAGTTGATCACCTTTTCAGCAAAGAACTCTAACCTCTGTGATATGGACAGTCCTTAGGGTCAAGAGGTTTTTATCAACACATAGATCTCCTTAACGTGTTTCCAGGTTCACAAGTGCATGATCTAACATTGACTACACATCCACAGAGTCGAGAATGGTTGGTTTCCATTGTTTCCGGGAACACCTGGTACAGGATAAATAAATACCTGTGAAATTAACAATTCCTATAGCACATATAACAATCTTGTTGAATGTAAAGCTTATTATATTCCACTCCCAAGCAATTGAGCTGTTTTTTTAAAATAAAGTATAATATTTGAATTGCTCTATACCTTTCAAACATGATTGACTTTACTTGACTTTGCTTCATTTTTAAAAAATAAGATTAATGGCCCTCCCTGGTGGCGCAGCGGGTTAAAGCGCATCACTGAGAAGCTAAAGCCACTTCCGCATGAGTTCGATCCCCGCCTGGGAAGTGGCCCACATGGCGTGGCAGACCTCTCCTGACCCGCCCGCTGCTCCCCTCAGCAGTGTACTTCGTCGATCTGACTGTTCTGCTCCCTGCTCTGTCTCTGGTGAAGCCTCTCACCGCCCCTCAGCCTCTGGCCTGTACCCCAGTTCTGTATGAATAAATAAATAAATCTTTAAAAAAATAATAAATAAAAAATAAAAAAAAATAAGATTAAACTATCTGTATCGCCAGTGTTTGCTAATATTAGAACAGATCAATACTTGATTTTTGCATCCTGCAGGTCAAAAACATGGAAGTTGATCAGCTTATTTAATATCTGTCAAATCAGTAAAATTGAACATATGCTTTTGATATAATCTTCTGGAATTAGCAAAAAGGTAATCCTTATTAAATAATGAGGATAATATGAACTTTCAATAATGCAGACAGGTTGATTATAACTGTAAACCACATGCTTAGAGACTTTGGACTTTTACAGCTTTTAATTTATCAAAGGAAATAATTAGCACAGTTTGTGGCAGCCAGGGATGGAATTTATTCATTTGGAAGGCCATGGGTTTCCTGTCATTAAAACTACATCATGTCCTTCCTTTTCTATTAAACTTCCACTGAGGGCAGTAAGAAGTCACTAAAAGGAAATGAAGAGTTTGTTTGGCAATGTTCTTGTATGATGATTTAATGCTCTTAGAAGATAGCAAAGTCATAATGTATGCCAACAAGTATATTAATAGGACAAGGAACCCAATTATCACATTATTTCCTTCATTTGAAGTTTTGTTTGTGACTCAATTAACTGTGATTTGCCAAGTCATATCAATAAATTTATTTTATTTTGCATGTTAATACATTTTTTGGCTTTTCATTAGTAATGTTTCACTGCAGCAAAAGAATAGATGTAGATTTCAGGAACACTTTGCACAGGTTAATTAGTTAAAGGATACTACTTTTCTCTCCAAATGATCAGTAGCTTCTCCTTACACATAGAACCATTGTATCAATAGTAGTTGAAATTCATTTGTATTTCCTTTCCTTATTGAGGCTTCACTGATGTGATAAGTGTAAATTCTAATCTTTCCTCTGTCAAAAAGCACTAAGGTTCAATGGGAGCTATGTTCTAAACACCAGAACCATAGCTCCTAACAAGCTCTGTCCACCTTGGAAAGGTTTCAGTGAAATGCTTGTTTTCCTAAGGTCTAAAATGACCCTGACAGGAGCCAGAATTAGCCTCTCACCCCCCAGAAGTAAGTTGTCCTCTGAAGCCACAATCGAGAGACTTTGGTCAAGGTTCAGTTTCAGCTATCTGGCCAAGCTGGACAGGTGATGAGATGGCACATAACCCCGGGTTCTGTTCAGCCGGCCTACAAACAAACAGTTGGTGAAAATGCTTCCGACAAAGTTCACACTTTCTGTTTACCTGACATTTGCCAAGAAACAAAACTCCATTCGTTCTTAAAATCACTGAAACTGTATCACCCCATTTCATGAAATCTCTCAGTGAACTCCGATGCAGAAATACTGCATTTTTGAGTTTGCTTCCCAATCTTTGGGCAGTCGTATCACAAATTTATTGGGATAATAATAATGATAGTGTAGTTAGTATCAATTTACTTAAATTTTGACTTACAAATTTTTGACTAGTCATAAAGCTAGTACAGAGTCCCTTTCAACCAGTTTTTCCCATTGCAAACATTTTCAGCTACATGATGCATTTCTTAAAATTAAGTAATGGCCACCAAGTGCATCGAATTAAGAAATAATGATTCCTTTAAGTTTCCTTTAAAAAAAATGGTTCAATAAAGAAAGTCGTGTCATGAATTTCTGTAAATATTAATTTCAACACTGTTTTCTCAGAGCCACTTAAACCAGATCCTGAGATGCTGCAAATTAAGATGTAAGAGCAGAGCTTGGCAAAATTGTCATATTGTCTCCTTTAATTTGGGGTAGTAGAACGTGGCTAGAGAGAGAGCCCATAAAATGACTTTATGGCTCTTTTCAAGGCAGATAGAGAAGCCCACGCTCGGTGCCTTCTTGCGGCTTCTGCAATTACATTTCCGCAGGAAGAAAGAGAAGGAATTAGAAACAGGATAATGTAGTCTTCAATCACCTTTCTGAGCCTTTGCTCTCTTGTGGGAGTCCCGAATTTTTATAACATGGCCTTCATATTGCATAGTGTGACACAACGAAAAACACAACTGCTTTGACCTTTCCTCAATAAAAAATCATTTTGTCTGGCATCCTATAAAACCTGGGCCTGAATCTATACTAAGCCCTGTTGTCTCCTCCAATTGGCAAGAGGCAATCATAAACAAGTACAGTAAAGCCAACTGTCTGCTTCAGCGTCACTGATAAAGAACTAAGAATGGGGCCCTCCCTGGTGGCGCAGTGGGTTAAAGCACAGCACTAAGAAGCTAAAGCCACTTCC